>NW_028185037.1:19581064-19634552 GCF_003343005.1 Rhea americana
CCATGCTAAAAACCAGTCTGGAAGCACTGCATAACTCACATTGAAATTGGCCTAATTAGGAATTCCTAGAGTCAACTAATAATAATAATAGTTACCATACAGAATTTTTCTCACCACTGAACATATCATTTTATGTCTCCTCTTTTATATTTTAAGCATTCAGCAGAGCAAAGACTGAACCAACAAACTTACCTCCAGAAACTCAGTACCCACAGACCTTGGTATCTCCAGAATAAGACAGCTGAGCAGGCATTTACTGGATAACCACCCCAAAGCCAGCATTTAACTTGACTTACTTACAAACATCCTTCTCTCCCCTTTCATTACTGGTCTTCTCACCAAACACCTTGCAAAGTTTGCTCCTCTACCTATATGATTTACTTCAGAATAACTACATCTCATTAATAAAAATAGACCTCTATTCTGCTTCACTTATACCTGTCTGTATGCCACTGAGGAGAGCAAAAYTACTATTCTGCCATTATAATTTGCTCTAATTAGGAACAGCTTATGCTGCTCCCTATTTGATGTGGTATTTACTGGCTAGCTAATTATTTCATGTGACTGTCCTGTGAAAGTGGGAATGAAAGTAACTTCTCAGCTGTGCAACACAGAAGCTGTATTTGATGTACAGAAGCATGCCTTATCTACATTTTATCTAGCAGGGCTAATTTGTGTTCATTTTTCAGAGTTATCTCAACTGGACTCAAGATCTTATGTTCCTCAGATAACTCTTTCCATCCTGTTTCAGCCTCAGAACTTCCCCAGTTTCTCAGCAAGTTGTTACCTAGGGCTGCAGCCTTCTGATTTTAAGCAGCTTAGAAATTTCTCCCTTCTATATGTTATAAGCCCTTGCTTTAACAAAACTCTCTCAAACAGCATTTCCTCTACTTTGGGAGGTTTCAGTTACTGTAAGAATGTAGTGCTAGAAATACTKTTTTCTTGCCAGGAGAAAGTTCTTTCTCTGTTTTTCCTGCAATATTGTTTGTTTGCCAGTTCTGGGAAGATTCACTGGGATGATTTATGTTTACTAATTGATAGTAGCCAAAATTTCCTCTGGCACTTCCTGCACTTTGAGGTATTGCAATGGTCATGGCTCAGTCTGCCTCATGCTTTGTTGTCTGCACAGCTAAAACCCTGCACTCAGTTCATCTCCCTTCTACAGCTTTTATTCTGTTCACTCACCAGGTTACTGCTGACCAGGGCACATTTCTCTCAGCAAAGCCCCTTTGAGACCCACCTTCCTCTACACACCCAAAACAAGTTCCTTCAAGCTTCGTAGTTTATCACTCACCTCATCTAGGTGGCTCATTAGTATCTCAAAACAATGCCAATTTTAGCTGTTCTTCTACCAGCCTTACCATTAAGGGATAAAATGAAATATACCACTCCTAGCTTTCCTTCCAGTGATGACCATCSAGCTCTTGTACTAGCATGAAGTCAGGATGCTATCAGAGTATGTACCCAGATCTACRAAGTGCCCGCTAGGAAGATACAGCTGAACATTGCTGTTCCTCACTGGTGTTATCTCCAGGTCCCATCACACCTGGCCAAGGCACTGACTTCCTATGTCACATTCAAAACCTGCACACAGACCACTGATTCTTGACCTCTGCAATCATTGTAGAGTTGCAATAACAGAAGTTCATAATCATTACTTGCCTATCCTACCTCTAACTACCTAATACATCATGCACCAAACCTAATAGATGAATTAAAGAATATTATTTGAAAGAGAGCTGATCTCATTACCAAAATTACTTTTTAGTGATCAGAAGTTGCTTCATTCTCATGAGGAAATATATATGCTTTTTAGAGTCTGTCAATATGTGTGTGTTATTTGAGCTGCATGTATGCCAAGGCTTGAAAGGAAGAAACTTTGCCTTCTATACCAGTTCATATTTTTGGTGCCCAACAGATTTCCTTATACCTGGGATCATTCTGTGACCTCTGAAAAGCCAATACACAGAGAAACACTGAGCTCCAGATTCAGTCTCCCTGTGCAAGCATTTAAATTAGGAACACAGTCTCCCAAATGGTACCCATGTAGCCAACAAAGAGAGCCAGGCTCTTCCAGACTCAGACCTTAGGATGGGATAAACTGCRCTCTGAAGAAGCCTCTCTCTTTCTATAGAAGAAACTTTTCCCAAATAAACACATGTAGTGGTTTTAGTTAAGTATGTAAAGTCTAGCAGCATTAATCTGGAATTTTAATAATGTCATTAATTTTTATAGATGACAATGAGACTTAAGCATATATTTCTGTGATTTCAYGAATCCAGGACAAAAGTGCATTTTTGTGCACTTCTGACTTTTTYTCCTTTCTCTAAAACAGAAAGCAAGCACTCACACTGGAACACCTGCACAACCATTTCTTTCCTCTCTATTTTCTTTTCCTTTAGTGCATTTCTTGCTCAAGTTTCATGAGAAAACTTTGAATTAACACACCTTTCCATACTTTAAAAATTCCTTTGCTGTGCACATTCTTTAAAGTGTGTTTAAGGGATAACTTCTGTAGGGTACCTGTCTTGCMTTTTTGTTATGCCTTTACAATGTTGTATAAATCAATAAGGATTTTCTGCTGATGTTTTTAAYGTCAAACTTCCTGCACGACCATACCTGAAAGGGAGAGAAATGCTTCTAGAGGAAATCATGGGCTATGGCACCATAAAACTCATATTTACAGTCAGGGTTTCCAGGTCTAGTACTTTTTGACACCTTTTGCAGAAAAACATGACAGATGTAAACAAGTGACGTGAAAAAAAAGTACACAGATCATTTTCCTCACTCTAGTGTATCTTATTGAGACAGAAATTAATGAAAGAATGAGGTCATGGTCTAAATATGGTTCAGATTAGTCATGAACTAAATCCTTTTCTAATAAAAACTTCTCAGTGATCTGTGTGAAAGATAGAYACTCATAGCCTTGAATATCATAGAATCATATAATCAGTAAGGTTGGAAGGGACCTCTGGAGATCATCTAGTCCAACCTCCCTGCTCAGCTCCAAAGAAGGAGACTCCACAACCTCTCTGGGCAACCTGTGCCAGGGCTCCGTCACTCTCACAGGGAAGAAACTTCCTCGCACGGTCAGGCAGAACCTCCTGTGCTTCCATTTCTGCCCATTGCCTCTTGTCCTGTCACACAGGACAACTGAAAAGAGTTTGTCCCCGTCCCCTTGACACCCTCCCTTCAGGTACTTGTACACATTGATCAGATCCCCCCTCAGTCTGCTCTTCCCCAGGCTGAAGAGGCCCAGCTCTCGCAGCCGTTCCTCACAGGGCAGRTGCTCCAGCCCTCTGATCATCTTCGTAGCCCTACACTGGACTCTCTCCAGTAGCTCCATGTCTCTCTTAATATTCCTCTACCTTTTGGAGCTGACTTTTGAGCACAGTCCATCTTCATCTCAATTCTGCTCACAGCTGTCATTAGCATCTCCAGGCTCACCTAGAGCATGCCCATGGTCCCAGGCTCTACTTGTGAATCTAATGATATGCTAATCAGTACTGCTCTGTGTAGCTTTGTTGCTTAGCATAGCATGCGTGGCAGGTCTATGCATCTGAAAATGCAATATGTTATATAAAAAAAGCCATTTTATATAATCTCCTCTTATGATGTTCAAGAGATACCTCTTTTGAAAAACACAGGGAGCTGAATACTACAGTACACAACATCCTCTTGTGAACAGATAGTTTWGATTTAATCTTGCTAATGATACCASTATTTTGCTCAGTTTCATARAAAATGGAGTAGCAAAGTTTTAAAATAGCCTGAAACAAAGCACTATAGCAGAGGTGGTAAAAGGCCTGCAAGGGATGAAAAGGGAAAGGTGCTTAAAAAGACTTAGCTCACCTAGTTCAAATGAAGGGAAGGAAAGGTGAAGAGAAAATGAAAATCTGTGACTGTTTTTCAAGTGAAAATTAGATAGAGGCAAGAAGAAGCTATTCCAAGCKGCCCTGAAATATATTCCAAAAAGCTGAGGCCTTACATTTAAGATGATGATGAACTAGATAGAAGTAGTGATTTTCCTCTGAAAGAAATTTAACCCTCAGAAAGGCATCCAAATAAATTCCT
Organism: Rhea americana; assembly: GCF_003343005.1. Lineage (NCBI taxonomy): Eukaryota > Metazoa > Chordata > Aves > Rheiformes > Rheidae > Rhea > Rhea americana. The sequence continues at coordinate 19,585,139 of NW_028185037.1, forward strand.
GAGCTTCTGTTAGTGCTGAGTATCCAAAGGGACTTTAGCAATTGTCGTGAATAGAACTGTGTAGAATAAAATTCATCCTCAAGGAAGTGAATGCTTATAGTGCGAAAGAGAGAAATTGGGTGATTCCCTCCCTCTTAGTCAACATCGTGGACTTACCTCTGGTCTCTACAGCTGAAGTGTGGAAACCTTATCAGTTTTATGTGAACAGGAAGGTTTGAGACTAGTAATGGACTCATACCTTCTAGTATCAAAACCAAGGTAACACATAAAATGCACGGGGAGCCTACTTCAGACACAGTCACACATGTGAGAGGAGAACAGGGTAAAAAACTGCCTGAAGAGGAGGAGTAATTTTAGGAGGCTGTATCTGGGGAGCTGGAAGAGCTCTTCTAGTTTTAGCTGATAACATTGTTGATCAGGATTTCCCTTACAAACTGTTGTTTACATGTATTAATAGGAAACACCGGGCATGGGTGGTATAATAGACCTAAAACTAGCAGCCTCCTGCACTCAGGGCTCCCATATCTTCCATAAATATAAATGCTATATAGGCAGAAAATTGGCTGGATCTTTTCCATTGAGACTGACCAAAGGGAGAGGCACAACATCTGGCAGTTGGAGTGGTYGAGCGATGCCAAACTCCTGTTCCCAGATTTCTTAAGTTTCTATCCTCCCCCAAACATGATTCTTTGTGGAAGGATATATCTAAGCCTCTCCCAAACAATTAGTCAGGAACAGATATGAAATAACAGTGTGATCCRTGGAGTCTGGACTGATGGATGCAGCTGAGCTGTAGCATGGGGAGGAGAGATCTTGCTGTTCCAAGCAGGGAACAGTACATACTTCCCCCATAAATTGTTCTAATTACACCCTAATTACTGTACCTGGAGGGAATCCTTCAAATGCTCTGTGCTGAAGTCTCRCCTATAAATTTTGACAAGCAGCTGCAAATTGCTGGCAAAGTCATTAAGCTGCTGGTGAGAAGGTCATCAGCTAGCTTTGTACCRTGGATTTAACACCCCCTCAGTTTCCTTCATTTACTTTTCTTTGTTCTGCAGCTTACATACAGCCCAGGCAAAGGATTAGATTACCATCTCACTCAGAGATTGCGACAGACCAACATACTCTGTACAGTGGTGTGTGAATCAGACACAAAAACCCAAGGCACAGTCTTACAGCATCGTCTTATATGTTACCATCTATAAAGATTACGAATTAGAGCCCTCAGCTGTCACAGTTCATATACTGGTGAATAAACTTAAACGAATGGCAGCTTTAATTTAATGAGCTAGGATAGAACATTTCYGGCTCTGTCACCCCTTCTGCAAGCMRATTATGTGGGTTAAGACGAGGAACAGACAAGCAGAAATTGTGATGTAAAACTGCCCRGTGTGAATCCAGGGTTCTCTGGCACTCTGCAATGCAAACTTTGTTATTTCTTTTTTACTCACATCAATGTGACTACAAGATATACACTGCATATGTGAAGTRTATTTCAGCTCTAGGTAGGCCACCCTCTTAACAAGTCTTAATGACAGCTGACAAAACCACAGTCTGAGTCAAGCGGTTTCTCACCCGTTTTGCTGCCAGGAATGCCTAAGCCACAAAGTCACAGCAGGCTTTGCTATACCAGTAAGGTATATGATCCTCTTCCATCCTTATCTAGGTAAAGGAGGAACTAGGATGAAGTCATATCCTTGTGGTGTTGCTGTTGTGCTAGTGGTATTCTGGACCATGTTTAAAGCATACCTCCAAACCTTGGTCTAAACACTGGATGATATTTGATAAAATCACTTTGTAGTGGAAAGAAGGGGAATAGGTCTTCATAAGTTTTAAATGCTAGATCCCATATTGGTATGAGCCCTTAGTTTGTAACTTGCATGGCAAAGAGACATAGCACACATGTAGGTGGAATATTCGTCGATGTTCTGGCTTTTCAGGAACATCGTTTGTGCTCTTCTTTCTAAAAGACCTCATATGGTTCACGTCAAATCACAGGGACTCATAAACATTAAAATACTCCATTCAACCGTATTGTGATAAGGCTGGGAACACYAGAAAGCAGGTGTGTTGGACAGTAAGCCCTCGATCTTCCCACCTAAACGCACCTACAGACATGACTGGCTGTATTCGATGAAGGTCTTGAAATACTGGACTTGGAAAGCACCACACTGATGCGCTCTAGCTTAGCTACAGGTTGTGTGACTGAGTTCTTATAGGACAGATACCTTGAAGATATGAAAAAGAGGTAAATTGGAATACTGACACATTTCATTTAGACTGTTGTACAACATGAAAATGTTCATTGGTCCTGCAGAAATACAGCACAGTCTTGGGGCTCTTTTGGATCTTTTGTCTTTCTTAAAACAAGGACCCAATATCCTTCAACAGGAGTTACACTATAAGGCACATATTTTTAAGGCTCCAAAACACATGTGCAAGCTTTGTTTTTGTKCAAACATTATTATTTCAAGTAACTTTAAAAGGTGACACGAAAGACGGTACACTAAATAACTCACTCACCATGCAATTTTCTGCATTTCCTTCTTAGGATGCAAGGAAGTTAGCCCAGTGATATTTGAATAGAGTGTTAAAATAGTTTTTATTCAGGAGAACTCCTCCATTGCCAAACTATTTGGGAAAGCCAAGAATCTGTGAAGGACAGGGACAGGGATGAGAAAAGGGGTGGGAAGGGGCGAGAAAAGGAGCAAGGTGGGAGCAGAGCAAAGCAAAGGACCTGTTCATTAAACTTAGTAGCTCTGGTTGGATCTAACATTCTGTGTATATTAATCACAAAATAATAACATCAGCAACGCTCCATAATGGAGATCAGTTCTGGCATAGGAGGAAAAGAATGTAATAGGTGCAAAAAACAGGAGTCAAAAGAGTCATACAAGACCAACAACAAAGGTGAAAACTAATTACTTTTACTGATTTACTGCCTGACTTCTGTACATCACTCTCTGAAAGGTAGGACAGTCCGTGACTGTATATTAAAATAAAATAAAATAAAATAAAAAACAGAAATAGCCATTAATATCACAGCAGTATATGACAAGAAACAAAAAAGCAAGGCTAGGCCTTGAGCTTTTTGGCACAATCTGTATCATAGCTGCCTGTGATCCTTCTGGAGGTCTCTGAGCACGGCATGGCAGATGAAGAAGAACCAAAATTTGCCATTCACAATAATAACTTAGTAATATTAATATAATAGTAATAAATATTTCCAAAGTATATGAGAAAAAAAAGGCTATGCCAAAATCATATGGTTTATCTAGGACTTACCAGCTCCCAGCAGACTGATCCCTTTTTTGTTTTTCTTTAACCCAACCCTGRACATTGTGAAATGCTGCTGTGCCCAGCACAGCCATTAACATGCTTATTTGGGAGAAGTAGGCCAGATGGGCTGGATCAACCTGACGCTGATGAAGCCCAAGCATTCCTGTGCTGCGAGGAGGAGTCCCTGCAGCCATATCCATACAGGAAGTTAATGGAGCAACTTCAGATTTGTGGCCAAGTGTGGATAGAGTGCAATACCCAGATTAGTGCCGTGAGGAAGATTTTTTTTTTTTTTTTCCTCAGTGATGAACTATAATGATGTGAACATAAGACAGGGTGGGCCAGTGTGATGCCTGTACCATGGTCAGGTGGTGCATCACCCTCCTTGATCTATGCAATGAAAATACTCCTTGTCCAAGCCAGAGGTGGAAAGCAGACCTGCAATCCTCCTAGAAGTCAGCATCTTTCTAAGCCTCCCGCACACCCGCTCAACAGAACCACCATGGGCCCAATCCTGGGAGCATCCAGAGAGACAGGAGAAAGATTATCTCCTGAGCCCACAGGCTTGTTTGTGGGGTGTAGGCTTATGCTGGGGTATCTCAGCATGCACAGACCCAGCCTTCAAAGGCAGGCAAATGACTTAACATCACAGTTGGGTTTAAGAAGATGAAAGGAGGCAGAGAGGCACATACAGGACATCCTCCAAGCATYCCCAGTGTCCCTGGACCTCTGTCTGGCCCCTCTTCATAACACAAACAACTTTAAGCAGAAGGTCTGCACTAGCTGAAGTAAGGTCCCTCTTGTACACAGAGACAGCACAGCTCCATGACATTCGTACAGAAGCGCAGGCACTGCACCACGACTTCTRCAGGGCTGGGAAGTCAGCAGAGAGCACAAAGCAGAAAGAGAGAGAGCAGTAATAATTGGTTTAATCCACCCAAGCAACTGGCTGCCAGTTGGCTTTGCTGGCATTTAGTGTATTAACTGTCAGCGCCTGACAGATTAAACAGCAGAGCTCAGTGATACRTCTCTGCTGTAGCAGACAATCCTACACTCGTGAAGGGCATTCAGTCTAAAGAAAAACCTTGCTTTATACTCTTCTGCTCTCCGTTCGTGCAGAAGTAACAACAAAGTTGCTTTAGATAACTGACAACAGAATTYGACCTGACTTCAAGAAAACTGTATCCTATTAGTGGGGAAAGGATGCATTTTGAAAGGATCAGGAGCTCATTGCTCCTCTGTTTGTACAGCTGCTAATGCAATAGGGTTCTTGATCCATGACCACGGCTCCCAGGCATTACGAAATACTAATTATAAAATCCATCTAAGTGACAAGACTAAAAGCACAAACTGAAGCACTTCTCGGTGGCTTTCTTATGGTTAGTATGAGGAGCAGACAAGCTGAAACACTGAAATGCAAGAGTCCTACAAAAAAAAATTAAAAAAAAAAATAAATAAAATTAAAGACCAAGTTCTGGCAAGAGCACCAGGGCTTCCAGAAATTCTACATGTGATATATGACTGTAATTCAATAAAATGTTTAGATCCTTGCTTGTATCTTACTGTGTTGGAACAGCTAGTTAGCAGTGTGATTACTAGCTTATCAGAATAGTTTTGATTTCTTTCCAAAAAATGTAGCGAGAAATGTAGATGGACCAAAGATTTAGTCTGAGTGTCGACATGAGGGAAGGTAAGTGGACAAGTTGCTCAGTGCAATGTGGTTTTTTCCACTCTTGTGCAAGGTTGTTGCCAGCTGAAAGCCCCAAGAGGTAAACATGTTAAGTGCTATAGAGAATGTGCAGTTTTATCAAGACTTTTTAATGGCTTTTTTTCAGGRTGAAGGAGATTGTTTTATTTTTAATTAAAACTACAAAAGTGATTCTGAAAGTGATCATCTTTCCCCTTTCTTACTCATATTCTGAAGAAAGGAAGTTATGGCATAGATACTCTAAAGCCTGSAAATATGTTTCTGCTGCATTTTAAACAAGGGCAGGCTTTGGGTCTTATTTTGCTTTTYTCATGAAAAAAAAATGCTCACATCCTTCCATCTAGGAAATATTTTCATGCAGTCAAGCAAAATTTCCTCCCACTGCCTCTATTTCAAACTGTTCTGTTCCCTTCTCACTCTTAGCTGACTTTCCCTGCCAGCCTCGCTTCCCAGGCCTTCCCTTTCTACCCAGTCCCGTCCCAGGCCTCGCTCTACCTGGGCCCCTTGGGCTGCTCTTTGCTCCCAGGCTTGTTGGTCTTGCAGACCCACACTGTCTATTTTAGCCAGGATCTTTTCTCCTCCATCATGTTGCTTGGGTGCCTGCGCAAGAAACAACCAAGCACAAAAGAGAGGTTTTCTGCTTTCAGCACCCATTCCCTGCCAACATCCTCTGCTGTCAACACYTTTTATCTCCAGCTTGCCAGAGGAGGGAAGGATGAGATTCAGCTCCAAATTCAAGTATCCACATCTAGATATCTACATGGAGGTGTCCAAGCTTCCATTAAGTCAACAGAGATCTGRTCAACAGAGACTGATCCATATGTCCTCGCAGCTGGAGAGCTCAGCTGTTCTCCAGGCTCCGCTGACTACCACAGGATACCAGATACCTATAGTGCTTGTTAACGTTTACCTATAAGCTCCTTAAGTCTCAYGTGAATCTGAAGTCAGCACGTAAAAGATGCATACAGAGATGCCGTGAAGGGATGGAGCAGCCTCCAGGGAGCCCAAGTCTTGGGAGTCTTTCTTGCTTCTTCTATATTTTCCAGAAGATTTACAAATTTGGCTATATCTGTGAGCCATCAGCAAAAGGCATATCTCTGATGCTAAGATYACCAACAACTGGCCTGACAGCTACTGTGTGCATCAAAGTCTCTTAAAAAATGCTAGTGTCTTTTCTTTCACAGAGTGAAAAAATTCTTTTTTCAATTCTTTTTTCAGACTTTAAAATGACTGAAATAGTTCAGCACACACACGCCCTTCAGTCTCAGGCACACACCCAGCAAGAAAAATCTCAGCCAGGATAATTAAGGTTTGGCAAAGCTACAAGTAACTGAAATGAGGGTAAGTCTTGCATAATCTTAACCCTATCTGACTCTACCAGCTCAGCTCATGATAATCATACCTTTTCTTCAACCAACACCAAACAGATCTTCTTTCTCTAACTTGYCCAGAAGAGAAAGTCATATTCTCTGTTCTTATCTTTTATTGATAAAAGCATAAAATTCTCTGTTTGCCTAAATAAAATAAAAGTCATAGTCTTCTCTCAGTTCTGCCAGCATGCTTCCATTCTTTGCAGCTGACCTCATCTCAGGCTATCTAGTGTGACCTAAATGACTGAGTTCCCAGTTCCTAACGCTTTGCAGCAGCGTTTCACGTGATCTGCATTGTCTTCTTCCCCCKTTGCACTTCCTCCCTTTCTGCACACACCTGTTTGCTTGTTTGTTTTTATTCTCTACTAATAGCACATTCCTAGGGCAGAAACCACAGTTTTATTCTGTGTTTCTGCAGCTCCTAGCAMAGTGCAAACCTGGCACAAGACTCAGGATATGAAGAAAAGACATGCAAGACATGCTCAGCTAATGGTTACATGCACATCTAAGTAAACGCTTCAGCTAAGACCTTCCACTCAACAAAAATGTGTTATTTTCCTTATTACCCAGTAGGTCAAAACATAGTTTTTTAACCTTTTCAATTTAAATGCAGCAAGGCCTGATAATGAATCACTGAGTGTCTCTACAGAAAGTAATCACCTCTCACAATGCATCTTTTCTTATTGACATTCACCTGGGTTGGGGAGTGACTCACCAGCTGCTGAGCTCCAGAAATGTTCACTTTCACACGACACAGTTTGGCCTCAATCACTAATGAAGGGTTAGGATAAGTCAGGGGAGACCTACTGCTCCTTGCCAGAAATGTCTCACCCTCAAGCATCATAACAACCTGTCAATTAAAGAATTCTAAATGTTTACATGATACATTGAAAAATCATTATTAATTAATCATTTTCCAGACTCCCATAGATGGAAATAACAAATGAAAGAAATACCACTGCYCTGCCTACAAAAGCTTACAGACAAAATTAAAAAAGGCAAAGATATATACGCTTGCCCTATTCCTTGCCCTCTGCGTGCGTATGGGACAGGACCTCCTCTGGGCCCAAGGTCCCAGCAAAAMCTGTATTACGGTCAGAGACCTCAGCTCTTTGTCTGAAAATGCAGTAAGAATAAAAATTCAGCTACACTGGGCAAAGCATCAGCTGAAAGAATTTGTTTCTCCAGCAGCTAAAATGAGATAATGGAGGAAGAGCTGCTATAAGTAAGGCAGAGTAAGGGCTATTTACTCTTGAGTGAGTTCTGATGGACTCATGAATGTATCAAATTTAAGCAGTGATTTAGCTGAAAGGATGGAAGTGGAGACACTTAATTATTAGGCCGTAGTCAATAATTTCAGAAATGGCATCAGGTGACTTTAGTGATGCCTTCTGGAGTGTATACATCTATACAGCTCATATGAAAATTGTAACTTTTTCTATACGGTTGCAGAAATATCTTGAATGACAAAACTTCGCATCTAGTGATCTATACATTTTTTTTCAAATTATAACTCTGTCATAGGCAAAAAAATAGATTAAACTGTGAAAACCAGCAGACAGCAGATAGTTGGATGTATGTGTGTAGAAAATGTCCAAAACTGAACTCAAAATCTCAGGCAGAACCCTGCTACTTGCTAGCTGCAAATGGTACGGATTGGCTGTAAATTTTGATAACTGCTGGACTAAAAGGAAGTTACACATCCTGAATCCTCCAGTTAATAAAGAGATGAGAGGTAGAACCACTAGTTAGGAGCTGATCACACTGGATACTTCTGCATATGGACTATTTAGACTGGGAAAATGGGGGCTGAAAAGAAGAGGTGGTGCCAAAAAAACCCAAAATCCTGGAAAAAAAGTGATCTTAGAAAGAAAAAAGGGGCATGAAAAGAAGAAGGTGTGGCTGGAGGAAACATCCTGGAGCTGGGGGAACTTGCGAATGAATGTGTGAGACAATCGAGGGGAAAGGCTCTAATTTCAATGGTTCCTAAATAAACCCCAGTATCAACTATGGGTTGTCATTTATTCTGTCCTGCCTGGGCAACCTTCCACAAGCTTTACATATTTATTAGCAAAAAAAATTATTACTAATTCTTAATAAACTTATATATTACAGTTTTATTTCAACATGAATACATAGCACATTTCCTAAGGAAATGGGCCTATTAGATACAGTGTGAGGCATGTGCAAGATATACATATTTCAAACACTACTGTGATTCTCCTTATTTTCCCTTATCATATCCACCATGAAATGATCCTGAAATTCATCATCTGTCTCATCCTCAGTGTTTACTTGTTCATCTTTGTCACCTCTGGATGTCCATTCACCAATCTGGCAGAAAAGGACCTGGTTATCAGGATACAGACCACCTTGGGATGTCAGTGAAACAACTTCTGGATGCTAAAATTCCCTCCAGTAGGTAAAGGAGTACTTACAGTATATAGTCCAAGGGGTGCGAGGGATTGAACCACAGGGATCACCTCCAGGATCCTACCTGACTGTTCACATGTGATAAATGATGAACGGATCTGGATGACATAAGATGGCTTTAATCCTTTTGGCAAAGAGGAGTTAGTAACAGCATTCACCCCATTAAGGACAGCATGCAAATTCCTGTAGTTTTGCAGAGACAGCCACTGATAAGTCACATTCTTATTCTTGTCCCAGCTTTGAGAAAGATCTCTTCAATATTGCCTAAGTTTTAGGGCTCAGTTTTTTTCTTGTCTGCTAACACAGTAAAAATGTTTGACTGGCACACAAGCATATCATTGGCTTACATCCAAGGAAGCATGCTAATTTTGTAATATCATTACATATTCTCTTCTTGGGATTTATCCTACAATATTCTGGCACACTACATAAGATACCACAGGGCAGAGCACAAAGATAGCTTCAACTTCAAAAGTGATGATAGACAATGAGTATTTCCAAATTAACAGGATCTTCTCATTTTATGCAATTAAAACTACCACAATATTTCGATGAGTAGAATAACCTCATGCACCAGTGTAGGTTGGGGGGTTGACCTGCTGGAAAGCAGCGCTGCRGAGAAGGACCTAGAAATTCTGATGGACAACAAGWTAACCWTGAATCAGTAATGTGCTCTTGTGGCCAAGAAGGCCAATAGTATCCTGGAGTGCATTAGGAAGAGTGAAGCCAGTAAGTCAAGGGAGATGATCCTGCGCCTCTACTCAGCCTTGGGGAGGCCACATCTGGAGTACTTTGCCCAAGCCTGGGCTGCCCAGTATGAGAGAGACACGGAACTAATTGGAAATGTCCAGCATCAGGCTATGAAGATGACTAGAGGACTGTAACATCTCTCTTATGAGGAAAGGCTGTGAGAGCTGGAATTGTTTAGCCTGGAGAAGAGAAGACTGAGAGGGGATCTTAATGTTTACAAATACGTTAAGGGAGGATGCCAAGAGGATGGGGCTGAACTCGTTTCTGCAGTGCCAAGCAACAAGACAAGAGGTGACAGGCACAAACTGAAATACAGGAAGTTCCACCTGAATATGAGGAAGAATTTCTTCACTTTGAGGGTGACAGAGCACTGGAACAGGTTGCCCAGAYAGGTTGTGGAGTCTCCTTCTCYRGAGATATTCAAAAGGTATCTGGACACAATCTTGGGAAACATGCTCTAGGTGACCCTGCTTTGGGCTAGATGATTTCCAGAGGTCCCTTCCAACCTCAACCATTCTGTGATTCTGAGTACCCATAGCTTGAGGTGCAGACCTTTTACCTTCTRCTTGAGATTTAAGGTCTATTTCTTCATCATTATCACTGAATAACTTGAAGCAAAGGGACTCAGAGTTTTACCTTACCTCTGYATTTTTCTATTTCTTGACAAAAGAAGTGATTAAGCTTGACTTTTTAAGAGATTTCACAATCTTCTCTACATTATTGGACCTTGTAGCTTGCAGCCCTGCTCTCAAGATGAATGTTGGACCCTCTATTGCACCTCCCAGCAGAAAAGCCTGATGTACCACCAGCTGCATGGCTATAAGCAGCTTAAGCTTGAGCCATGATGCTAAAGCCTACAGAGTTCTCATAAACCAGCTTTGTGGAAATATTTGCCAACTATAAATAGAAGACTGTCAACAGAATAAAAGCAATCTTTTCTGAAAACACTTTTTGGTGCTCCCAGACAACTTCCACAGCAGTTACATCAAAAATGGTTATAAACTACTGGTGCTAATCCTAAAGATTGAAGTTTCATCAATAACTTGTTCACACACAGCCTTAAGTGCTTTCTCCTTTTTTTTTTTTTTCTTTCTTTCTTTCTTTTCCAGGGCTGTTGATAGCACCTGTCACTAGCTAGAAAAATCTAGACCCAAGGAGATGTTGTTGTGGGCCAGCACACTGAATCTAGTCTAGCCTGAGGCTAGTGAGCAGCTTGATAGGCAAGTGAGCAGCAGCTAAATCAAATCCTTYTTTGCTCAGCCTATGTAATTTCATCCTTGTCTTCCTCTGTCTCTAATGCAGTATGTCACTGCTTTGTCTTTTCACAAGACAAGCCTGTGACGCTTTTGTCCTGGACTTGTTTTCACCGCATTACCTGATGACTTTTCAGACCTTGGTTGAAGAAACAGAGACTCAACAGCAATTCCACTTGTGCAACCCAATGCTACTTCTCCTGACACCCCCTAGCATCACCCCAACCAGACAAGTGTTCGCAGGAATGCTCCTTGAACACAGTCCTGGTCTACGGTGATCCTAATTTCCAGATGCAAGGGGCTGTACTTATCCTTTCAAGTATTGAATGAATTACATGATGTCCAGAGTATTTACTGTTCAAATAATTCCTATCTAGTTCTTAGTAACTTCACCACAAAGGCAGCATGATGTAGTTTGGTAGGCATTTTGTTTTCCACGTGTGAATGAATGAATGAAGTGTGGCCAAAGGAGTTTATCTGTTGCTGTATTTTATGTTTTCCTTCTGCTCTGTTAAAATGGCATGGAGAAAGCATGTGACTGAAGCAATTATATTTATTGAGCCCTTACACGATTCTGGAAGCYGAGGAGACCATGATGTATTCGTGCCTTGCATTTTCATGGCACTTTTCATTTATAAAATATCTCCACGCAGAAATACTGTAGCTCTTGATCTTGGCTCCTTTCAAATCTATCATCTCTAGCACTGTGGCAACTTTATGCATCAATAATAATACACTCTGTACTGAAAGCTGCACAAAATTCTCTTGAAATTCACATTAAAAAAGAACAATACAGAGGCACAAACACACCTGATCTTATCAAATCTCAGTGCCACTTTGAACACCATTTTGGAAAAGCTAGTCATGTATAAAAGTTAGCATGCTTAAATAGGTGGTACAAAGCCAGACAAAAAGATCCATCTGGAATTCTCCTGCCTAGAATAGTACWGGTTTCACCTTGACTCATGGACTAACTTAATAGACAGGGAATGAAAGACCAACCCGAAAGTAATTATGAACAAAAAATATCCACTGGTGATTTACTCAGTAAATATCACTCAACAGCAAGTGAGTGGGAGGACTAAAGAGAAAGCCTGAGTACCTCATTAATGATGTGAGAGGTGATTGTGCAGGAAAGTATTGGTCATACAAACCAGAACTGAATGCTGAACAGCACAAATGCAGTTCAGCTTCTTAGAAACCTGGCTGCTAATCTTAATAGGTTTCATCCTGAAAATGGATCCTTTTCCTCCAGTGCTCATCATCACACTATGCCATTTCTATACCTGGGATTGTATACCTAATATATCTAAGATTATAGCTAGACTATACCTAATTCCTTATTTCCAATCCACTGCTTGAAACACTGGGCAGCTTTGCAGCATCTTGTTAGGGCACTTTCCAGTATGGGAAGTTCATCTGATGATATACTAAAAAACAACAGAGGGATGGTCTTACATGGATATTTTATTGTAGTCTAATACATTAATTGTACTGCTAATTTCTTAGGGTTTAAACCTTTCAGAAATATAATTCCTATTCCATTTTTTAGCAAGGCAGAAACAGAAATGCAAACTGAAGTTCTAGAGTAAAATGAAGGTGGTAAGAATTGAATCAATGTTCTTCCCATCCATTATTGAAATAATCCTGGGTTCCAAAATAGRTTGTAGAAAATACTCTGCAATGAATTCACATACAGACAGCACCGCTTGCCACATCACATGAATATTGCAGATAAAATCCAGTTCTTCACTGCAGACTGTGTATCTGAGGAGGAATTCCTATGGAAGCAATTTCATGTGAAATTTAGAATGAATTCCCAAGTCATACAAAGTGCTGGAAGAAGCCAAGATGGAATGCTAACCTCCAGGATAGGTAGATTTACACCGATTTTAACATGCCTTTCCTTGAAGAATAGATTTGTGCTGCTTCTCAGTAGAATTCTTAAGGAAAAGTTTGAAGAACAAGAGCGTATGGGCTTGTGCGGTCAAGATTTAACATGTACAACAACCTTCCTTCCCTTCTTAAGAGATCTTTGAGCAAGGAATCAAGCTCGCTGAATTCAAATTGTGTATGAAAAAAATCATTCAGGGAACAGTCTAGAAAAGAAGGCAATATTGCTTCTCTGACTCACAGGTTTCCTGCAAATAGAGCAGCATATCAAACATTTCTTTTCTAAATCTCATGCTAAAGGTCAAGTGCAGTAGATTGCTACAGTTTTACAGAAGTGAGTGGAACTAAAGCAGTCTTTACTATGGATCTAACTTGCATTTTCATACAAGATGACTTTGCATCTTTGCTTATCAGCATTATTTTAATGACCTAATTCCCACAGAGACCTTTCAATTAAGCCCCAAACATGCTTAGTTTTTATGAACATACTTGCTAAAAAATGGTCCCTGTTCTGTATTAATTGCAAAAGAAGTGCCATTTCTGAGCAAAGGAAAAATGTCTCTGGGGGGGGGAGGGCAGGAGAATGAAGAAGTGAAGGAGAGAGCTTGAAAACAGAAGGGATTCCCTAAACAAGCTAAAATAAAAACTCAGTGAGAACAATCATACCTGTTTCACATTTTGTTCCTGCGTTTTTTCCTTTCAAAGGCTGTGACTGGGCACAGGAGAAGTCAGCTATCTACCTTGTGCTGGCCACTGCAATGTGGCCAGGTAAAAGCATTGAGAAGGGAGAAGATTGTGCYGCCCCCGAGAAAAACTGAACACGCCAGAGAATGAAAAGCTTTCAAGAAGCAGTATGGAGCAGACAGAGAAACATGTAAGAGTAGGAGGCCCCTGAGTCCCACAGTCAACAGAAAGAGGGTGAGTGGGGACCGACTGGTCAGTGTTGATCCATGGACGAGAATCAGGCACYTTGATATGAGACTAATGCAGTTCAGGTTTGCAACAAGCAAAAATAGGTGATTCTGCTTAAAATGGGCCACAGGACTGATAAACTCCTCGCTAAAGGTGGCATGGATGCAAGGAGTTTGCACAAGGTCAAGGAAGCCRGCACAAGTTTCTCTTGAAGAGGGCTCTGTTGGCAGCTACATAGACAAACTACAACAGGCTAAAAAATTCCTCRGGCTGAAAATACTCAAAATCTGGGAAAGTATTAGAGGGGAGGGTTTAATATTTTCCCTTATCTTTCAGTAGGCTATTTCTTATGGCCCTAGTTGGAGTGAGAATACTGGACAGATGGTCCAGGATAACCCCTTGATCTGAACAGTATGGCTCTTCTTACGGGGACAGGCAGCCAGCACTAATAAGATACAAAAAGCAACTCTGCTCCAGAGGGTACCATGTGCAGGATGTCACAATCCAGGAAGCTACTGAAAGATTACTGGACAGAGAACAAATCTCAAATAAAGGACCCAACTGCCAGTGCAGAGCTATGTTTACCAACCACTTCCCGTTCCCGCTCTCTCTCACTCTGAGCTCYCTCTCTTTTAAAATTATTATTGTCTCAGTTTCTGTTGTAATACAACCTACCTTTTGAGACATTGAAGTGTTGCTGGGAAGTTTGGAGGGGGTTGGGTCTCGCTTTCAGGGAGACGTGCAGGTAAATCCACCTAGAAGCTCTGCCTTTCTCACTCATTGATCTGAACAGACATATGCTTCCAGGCATTCTTTTTTCCAGCAGGTTAAACTTGCCAGATTGTTTTGCAGGTGGGACAGGCCGATAAGTTCAGCAGTACCTACAGCCCTGGAGGAGCCTGGACACAGACTATCACGCACGGGAACTGGCCGTCATCATCACTGTGTGGGTCTGTGCATTTCATACCACTCCATAACCTCCCTACCGTGTCTGACAGTGTTTGAAGATACATTTTAGACCTGTCTGGCTGTAGATTAAAATAAAGGGCAGGGATCCTTTGGCTGAAATGGTTGATTTCTTTGTAATATATATAACTTTGAGAGCTTACTACAGCTTATCACCTAACTAGGTATCCAGTTGCGGGATCAAGCTAGGAGCAGATGCCTGCACAATACTGCTGCCAAGAAGTGTGTTTACAAAATATATGAGCAATCCCACCCAGAGAACGGTTCATACCTCGTTCATGGCCTCTTCTCCTCTTCGGGTGGTAATTATACTGGAGAGCCAGAAGAAGTTTAAGTTCACGGTAGCTCTTGCAACATGGCTGTTCTTGGGGCAGAGCTCAAGTGTAAGCAAGCCTAGTGTTAGCTCTGCACAAGAGCYGTTGGTGCCACCAACGCTCCCTGCAGGGACAGACATGAGGACACAACGCAGCCACAGAGCGGGGGCACAGGCCAAGCACCATGAATTTGCCAGAGATCTCATTTCCATTCCCCATGTCACCTTCTCATGTTGTCTGCAAATAAATGCTATTGAAGAGATTCAGCTTGGGAGAGGATTTCCATCTCGAGAGCATCATCTAAGGAAACACACTTCAGCCCAGCGTGCTAGACCCACAAGGAATCCCCACTGGGGAAGGGGGCAGCCTGGGCTGTGGGATCCTCCTGGCCCCCATCTCTGTGCTGCCAACAAGCTGCCCATATGCAGCGGTGATGCCACACAGCGAGATATCCCAAGGGAATCGGCTGAAGCCTCAATGCCTAAAGAGCTTTTGCCAACAGTGGCCCAGACTAATGACTACAATCTATCCTGAAGGTAAGAAGGAAACATTATTTGTTGGTCTTCTGAGTGATCCTGCAGCTCAGCAGCTCCAGGCCAGAAAACATGAGCTTAGCCTATAGCCACCCTCTTTTTTTTTTTTTTTTTTTTTTTTTTTTCTTTCCTTCCACAAGAAGATTAGTTCAAAAATATTCAAATGTGTCTGCAACAGTAATGGCTGCATTTTGCCAGTATATGATGCATGAAGTATTCACATAAAGAGAAAGGAAACAAAATGCAGATTTGTTACCGCAATGAGCAAAATGAAAGAGCAATCTTTTGTTACTTCCGAAATAAAATGTTCTTCCTCTTTATTTTATTTCAGCAAGGGTGAGGATTTGTGCGACTAAAAAGCACATTTCATTTTGAAAAATAATTGTAAAATATCCTTATGCACTATCTTCTTGCAAGGCAGAAGAAGATCCTTTTGGCTTTAGCTCATTCTACCAGTCTGGCTTGCAAAGCTGCTTCCAGTGACAATCTGACTAGTTCAAATAAAACAAGTGTTCTTAGGGGAGACTTCTTTTTTTCTTTAGCTTTTCAATTCATTATTAGCCCTTCTTTCTGAAGAAACATGTGATGGTTTGGAAATTAAAACAGGGCAAGGAACTAAGATCCATACAGGGCATCTATCTGCAAGTTCCTTGCCCTGTTTTAATTTCATAAGTGTCTTCAGAATCCACAGGCACACAAATCCATGATACCATATCAGTTTTGGGGATTTGGGGGTTTGTTTTCATTTTCCCACCTGGTTTCTCTCCTGTCCCCTTCATTGGGTCAAATCAACAAGACGCTTCTAGGAAGCAAAAATCCCAACATAAATGACTGGGCAGGAGGTATCAAGAACTGGTGCCAACCTGGAATGCAGCWTTTTAGATATAATAACAGTAAAAAGTTAAAGAAAAATCACTTTAAAATGTCAAAAAGAAATAGTCTAGAAACACTGATCATCAGTTTAGCATATTCTTAACAAGCAATGCCATCTAATAAGCAAAAAGATGTCTAAGAACAGAGAGCTGGAAGGAATAAGTAAGGTCATCGCCCAAATTCTTGCAAGGGCAGGTAGCTTTTTGATAGATATTTGACTCGAAAGGGATCCACAGAGAAAGTGTTACTCCTCAACCCCACCTGCCACAGGCCATGCAGTTCTTCCCCATACCCTATGATAAATTCGACATTGTTAGCATAAAACCAAAGATGACAAAACTCTAGAAGAGGGAATCAAGGGCACACCCAAAGTTCTTAATCCTTGCAGTTGYAAAGCATTAGGAATAATTCTGGTTTATGTGTTCTAGGAACGAAGGACAATTTGTTCCTGTATCTGGTCTGGATAAGGCCTGCTTTGTATCTGAAAAAGAAGCTTTGCAAATAGTCACCACATACAGCACCAGACTGTTACTGCTGTTCATGTTATGTGTAGAAAGAGCTGAAGTCCAACAGTATTTTATGTGGGAAAACTATGCAGAAGCCATCAGGCCTTCGCTGGCAGATATTTAGCCTACGTGARCTAGGTTTTTCTCCCTCCTTGCTCTTTCTGTGAACACACACATCCATTGCAAAGGGGAAACCTCTGAACAGCCAGCAGTAGTCTTGAGAAGAAAATCTTCTTTTCATCTAGATACAAAGCAGATACCTGGGCTGATCTGAAATATCTTTTGTACATGTCGGAGGGCGCAGATATGCTGTAGCTGACATAGCTGCCCAGGGAACACACACAGATGCACACTGTGAGCTACTGAAGCCAGTTTTTGCAGGATCGAAACTGCCAGTTTCCTGCTGTGCACTTAGAAATAGCATGTTACTCAGGAAGGTTTTGAGTCTAAGCGATAGGAATAAGAACATCTGTTCGGCAGTGGGATGGTTTCAGTTAGGAAAAGCTCCCAGCTGAGGAGGCTGGACCAGAACTGGATGCATACTTCTAAACCCGTGTCGTTTCTCCCTCCCAGTGACCGTCCTTTCCCTGAACTGTCACCAGGCTCAAGATCCTCTGGATAATCTCTGAAGGACTCTGCACTGAAACCAAGYAGGGAAACGGAAGCAAGCGTTTTTTTCACAAGTTCTGGAGCTGCATTCCCCATATTGCTAGAAGAGCTGTAGCCATCCAAGAGCACTGTGGGACCTAACATGAACCCCAGGAGCACGGTGCTATGGCCAGTGTGTGTGTACRTACATCCTGTTGTTTACACCCTGGTTGTGAGACCACAAAGTCATGGCAGCTSTAAGAAATATATCTAGCCTGAGCTAAAAGGAGTGGGGAGGAGGTGGTGTATGGGAAATTGTCCTGGCCCAGGTTCAAGCCTTGTAAAAATTCTGGGACAAATACACTTTCCATRAGCACCTGGAAGATAACAAGGTATGGCAGTAGCTGCTTCATGCGGCAGCAAGGACAGGCAGCCCGTGTGGATGTGTCAAGAACAAATTGTGTTGAACTGAGCTAATTCCACTTTTAGCAATGTAACAGGCTTTAGGAATAAAAGAGAAGTAGCTGTCACGAATCTTGCCATTACTAAGGTTTTCAAAATGGTTGCACGTGACATTCTCATAAACAAGCTGCGGTAGCACGGTCTAGCGGAGACGATGACAGAGCGGGTGCAGAGCGGGTGCGATAACGTTTCAGCGCGGGTATCGGCGGTGCATTGTCAGAATGAAGGGTGTAGCAAGTGGAGCTCAGCCAGGCCTGCTCTGCATCCAGCTCTGGCATGTGTTTGCACTAATGAATTAGCTGATGGAGAAGAGAGTGTGGTTATTAAATTTTCAGATGGCATAAAGCTCGGAGGCATCGTATGCACAGAAGGACAGGATTAGAATTCAGAATGATTTTGAAAAATTGCATGACCTGTCTGGGAGGAAAGAGAGGGAAGGGGAAAAAAAAGAATCAGCTCGAACAGGGGCAAGTGCAAGACTATAAACTTAAGCAATAACCAAATATACCACTATCAACATTTTCCAATAGCAATCGTGCAGCAGAGCGTGGTATCACTGTGAATGACAAGCTGAAAAAAAAAAAAAAAAAGAGAGAGAGAGAGAGACAAATCACCACCATATCAGGATGAATAAAAAGGGGCATAACTTTTAATACATGCAGTAGTCCTTCAGCTTGGCACTGGAAAGACCTTGGATGGCAGCATATTGTGTCCAGCTCTAAATGCAGCAGCTCAGTGAAGGTGTGGAGCAATGATCCGCAGCAGAATCAGGGGTGTGGAAAACATGGCCAGAGCAGAAAGACTAACAAATCTAGCAGTTGCTAAACTTTTACAAAAGCTTGGAAAGATCTTTAACAAACTTCTCATATATAACAAGATTGTGGCAAACAGGAATAAAATAATCTGTCTTCTGATTCTGTAGGGAATTAAAAAAAAATACTATGCTTAAATTACAGGAAGAAATTTTAGTTTGAACTGTGTAACAGTGAGACTAGAAAAGTATTGAAAAGGCGGTCAAGGACATATATGGAGATGTCATCTTCCGAGGTTGTTAAAAATAACTAAAAAGTGATATATGTGCAGTGCTTCTGCTCCATGGCAAGAAGATGGACTGACTATTTGATCTTTCTTTGCGCCTTCCAGCTCTGTTTTTGTGGATATTGTAATTCCAGTTTAGGCATTCCCACCTAATAATGAGGTCCTGCCATAACACTGCATGTACCACTACTGTAAATCTGCTTTCAGAGAGGACCTTCCCTGGTAGTTACGCACAGGTGTCCTATCGTGCTGGCACGCTGAGAAATACTACAGACCACTAGAGTCCACCGTAGGATGTATACCAGTGTGCTCAGTGTGCATGTGGATGTGCACAGATTGGTCATACTGGGACCAGCCAGCCCACAGTCAACCCCCAGTCAGCTGGTGCTCTCTGAACCTCTTCTGACTCTTCCTGTGAATGCTTTTAATGCAAGCTGTAGCCAATCTAAGGTCCATGACGGGGACAGAAATTTTGCTGTAGCTGTTGATATGAGTAAGYCTTAATTTTGATCCCATTTTTAGACATAATTTTGTGCTAATGGCCTGACATCTTAACTCCATGTGAACAAGCACCCTTGATGTGAGAGTGATTGCATGCTATTGAACGCAGATTTTAATAATAATGTTCATACAACAAATGACAGTACACAGGATCACTTTTGGAGTCTAAGCAGCAGTGAGGTCCAGGCTGGCTCTGTCAGGCATGTAGCCTGGCAAAACTCCTTGAGTTTCAGTATAGAGAYATTCAGTGTGGGCTGCTCCATCTGGGCTTTGCTTGTTGCATCAGCCCTTCCCCTCTCACTATTTCCTTGCTGCCTGAGCTGTTTAAGAAAAGTTTGTTTTCATGACAGTGAGAATGGTAACACATTTAGAAAAAGCTTCTTGACAGTCACTGAGATCTTTAACATACAGAAGAAATCTTTGGCTTGGATGTGGTATTTATTTAAGCACCATTTATTCCTTGTTGCTTGGACTTAGGAAATTGAAAGCAAAACACTGTGGAGTTTTCCAGCCTTCTTTGTGTGGCTTAGGGTGATATTCATTAGAGATGCTATTTAGGCTCCCACTGTAATTTGATGTGACAAATGATATGGCACTTGTTCATAATTTATTGCCTTGTTTCTCCTATGGTACTCTGTCCAAGTGTAGGGAACCTTCTTCAACTGAATCTGGTGCTTCTGACAGTGACTGATCATCTGCAATCAATGATAATTACACCCATTACCCCCATGGATTCATGTCCAACCTGAACTGCTCWCTCTGATTCAATGTCAAAATACCAGAAAATCAGCATTTCGGAAGCTGAACTGCCAAATTCAGAGAGAAGGCTACRGAGCACAGATGAAGGCAAAAAGGCAGACAATGTTGGAGCAGACACGCTGGAGTAGGCAAAATGACTTCTGTTAACGAGAACAGCTCTTAGATGGATACTCTCAATGACCACAGGATTCATGGAGAATATCTGGTCTCGAGACTGGATCCCAAACAAATGCACATTCAGGAGGTAGTGCTCTCCTTTCAGACATCAGATGCATTTGTATTGTGTATAGTACACCAGACGCAAAATCTTTTGTCTTCTGAGATCTGCAAAGTTGTGTTTCTTTTAATGTCTGTGAATATATATTATATTTGGTCCATCAAATAAGAATTTCCAAAGACTTAAGACAACGGATGAGTGCTAAACCCCATTTGAAGGGAATTCAGGACTTGTCTTCGGTTGTGCTTCTGGAAATCCACTGACCTCCTAACAATATGGGGATGATAGCAATTGTCACTTCTTTTTGTTTTGCCACCTGAAAGACTTCAGTAAAGAATGCAAGAGAAACCTCTGATTAGTACTCCTAGCTCGATGACCTTCAGTTCTTCTAGCATTGACCTTAGCCACTGAAAACTAAAAATACTGAAGTTCATGCAAAGGCAAGTTGAGGGAGCAGTAAGTAAATGCTGCGATCTAGTCTTTTAGATTTATGCTGACCATAGATTTTTAAAGCCTGTGTTGTAGCCGTAGAATTTTAAAGCCAGAAGGAGCCTTCATAATCTTTACTCTGCATAAAATAAGGCGGACTGCTATAGTCATCCTTTCGGGTTGAGCTAGACAGTAGGTTTTACAGATCTGAGGCAGTGGAGAATATGCCATAGCCTTAGGTGAACTCCTCAGCATTAAAAAATATGCAGCTTATCTGTAGTCTGAACTTGCCTGGCTTGAGCTACCAGCCTTTGAAGTATTATGCATTTGTATGTTAAATTAAAGAGCCCTCTGCCCTTATATATATTATTCTCCTGAATTTCCATTTGCAGCTTTTTTCAGTCACCATTTTCACTTTTTATTACTGTTCTGCTGCACCAGTTCAAAGTTTTCAAATAAAAGTCCTATCCARTTCAAGGGGACAATGCTCCTCTCCTATACAAGTCTGTCTGCAGTACAGTATGGGATGAAGGGAAATGGATGCAGAACTCCCATTAATGCTGAATGTCAGCTTTAATGGTGTCCCCCCCAGAGTATGGGTTATATCTAGGTCTTTTCATCAGCGGCCTGTATCCTAGCAGTTTGCCATTCTCTAGTATCAGTGCTTTAAGTTTTAATGAACACAGGCAAAGGAAGGTGCTTAGCAACAATACATATTGCACAACAAATACAGGATAAGCAGTCTAAGATTAGATTTCAATACCATCTTAATGACAACACCAAGATCTAGTGATTGCTCTGTGTACCTATGCCACTCTTACAGAGGCTGTCATGCTATGGTACATACACACTACCGTGTTTTCCACTTTGGGAAGAAAGATTTTGCAAGCAACCAGGGCAAATGGAGGGGAAAATATATCAGACAGCATGATGTCAAGAAAGAATCTCCTCTTGCTGAAAAACACACCTCAGTCTGTCCAAGTAGCTCAATGGCATGATCAACGTACCCTCTCTTGGATTAATTTCTCAGGATTTCTCTTGACGCCAATAGACTGGAGAATTACAGCAGAGATGTTGGCACTGCTTCTTAAAGATTACATTTCCTTTCAGATTGTTAAAGATTACATTCCCTTCTCTACCCCCTTTTTAGCTCCATTTGCTCCAGGGAATCACAGGCATGTGATTAACGGATCTAATCAGGCTTCTGAACTGTTCTCTGTCAAGAGAGGACAAGCTAAAATGAGCCCTGAATTGCCTTGAGAAGAGCTGGTTTTCTCAATGAGAAATCTGTGGACCCTCCAATGTGTTGAACCGTATCAGCCCAAAAAGAAGGCAGAAGATGTGAAATACTAAAAGCTCCCCAAAGACGCCAAAGTCAGCTTGAGCTTGCCATTTGGGAATCACAAGCTAAGTAGCAGAAAGGAAAAGCTACCAGAATTGGAACTGGACCCTCAAGCCCAAACCCTTTACAGTGSGGAACAGAGAGGCAGAATCCAAAGAGTTTGACAAGGAGCATGAGAATTTTTTCCCCCTTACCGTGTAGCTAAGATGTTGCCTTGGAAGGATTCAGTTTGTCAGACACAAACCTCTAAAAAAGGCCATAGTTGCTACAGTTTCAGTCCCATGCTAAACCCAAAACAAGGGAAAATCTTTGTTTTGATTTGTAATCCACTGCAGGCATTGCTGTTATACCATGCTCTATAYTAGGCAAGCTTCACAAAGGCAGGATGACTGTACATGTCAAATACGGAGGGAGGGATGGGAAAATAAAAAAAAACTAGACATAGTCAAGTCCAGAACAAGAATCAGATGAATGGGAACAAAACCTCAGTCCTCCCGATGCCTTTGACGTTGCCACCTTGATGCAGCCTGTGTCTGACCTAACATCAGCTTCAGCAGCTATTTCTCAGTCTCCTGCAATGTTGCAAACCTTCTCCAGAAAAGGAACCAGGTGCAAAGTACTCACAGTRCATGTCCTGCTTCCTCATCTCTGATTCACAGAGGTCAAGGAGACACTCAGAAAAGTGTAAAAATTGATTCAGGCTGAGAATATCTGGAGTTGTGTCCTTGTTACCCAGTAAACGTTGAGCATTAATTCAGATCTCTTATACTGCTCCTAGYGTTGATCCTTCTTATGAGGAAGAAAATGACCCAACAACAGTCTTAATCGTCCATTTATCAGAGTTTCAGATATTCTCTCTCTCTCTCTGTGAACCTTGGAAACACATGTTCCCTTCCCAGCAAGGCAAGACACAAAGCTGCAGTTTTCTGTACATTAGCCAAAGCAAGGGAGAAAGAGGGCAACTCATGTTAAGAAATGCATTTAGGAGGGAGGGAGAGGCTTTTGAAGAGGAAGTAGTGAAGCAGGAAAATAATGTTAGAGGCAGTAGCTGCAGAGAAAACACCCAAACAGAAGCAAAACTAAGGAGAGGTGGGAAGAAAATGCTGATGAACTAGGGGGACAAGAAAGAAAAATGAAATCAAAGGGAATCTCAGCAAATTTCCATAATGTAACACTGACGATGCCTTTTATGATTATAAACAGGAATCCTCAGAAATGTTCCTTCTGATGAAGTTTGCATAACCAGATTTTAGTATCTCTGAACATTTTCCCAGCATTGGCAGAGGTGGATCCCTTCTCTTAATGCTGCATKCTCCAAATATGGGCTATCCTTGTCTGTCACCAAGATCCATGAAATAACATCATTGAGGCCTCCTCYGGAGGGACTGGCATGTTGGCTCCAGCTCCACGCTGGAGCTCTTGGTGCTGCATGCTGCCGCCAAAGAGTGAGAGCCCTGCACTGAAACTGCTCTTCAAGAGAAATATGGTAAAAAATRCTGTATTTTATGCAGAGGCAAAAGAAACATCACTTATGCAGTGCCTTGTGAGCCCTGGACCCAGATTGCTTCTTGTCTAGAGCTAAACAGAAGCTGTTTGATCCTTCCTATGTGCAGGATGAAAAATTGAAAAAAATCTGAAATTACAGGGAAAYTAGTGAAATTGTAGGCCACCGAAAGCAAATTCAAATGTACACATTTGTTTTTGGCCGTAAACACTTCTGTAAATCTCAGCCTGCACCTAGTTCAARTTCAGTTTCAAGAACTGACCCAGAGCACAAACAAATAATACATATTATTGCTATATACCATGTTACATTTACCTGACTCTATCTTCTCAGCTTAGATATTGTTCATTTCCCCAGACTTATTTTTTTTTTGGCTCTGACATTTCCTATGCAACTATAAATAATAAGAAGATTATAGTTGTCCCTGAAATAATTTTTGAAATCTATACACCACTGTTCAATACTAGTATTATAAAGATAGCTAGAAAAATCACCTTACATCAAAGAGGAAGCTTTAGAGGTCTACAGAGTGAATAGACCAGACTTTTCCACTTGAAGCACATTTTGCTTGTGTTGTTGATAAGTATAGAATAAATCCATCTCAGTCACTTCAGGAGGACTAATACCAATTACCTATCCCCTCTGTGCAYCATGAAATGATGAGAAATAGTCTCTGACCGCTTCAGGGCCTCTGCTGCAGACTTCAGGGGGAGGACTTTCCAGTGGATTGCCCTCAAAATTGCACGAACAGTAATTGTATCCCCAGTCCAAGTTCASCAGATCACCAAAGTTTGCTGGAAGRGACCGGAGATGGTTGTTTCCCAGCCAAAGTGTGTGTAAATTCCTTAAAACACAGATGTCTTCTGGCAGAGTCTCCAGTGAGTTGAACAACAATAGCAACGTTTCCAGCTTCTCCAGATGCCGAACATCGGGGGGGATTGTGCCTATTTTGTTGTCACTCAGGTCCAGAAAGGTGAGGCTCCTCAGCTGGCAGACGGGAGCAGGCAGCTCAGTGAGGCTGTTGTTGGCCAGGTGGAGGCTGTGCAGCCTTTGCAGTGCCCCAGTTTCTGGGGGCAGAGAGCTCAGGCTGTTATTGCTGAGAGTGAGCCTCTCTAAGTGACTCAAGGTGCCAATTTCAGCAGGGATTTTCTTCAGGTTGTTGGAGTCCATGTAAAGGAGGGTTAGGTTCTTCAGGTGGCTGATCTCGCGGGGCAGCAGCTCCAAGCGGTACCTCAGGCAGCTCTCCCGTTCGGGACTCATCTCCAGGACCTGCAGCTGGTCCATGCCAAAGAGCTGTGTGGGAACTGACGCTAGTTCTCTGCCTGAAATCTTGAGTTTCTTCTTCCCTTCATACTTTGGATCATGCTCTGTAAGGTACCTCCACAGTGGATCAGGGCCCGTAGAGGCACATCTGAAGGAGGCAGCTGCATTCATTCTTCCACCAGAAATGTGGCCAGTTGCACAGATATTAGGACAGTCACTTGCAAAGTGTTGCACCCTCCATGAGCAACCTCTGAGGTTCTTCGCCCTCTGTGAACTTTCCTCTGCCAGGCACATTAACAATACACATACACAGCATTTAGGTTGCTCAGATACATCCCATTGAGTCAACATTTGCCATTCTCACTTGATCAGCTGTTCCCCTTTCAGCACTGCACTGTACACAAAAGCCAGCTCCCAGTCTGACATTGCACTCCTTGTTTAACTTACTGGGCTGGTAGCAAATAYCTGGCTATGCTTAGAAACAGAAATTTTCTGCCTTTGCTTTCCAGCATTGTGCTCAAATCCTTCTCATGTATAGCTCTTACCTGGTAGATGTGCCTAGGGTGCAGCTGTCTGAGGAATTTGGTAGTCTCTGGCAGCATGTTGGTCCATCCCACGGGACTGCAATGGAAGCAGCAGGGCTGGGTAGATGAAGCACATGATGGTGGGACAAGAAAGAGACAGACTCCCAGAGGGTGGATAGGAACCTGGGAGCCAGGAACAGGTCCTGCTTTTAGGACAGTTTGTGTCTTTAGAAGTAAGCAAACACAATAAAGAATCAGTTTTGAAATCTGGGAGTCCTTCTCTCTCCAGCTAAGCTTATGAACCTCTGCACCTTGCAAATATGGTCTTTCATGTACCACACTGGCTCTGGTATATTTAAAAGAAATTTTTTTATTCCTCACTGGCATTGTTTGGGCAGGTTTGGGAGGAGAGATGAAAAGTGCCATATTTATCCCAAGCTATTCAGCACAGCGTGCTATGTAGAGAGCAGGGCATTTTCCTGCAAGCAGAAAAGTATAGATTGTAGATGTAGCCTCAGGCTGAGAAACCCACCTCTTTTGCTTTATGCTCTAATCCTTAAGGCACTCAAATAAAGCACATTTAGGACAACCATTTAAAATTCCTTTTAAGAAAAGGGATCTCCACACCTTCSTATAGACTGTTAGAGGCAGAAAACAGCATGCTGTAGGTACAGTATAAGCAGATCTATCAGGTTAGATCTCTCGGGGGTGGGGTGGGGTGAGAGGGGACACTTTTGCCTTCCCAGCCAGCTTAGTTCTGATTTCCTCAGCCCAGGACAGTGCTGAGTTTGCAGGGGAGCCTRTGTCTCAGTGCCAGTGAGCGTGAACACACAGATGGGCAGTTAAGTGTTYGGAGTCCTCAGTCCAGAAACAGCTGACCAGAGGATTTCAGGATCATAGTTCAACCGTCTGGGCTCCTGATCTTTATTGGCTTTAGTCCTGAAAGGCAGACTTTCAGAACTGGCTTCCACTCCTCACTTGGACTGGGAGCAGAAAACCTCTAACTCTTTTGAAATCAGTCCCTGAATTTCCCTCAGATTCATCCTCACCATCTGTAAGAGAAAACAGTAACATCTGCCTGTTGTTCAGTAGTGTCATGAGGCTGCTTTGACATTGTCAGCTCCTGGGATGCTAGTGGCTAAAGACAGGTCTGCTGTACTTTCTGCTAGGACCCAGCACAAGGTACAAAGTTGACATTATCAAAGCTGAGTGAGTGTGGATCCTGGGAACACTGAGAGTGGTTGCCCCCRTTCTTCAGGGTCACCATTTAATGCCACCCACACCCCAATGCATTCTGAAGGCTATGCTGGCTTCATCAAGAAAAGGTAGAGATTTTACAAGAGACAATTCATAGGACTTAARAAAGTCTAATTATTGCTCATAAAGAAGAATGGGCATAATGATTTGGAAAAAAATACCTACCTGAGATGAATACAGGAGCCAAGGAAAAGTGAGATTTTCACTTGCAAGGGGAAATTTCTGACCAGAAATGACAGATCTTCCTATTTACTATAAAAGTAACTCAAACTCAACTCCCATCAAAAGAGCTTTGAAGCAATGAAAGCAATTTCTGACTTGAAAGTCATCACCCACAGCAGTTAAGGAGAAAAAATGTATTTCTTAGAACTCATTTTTAAATATGTCTACCCTGYGAAATAAATTGTTGTGTCTGCCCTCTGCTTAAACAGGCTTCTCTCTCCAGTCAAAACCTGAGCCTTTCACACAGAACATCGTGCTGAGCCAAAGCCATGGTTAGAGAAAGTTACTCTGATGTTGTGTACTGTTATCTCTGTGCACTTTTTYACCCTTACAGTTTGACCCTGGGTTTTCCTTTACCAAGGAGCAGGTCTTTTTCTGCCCTGACTTGYAGGACATCTTTCGCCCTGCTGTTGATTGCTTCCTCCTTGGGAACTTCAGAGTATGATTAATATCCCCCTGTCAAATTGTTCCCTTGTGCTTTCGCCACAACCTTCATGATCCAAAATGAAAAATGACAACACAGAGCCTGTATTTTCAGTGCACAATATCCCTAGAGATCCACCAGCATGTTCTTATTCTCAGTTCGTTCTCAGTTCAGACTAACTCCAATCCAAATACTGCCAGAGCATGGACTGAACCAAGCTAGGCAATTGCTTGATTCAGAAGTCAGCCTTTACAATGACAATCTGCTTGGTAAAGCAGCTCTGACARTTATAGTTTCATATTCATATCTTAATGCTTTTCTAATCAATTGTTCCCATTTCACAGTCAAAAAATCTGTCTGTAACTTCTAGGTTTGATCCAGACCCGTGAGGCTAAGCAGGCTCCCTTTTCTTAATTCAACTTCACTTTTTGTAAGGATGTTGAAAGTAAAATCTAGATTCTTACGGGTTTATGTTTTTCCTGCAGACTTCAGACAGTTACTAAACTTGGCAGCAGGCATTAGGACACAGTGATAGGGTCAAGTTTCATGTCACGACCTTATCCCTCTCCCTCCAAGCTGTGTGGCTGCCATTCCCATAGCACCAAACACCTCATCATCTCTAGCTTGTTTATCCCCACAGCAGCTCAGTGGAACCAGAATGGTGAGATAAAGACATCTACCAGTAGGTTCCCATCCTGGTCAATGGAGCTCCAGTTAATGCAGYCAAGGCAGCTCAGAGAGAGATCCAGCTGACTACTTTAGGATGATCCCAAACACTCTCCCAGCTCCACAGCTCACATTGTAGCCACCTAAATGCAGGTCCCAYGGCCTGACACTGAATCCCACTCCAAGATGGAGCATAGGATTCAATTACCTTGACGCAGGCATCTCATGTCATTCAAGGTGTTACTTATCTTCCTCGGGACACCTGCTGCCRATCCATCCCTAGGTCCTAACATCACATCTACCAGTCCCATCAGTGTCCCTGGCACCCAGCACACTCTCAGAGGATGTCACCCAGCCACGTGTAGGCAGAAAGTCCTGCTCCACAGTCTGTGGCAGGGCAGAACTCAGCCACTTTCCACCTTAAAAGACTGAGTCATCAGTAAACGCTCTCTGTAGGGATTTTTTTTGCCCAGATGCGGCCACTGCAGCATTTATTATTGCAGCAACAACAAACATTTGTTTTACTTCTGAACAGAGTAGTTTTGCTTTGATTACACATCTCCAAATAAACAGAACAGAGTTCAAGCTGAAAATAATAGTTAATATTATTAATAACAAGAAGTGTGAAAAGGACAGGTCAGTAAAACAATGTCAGCAGGCTGTAATGAAAAAAAGCCATTCACAAATGGCAAAGAAGGAAAATAATCCCTTCCCAGCTACAGCTACCAAGAAGTAGTTAATTCAGTTTAAAACACAAATATTAATCATTAAATAATTTAACACACAAAATTATTTTCTCCAAATGATTTTTGCATTTTATTGACAGGCAAAGAAAAAAAAGGAAAAAAGGAATACTGATCTGTTTGCTACAACTGCAATAATTTACACACTTAATTAAAAAAAAAGACATGTGACACCAAAAACTTGTATATCATTAGCACCTTTGTAATTTGTAAATAATACATTGCCTGGTTCCCTAACACAAATTTAACAGCATCTCCTCTCTTACATCTCTTAATAGCATCTCCTCACAGGGCCAACCAGAAAAATCCAGCAACAACTATCCATGAATTCCTGGGTTTAAACTTGAGTGAATAGACCTTACTGCAGTAAACTGACACGCGCCTGCTCTAGCTGCTTCACTCTGGTAGAGCTCAAGGCNGATTAAGTCTCCTGAATAAAATCATTATTTTCTAAAACATTTTCAATTTAAACATCAATATCAATTTTTTTAAAAGGCAAACCACAATTTTAGAATATTTTTTAATTTACAGGCCAACACTGAACTTGTTGCAATACTTCCTTTGACTTTCGTTTGCAAAGCTTCAAAAAGTTGATGCAACCCCACAGTGCAAATAATCCAGTGTTGAAAACTTCAGAGCCTGACAACAAAAACACCATTTGCAATGCTTTTTATGATAAAGGAAATAAAAAAAAAAAAAAAAAAAAAAAAAAGGAGAAAAGAAAAAAAAAGGAAGCTTCAGCCCTTTATTGCAAAGACAGGAGTATTGAGATGCAAAAAGCCATGTTCTCCGTACTCAAGCATGATTAGAAGGGGAAGAAGCTGTGAACCACCTCTCTGCCCTGATCCATCACCTCCCGTCTGCGCAGCTGCTTTGCAGGGCATTGGTCAGGTAATACGTGGCTATCTGCCACCTAAGGCTCCTTCCACCATACCTAATCATCTGAGCAGGCATAAAGGCATCTGCATTTTCTGGAGGGCAGCTTCTGACCAGATCCAGGGCTGTATTTGTAGGTTTAGTCTCTGCCCAGATAGCAGATCTGATTTAGAAAGCAGTCTCAGGCTTGCTTTCCAAAGACTTCAAATACCCGCACACAGATTAAGGCAAAATTTGTTGCAACTTGTGTTGCCTGGGTTCATAGAGCAGTAATCCTGCATCTACACATTCCTTTCTTACCCTTTTTAAACACTGTCACATAGGGCTCACTTCTATAAGATGTGATGGCAATAGAAAAGTCCCTTTGACGACTATATCCCTACTGAATGAGCAGCTCAGCACCAGTCCTGATCTGGGTCTGCAGCACGTGTCTTGAACTCTTCTCACCAGCAAAAAATTACACTGAGTACATGCCATTTAACTGACCAGAAACCTATTTTAAGGTAAATGGTACCTACTAAAATCAGAGCACAGAGACAATCAAGGATGTCCCCCAGAACAGACTGAATGGGTAACTATATGCTAGGGTACACGTTAGAGCAAAAGGAATTAGGCTGTGTTCCCTCTTCAGGGATAACTTGCAGATTTCTAGTCTGTGTCTTGCTCACTCAGATCTTTTAATTGCTATTAAAGATGCAGGTTGCATTTCATTTTCCTTACAGAGCCTCTTGGCAATAACTCCAAAAAACTTTACAAAAAATCCCCAAATCTTCAATTAGATTCAACTGCACCAGCTCATAGGGATAAAAGATCCTGAAATTTTCTTAACAAGAACATCGTTATGTATTTACCCACTTGATGGTGTTCTTGAGTGTATTGTCTACATTATGCATGGCATGTGCAAACATACATGTTAAAAGAAAATGCACCAAATTTGAGTTTAATTCCTGTCATGACGGAAATTAAATATCACACTAACATAGCCCAGTTAACATGCTTTATCTGTACAAAACCTGCTCATCGCCTTTATATGTACTCAAAATCATGGCTCATGCAACTGTGTGACTTGTTGGGAGATATCTCTGGGGTAGGAAACCTGCTCTACATTACCACTGCAGGGATGAAATCTCTCTGAGTCAAGACTTGGAAGCATGGTGCTGTTAAATTCAACGTGATAAACACGTCTGCCTAACACCAAAATATAGCAAGTTTGCCTAAGAAGCAGTACAGTAACAGCTATACCGCTGAGAGTTACCTGCAAGTAGCAGGCTTTTCACTTCATGATACTTTCACTTTGATTCGTCTTTCCATAGCAAGAAATACAACAAAATCAAATCAGACAGTTTATTTGCATAGGAAATAGCACCCTGGAGATCTACACAGGAAAGACTTTCTTTAACCCTGGCATGTGAACATGTTATTTAATTTCATTTTTCAGTAAACTAGAAGCTCCTGTTATCTGCTACAGTGTGAGAGGAGACTCTAAGGCTGGCACACAGTTAGCTCTGGACTTTGGCCACTGGGATGGTTGTAGACAGCTGTGACTTCTGCTCAGTTTGGTCAGCTTGGGAGCACCATGCCATATGGTGACTGTACCAGCAGAGCAGGTTCTCACTTTTGTCTCTAAAAAACCTGATAAGATTTCCAAACACATTCAGCACTTTTGGTGTCTGTATCAGGTTCATTACTTTGATTTTCCAGTTCAAGCTGCCTAGTGCAGAAGAGTTTCAAAATTGCAGTTCCTCATAGGGCAGATGCTCCAGACCTCTGATCATCTTTGTAGCCCTACGCTGGACTCTCTCCAGCAGCTCCATGTCTCTCTTGTACTGGGGAGCCCAGAACTGGACACAGGACTCGAGATGCCCTCCCCAGCGCTGAGTAGAGGGCCAGGATCACCTCCCTCGACCCGTTGGCAACACTCTTCCTAATGCAGCCCAGGAGACTAATGGTCTTCTTGGCCGCAAGGGCACATTGCTGGCTCATGGTCAAGCTGTCATCCACCAGCACTCCCAGGTCCTTCTCTGCAGAGCTGCTCTCCACAAGGTCAGCCCCCAGCTTGTACTGGTGCCTAGGGTTATTTTTGCCTAGGTGCAGGACTCTGCACTTGCCCTTGTAAAGTTCTTGCAAAAGGAACAGTGAGAAGATTTAGACTATCCCTGTGGTCTCCTCAGGCCTTACTGTGAGATCCCTCATTGTCCCCATAAAAAGTGGCTGCTATAGGATTCAAATTTCTGTCCTTTATAAGCAGAAGAACATTAAATTTAATAGGGCTGTTCTGGCAAACATGCACTGCTTTTCCATAGCTGACAGTCTATTCTGAGCTGAATGCACTGGAGATCTCCTCCCCAGCGTGGCCTTGCCTGCCTCACCTCCGTGTGGACTGCAGTTAGCATCAACAGTCTTTCAGTCAGCCTGTATCTCACAGTCAATGCTCTGGGCTGCACAGTGCTGGATTTGAGTTTTAAGGGTGAAGGGTAAAGCTTGGGAAAGAATTAACTAGATAAAAGACAAAAATTTTGGCATCAGAATGGTTTTGCATAAGCAGCTATATGATGCATCAACAT
Source organism: Rhea americana (assembly GCF_003343005.1). Lineage (NCBI taxonomy): Eukaryota > Metazoa > Chordata > Aves > Rheiformes > Rheidae > Rhea > Rhea americana. The sequence goes on from NW_028185037.1 coordinate 19,617,308, forward strand.
CTCACGCTCTTCAAAAGAAAAAAGATTATTTTTAATGTTTTAATATGCCCTGATGTTAGAGAAAACAAAAACAAAGCCACATGTCACATCAAAGATAATAATAATTATAATAAAAATAATTTGACCGACCGGCAGCATTTGTTGGCTTTAATCACCTAAAAGGCCTCCCAGGAAAGAAACACAGCTGAAGACATCTGACAGCTCTTGGCAGGCTTGTTGAATTCAAGTTTTAAAAACAAGTCTGGGGATAGTCTCCGCACACTAGGGTCCTTTTACATTGCCAGGCCTGGCAGCCAGACTTGCATAGTAGGCACACTGAGTGGGGTCACACTGTCCATTGGTTCCTGGAGGTCCCTGTGGGCCCATGAGGCCAGGCATCCCAGCTTCACCTTGAGGGCCAGGTGGTCCTGGCATCCCATCTTTGGCATAGCCAGGCTCTCCTGGGAGGCCTAGAATAAAAGCAAAACACCCTTGTTGAGTGGCACCCTGCAGGGATGACCCAGCAGTGCAGTGTGACAGGAGATGGCATTGCAGCCACATTGGGACATCAACTTCCACTAATTTGGGTCTGGCCTGCATCTATCTACAAGCCTGTGGCAAGCGTGGCGCCTCTGAACGCAAGTCCTCCACCCCGTAGGGCTGCACAGATCCACTGCAGCCACTGTTCCCCTGCCACCCCATTCTTGGAGTTATGCAGCTGCACCAGCCAACTAATGATGTGTAGTCCTAGCAGAGAGGAGGAGGGCATGGGGAAGCTTGAGGCAGGAGCCAGCTGTGGGAGAAAACCGATTTGTACAAAGCATAGTGGGCCCACCAGTATTTTAAGGCATTACAGGGCCTGCATGCCAAATGCAGCCCATGGAGTTACGAAATGTTTGCTGCACTGTCCTCTGCCTGAGACACAGGTGTTAGATCTGACCTTTTATAACTTCTGAAGCTACCTGCATCTCTGGGTTTAGTTTGGTCACAGTAAGAGTCTGAAAATGGCAGATAATGCTGTTCATTGTGTATCTGGAAGTGGAAATTAAAACCTCACTTTGGGTGTGTTCCCAAGATTAGTTAACCCAGCTGCAACTGAGCTGGGTCATTGTACCTGTCAGTCAGACTGGGGAAACAAAGGTGGCCAGATGGGATATTAGAGATGTATCTCTTCCTTTTGAGCTACTGGGTACAGGAATTCTGTATACCATATTTATGTTATCCAGACAGTCAATCTAATGTACCTTTGTCCTTGTAATTATTCTGAATGATAATGGTTTGGGGGGCTTTCTGAATAAACACACCTGGAATTCCTGGAGGACCTATTTCACCTCGTTGACCAATACCAGTGTCTCCTTTCTCACCCTTTGCTCCTCTTTCTCCTGTAGAAATAGGGGGAAAAAAGCAATGAATTGAAAACTATGGTATACAGAACTAAAGGATATTATAACAGGTCTTCTATCCACACTTAAGTTAATATTGCTAAAAAAGCAAGTTCCTAATAGCGCTCACGCCTCTGAGATAGGACAAATGCAGGGATGGAGATACGCACTACTACAGTTCCGCCTGGAGGCTGAACACACTGTACAATTGCTAATTGCCGGTCACATTCACAACCTCTCTGCTTGAACAAACTGCAGCTTTTAACGCACAGGTTTTGAGGACCACTCATACGCTATAAACAGGAGAGGTGGATTCCAGTGTTGCTAGTCCAGCTGACTGCTTACATCATTGCAATATTTGAGTGTAGTCTACCCACAGCAAAACCAAACTTCAACAATAACTTAGACCTAAGGAAATGCTAGGATATTCCAATATCTAGGAAAGTATGCGATGGTTGTGTTCAAAAAAGACTTTCAGACAATCCTTTTTAGTCTACTCCATTTCCCAGCTCTCCACCAGAACTGCTGTCCCTCAGCATGCTCCTTCTGCCACTCAGTGCCTGCACTAAAATATGGGCAGTGGACACACCTCATTAGATTTTCTAAACAAACTAAGATTCACTCACCTTTGGGACCAATCGGTCCAGGTGGCCCTTCAGACCCAGTCTGTCCAGGCCGGCCAGGCTCTCCTGGTGGACCAGTTCTTCCTGGGAGTCCTTCCTTCCCAGGGGGACCAGGAGGTCCTGGTCTGCCATGGGATGCTTTTACATATGCAGGCTGCATCTGAGCCAAGAGATAGGCTAACTTTACTGTGAAGGAAGAGAAATAGATTTTTTTGTTTAGATTAAAAGGTCAGTGCATAGAGAACCAAAACTACTGACCCAGTAAATCCCATGTATTTTCAAAGACCAGCTCTTCAGGTCTTCCTAATTTGCATCCTGACACAGCCCTTCCCCATAAGCCATCAATGCTGCCTCCCTGACTCTGTCTGCTTCTTCAGCCTGATGTTCCAGTAGCTTAAAACTTCTTCTGAATATCATCCTTAACCTTATATACTTCTCTTATCCTGTTGTCCATGATCAGAAGGCTTTTTTTTTTCCTTTATTTGTATATGCAATGGGTGGATGTCCATAGAACTGCATCAGCACTGCTTTGAAAGAAAGCACCTATTTTCACTGCTTCTGTAGTGCAAGTGCTACAGGTAGAAAGAAATGTTTCTTTTCTGTTCTGGGCTGTTACACACATGAAGTCAAATCTAAGGTACCCATCTCCGGCTGTGAAGTTAGAAATTGTAACTGAGGCAGCTCTCTGTGCTAGAGTATTCTCTCACTTCCATGCCGGTATACCACTTGCTGCTTCCAGATTCAAACACAGAGCAGCAAAGAGAGTTCTTAAAACACACTCAAAATCATAAAAACATCCTACAAAAGAGAGGGAAAAGGGTTTTCTGTGTTCTCTTCATTGATCCAAAATCCTTATACCTTTTAGGCTGGGGTGATGTTTAAAGTCTGACAGCATGGAAATGAAATTGTTCAAACGAATTGCCCCATTTCACCATGATTTTACCACGGAGGCAAATGCCCATGAATACGTTTCAGCTGTTCTAAGAGCTATGTGAGGAAGTCTCAGCATATGCCTCTACAGTTCATTGTGGAGGCGGGTCAGTGGTGGCCCTAAATTCACATATTTTGAGAAAAATAGCAGGCTACATCCATTCCCCCCCATATAGATGTGCACTGGATGTCTTGTCCTGTTCTCCTCCAGCTGGGACCTAACAAGCACATTTACCAGATCCCATAGTCCTTCCGCGGGCTCTTACTCTGCTTGCTCTTCCAGAGCGCAATCTGTTTTAACTTGTATCTTCTCTTTTCCTACCATCTCAGCCCAGGTACCTGCAGGAATGAGTCCACAACTAAGCTGTTTCAAAAGCCATGATGCAATTAGCACAGGCAATGGCTTTGGTCTGAGGAGGAGAGAAGGTGCCTGCACTGTTGCTAGGAACTTTAAGCAAGAGGAGTGGTAAAGCTTGCTAAGTACATTTAATTTATACATCTCTTTCCAGGCAGACCTATCTCAACATTGTCTTCCACAAGCATGAGAGGTTCAGGTGCCAGTTATACGACAACAATCTTTTATAATTTCAGAAAAATCTATTGGCTTCCTAGAGCTGATTACTTACCATCTAGCTGCTTTGCTAACTCCTCTTGGATTAGCCTTCTCAGAGTCTCCAGAGATGGCGGTTCCCCCTGGCAAGTAATAATCACAGTAATAACAAAATAAAATAATCACAGCCCGTGGGGCAAAGGAAGCCTTCAATGAGGGCTTAGCGGGTTGTGTTCTTTCACCTGCTGCATACCCAGGGCTGCAGGGACTGCCTGAAAGAAGGGGAATGCAAAGGAACTCAAAACATCCAAAATTATCGCTCTTCTGGCACTCCAAGAACTTAGAAAAGCAAAAAGGGGGGCATGGTTAGAATCCAGGTTGGTACACTGGCTCCCTCTGCTTCCTCAAGAAAATCTCCCTCCTATACATTAAAAAGAGGAGTAATGGAAATCGAATCTGGAGACGCTCTCTGCATCACCAGAGCACAGTGGAAAGCAAGTTTTCTTCCTCCCTGCTCTGCACATTTCCTTGCAGAGAGATGTGTGTGTTCCTACGACGGGTAAGGCTGATGTCTAGACTTGGTATAAATACTGATTGCCAATAACCCTTATCTCAGGGGCAACGAAATCCAGCTTGCTCATACGATACCCATTCCTCCAAGCAGACACAAGATTCTGCCTGATTTCAGGATATTGAAGTGAGGCAGGCAGACTGAGGATGTAGAAGACAGTATGGCTCAAAGATATAGTCAACACATCTGTCTCCTGGACCCCCTACCCAGCCTTCCAAGAGACAGTATCCTTCACGCCCCTTTCTCAGCTCTTCTGTGCAGCAATGCAGTTAACCAGCTGCAATATTCCACCAACATTCAACACTGCGTGAACAAGAGCTCTGGGTGATCCAAGTGAAAAATGGATGAAAGTATGTTTGCCATGCTGGAATGAGAATATTTTCGGTTGGGGCTTTCCAGGAAAACTTTGCTTTGTAAAGATGCTTTGTAAAATTAAAGAAAAAAGGTAGCTATATTTTAAAATGTCACCACTTTGAAACAACAAGCTCAAACATTTTCCTTCAAAAATTGTAAGGTGAGATGTTTCACATAAAATATGGTTTTAGTATTTTGGCTAAAATTATTCTTTGAATTTGTGGCAATTTTGAAAATACTTTTAGTCAGACTAAAAACTACGTTCTTTTCAGATCAAACCATTCACATGAAAATTTTTCTTTTCCCTCACTCCTTTTAACATACAAGAATGCAGAATGTGCCCTTTATGTTTACAGAAAGCCTATGGGGTCTTCTAAATCAGAAATAAAAAGAACTGTAGATTTTACTAAACTGTTAAAAGATATGCCAGTTTTAACAGATTTTATATAACATTGCTGATAAATACAGACTACAGAGTTTGTCCACTTGCTGCCTTCTTCCCAACAGAGATTTTGCATGAGAAAATGATGTTTGTTTGTGACAAAAGAAATGACTTTGCCATTGCTAGCAACCATTTGTGATAGCTCTTAGTGACTATCTTAATAAGTAAATATGAATGGAGCTCTGAAGGCTTAAAAAGTATCTTTTGTAAGTATCCTGAAGCTTTAACCTTATTAGTTGCATTATGTCTCCATAATCATTACTGGATTTCATCAAATCTCTCTGTGTTGTTGAGAAACAAAGAAATGCTTTGTCTAAAATTTATCCAACTTTACATCAGAGGTTATTTTACTGTTTATTCCCCCCCCGTCAAGGTAACCTCAAAAGACAGAAATCACCCTCAAAAATGGTTATAGTGGTTTCACTAGTGTAAGTAGTTGTTTTCATTCTTTTACACATATAACCCTCAGGCACTCTCCATGGCTGTATTGTTTCCTGTTAGAGAAAAAGAATATTGAACTAAAATAGGTTTTCATGAATTCTGATGAGCTGACTCCAGGATTTCCAGGAATAAACCAGTGACCTTTCCACAGCTCAGCATTCTGTCTCATAACAACCAGAATGAGAGGGAGATGAAAGACATATGGAGATATGAACAACTATGCATTAACACACGTATAGAAAGAAGCTGTTTCAGACTCCAGGTGCTCCTGCTCAGCTTGATTTAGGCCTTTAGGAGTATCAGGAGTCCAGGAACAGAAGCCTTCACTAAAGGTCTGAACTGCTCAGCCCTCTTGAAGTTTAATCCAACACCACACACAGAAGTCATTAACTAACCTATTACAGGGGATGCTACCCACACAGCAGCAGTTATATACTGGAAGAATCCTTCTTATTATAACCCTAATTAGAATTTATGAATAACATTCATCTTGTAAAACATCACAGAAACTGTAATAAGTCCGTTATTTGAGATCCTAGTCGCATGCTGCATCAGAAGGCTGCTGCAGTAGCTACGTGCGTTCAATTAAAGTTCACTTAGCAGAAGGACCCTACCCCCACAGCACATCCCTAAATATGCCATAGCTCTGCTTTATAACTATCAACAGATAGCAGACAAAAATGCTGCCACCTCACAGAGATCATGGCAAGGGCTTGTTACAATCACCCCCACCACTATCTTTTCTACGGCACTTTGTTGACCACACAYTATGACAGTAAGTATTACTGGACTCTTATCTGCCAGTCTTACCCGTGGTCCAGGAAATCCTGGCTGTCCTGGGGGACCTGGAGGTCCAACTTGCCCATTGTCTCCTGGAGGTCCGTGAGGACCCATCAGCCCAGGATGGCCTTTATGTCCAGGTATTCCGGGATCACCTGGAGGGCCCTTTTCTCCTTGAGAGCCTTTTTCACCTTTGACGCCTGGCTCCCCCTAACACAAAAAAGCCAGTGTTACCATCAATAAATAAATAAATAAATAAAAATCTTCAGATTTCCAAGCACAGCAAAATACGAATAGCTGAGCTGGCAAAGTTACTGAGCAAAACATCTGGCGCATTACAAATGATCTACAAATTACTACTGATGCAGAATGATTAAAGAGTGTTTGGGAGGGCGGGAAAGCATGGTAGATCCCTACAGGCTACACTTCACTCTTGAATGACCCCTTCCCCCATCCCTAATCCAAAATAGCTCTCTTGATTTCAGATTAACAAAATAACTCTAATGATGCTCTCCAACCTACCCTCTCTCCTTTGGAGCCAATTTCGCCTGGTTTCCCTGGTACGCCCTGCAACAAAATAAGGGTAAGCACATAAGAGCTATCCACAGTTTTGCAATGATTCCTGTGACTAGGGGGAAATACGTTGCTGTTTATCTTACAGATCCCTGAGAGCTCTGTCTGCTTTCAAGTATCAGCATTTCAAGGAAAAGAAAAAGTTTGCTGCAATCCAGGTAGCATAATTGACACTTTTACTGAGACAGCAGCCCTACTTTGAAACAATTGGGAATTATCTTACCTCTTTTCCTGGAGGACCTTTCTCTCCTGGTTCTCCCTAAGAGATAAAAAGAGTGAATTTAGCATAACACTGGAAGGAGGTAGAAGTTAGACACTAAGCAATAAACCTGAATCTCAAATCCCATCTAGGTACAARTGTCCTGTCACACAGCAGTGGGTTTAGACGACTTATTCTTAGACTATTGCTATAGGTTATCTTCTGGAAAGGCAGTTCCTACTACTTAAAATGCATTTTCAGTACAGCTGCATATATCATGTAAAAGTTTCTAAATGAAAGGAAACATTTAGTCATTTCTGCAGAACCAGCTGAGATCAGGATATATATTTCATTGAAAATGTGTCTCTGTTTTCAGTACATTTTGTTCCTTTTTCTTAACGATGTTTCACAAAATTGCCTGAACTTTACTTTGGTTGATTTACTAAATGCTGCCAGTCCTTTTTAGCTTAATCTGTGCCAATGTTACAAACGTAGCAGCCTAAAGATGCAAGGAAAAGGTACTATGACCAACTGAGATAACGGGTACAGCTCCTGTAATAAAACTTTGAGCCTGACAGCTTACATGTTTCCAATGATCTCAAATTACCTAAATTTAAATAAGCACCCTACTATTTTTCTCTATAGCCTGCATTTATCAATGGATAATAAACTGCTACAATTTTTGTATTTTAGCATTCCAGGGGAAAAAAAACCTATCCCTACAGCCCTGAAATATTGCACTGGAAAAGCAAAAYAAGCATTAAACTAGTAACTGCTAAAATTCTGATGACATTCCTGTATCACAAATGGAAAGATTCATCTTCAGAATCCACCTACAACCCACACACATGATCATATCTCTAACGTGCTTGTGCAGGTGATATTTTTCCTGTAACCTGGAAATGCATATAATACTTCCAAAGGGATATCCTACATCCATGTATGCACTACGCAAGGTAAGCATCCGAGTACGCTCTAATCATGGGTGTGTGATCACAGGAGCTCCAAATCAGAAAGCAGCAGACTTATCCAAGTATTCCATAGTGCCAGGTCAGTTTTAAATGGCTACCATGTTTGCTGCTTTAAATTAATTTTCCAAATAAATATTTCTTCTTCCTCTTTTCACATGAAAATCCCTCTCCAATCAAAAAATAAAAATAATAAAAAAAAAAGATTCAGCTTTGCAAAATTCACATGAAGAAGTTTAAAATCTCATCATCTTACGTCACAACAAGGTCAGAAACAAAAATATTCACCTAGCATTCACCTTTTCCGTCCTCCTTAGGCCTAAAAAGGCCCAAGAAATTGGATGTCAAGGCTGTGACATTTTCATGTGTACAGGTTTTTTTTAGATCACTTTGCGAGATATCTGAATATTTTAATTGCARTGTACCTCTGTTGCTGACCCTTAAACAGTCAAATTCACAGTAACAAAGGAATTTTCCTCAGAACAGAAAATATCAAGTGTATCCTGTATTATTATAGCTCTTGTGAGGTTCATGCAGAGGGATATTCTGAGTAAGTCAAACACCTCATACTTGTATTAAGAAGACTATTGTACCAGCTCAATAAATTCACACATTATAAGGGCTGACTGATGGGTACTAGCTCAGCAGATGAGATTACAGATATTTGGACACAAGGAAAATGCTATCCTTTGCAGTCCAGTTTCCTCTGAAATTAAAATGTATGGCTTGTGGATCTGCCAGACCTACTGTCTCTGCTTTTTAACCTAATTAAAGATGACTGTGTCCCATCTTCATCAGTTCAACATTTAAAGCCAAGCAGTTAGTGCCTCCAATCCATTCCCGCACGTACTTACAGGTGGTCCTCGAGGTCCTACAAAACCAGGGAGTCCTGGGCTGCCACTTTCTCCTTTATTTCCTTTTGGACCCTTAGAACAGAAATGAGTCAGATACTAGCAGCTCTTTCTCCAAAATCTCTTTTCCAGAGCATGCATTTACAGATACATTGGAACTGGGAAATTTCACTGTAGCAGCAGGACTCCCCCAAAYGACAAAGAATAGAAAAACAAAGTCATTTAGAAAAGCAGATTGCAAACATCATGTCTATATTATTAATAAGTTGTATGGGGTCCCTGTAAAAACATGAAAATGAAACAACAATTGTGGAAGTTATAGGAGGTATGTTTAGTGGATACTTCTTGTGTTGCATAGTTTATAAGGTGTCAATACAGCCACGGAAAAGTTGTGATGCACAACCGGTAAACAGCCCAGATGGTCATAGTGTGCAAATCTGAGCATACAATTAACAGACAGATGACTGCTGAGTTGCTCCCTTGGCTTATTTCTGTGYTTGATTAAAAAAAAAAMATCTATCCTGTACCTAYCTTTTGTGATATTCTGCCAAATCTGCCCTTTGTTCTTACAAACCTGGGCAGCTTAAATGGCAGCTTAGGAAACAGATCCTTTTCCTGTTGATATTTTCTTTCTTTTTCTTTTTCTTTTTTTTTTTACTATATTTTAAGCTTTTTTCACATTATTGTTCCCCATCTTTTAATTCAGAATGTAACACTTTCGCTTCCTAGAGTAAAATTTGTTTTTATTTTCAACTTGTCTGCTATAAAGTGAGCTCCAACAAACCTGACAGGCACAAAGCACGTGGCTTTCAAGCACACAACAACTCTGAGCCCTGTGACGTTATACAAACCAGAAAAGTTTGGAGATAATCAGGAGATGGGTTGCATTTCCATAAGCTGATTTAAGTAGTATTATGAAGCTGGACTTGTATTGTCAAATTAAGAGTACAAAAGAAGTTTCCTGCCAGTAATTACCCAATGTCCTTGTGATTAGAAGTCAGCAGTAGTGAAGCAGTCCGTAAGGTGGAAAAGAAATCCTTACTGCCACAACTGTTTCCCTTTTTTCAAACAGAAAGGTAATATATTGGCTTGTCACACCACAGTATGTTGCCAAAGAAATTAGTGTATTTCCAGACAAGACTGCAAATAAACAGACTAGTGTACAGCAYGATGTACTTCTCATAATAACCTTTATGAAGAGGAGAGAATTCATTTTAATGCCAGAGAAAGGTACGGAGKAGACCACTGTCTGTTCTGCTGACCAGCACTGTCATTGCTTCCTTTTTTGTCTTTTATCTGACTTTATCCATTTCTCAATGTCTCATGTTATTTTTGGACTGTAAATCCTCTGGAGCAAAGGTTACCTTGGTTCTGAGCTTGTGAAGAAAGCTGCCTGGTGAGTCCCCTGGTGACTAGCTGACTGTCTAGGTAATATGATAACACAGTGATTATTCAAAAAACTGCCTTCAGTTGRCACTTGTGGATCACCCCAGAGCCATGACGCCAGAGGAGGCATYAACCCAGGAAGTCAGAAGTAGCAACAGGAGTCGGGAACAGGGGTGGGCATGATCAAAAGAAGAAATGGTGGCTGAAAAGACGGCAGCAGTGATACAAGGGGACACAGGCAATGGCAGTGGTCCCAGAAAGATAGGGAGAAGCTGTGAAAACGAGAAGCAGCAGCACTGGTTCTTGGCTACAGAAAGGTTGGGAGACTGGGCCACMCCCGCCCCATACTTGCTATCACCCCCACATGCAAAAAGGTGTTGTTTGCTTCTTTGCTACAGCTTAGAAAGAGGTCCCTGTGGCAAGGCAAAATGCGCTCAGGGCACAAGCCCATGATTAGGCTGAGGTTGCTTTATGGTGATGCAAGGGCAACACAAAGAAGAATGAGTCCTACTGCAGCTTTTCAAACTCCTCCTGCTATGCCTTCGTTTCTCTTTGAATCTAATAACCCACAGAGTTGTAATGTCCAGAGAAGCAGAKAGAGGGCAAAGCTCAGTGTTTCAGTAGGTGCTACTGGACAAAGGTTCATTTGCATGGATTTGCTGAACCCTAAATAACTTTCAGCAGTAGAACAGAGAAAAAAAATCTTCCTGATTGCCCTCCTTAGAGATCTTCATTACCATGCTCTTCTTTCACATCAGATGTCCCCCAGGGACTTGATCAGCTCTGTGATCTTGGTTTACTGCCCACTGCCTGCTCTTTCCCAAAACACCTGGGAATGATTTCTCTACTGCTGCTATTCCTCAATGGCAGTCTGCCAACACCCCAAGGCCCTCTCCTTCCTTCTGACAACTCTCTGCTGGTTGCTGGTCTTCTCTGYTTGACAAAATTAAATCCACTTGTAAAGATGAGGCATGACAATCTTTTCTTCATATGATGTAATCAATCATTTCCTATCTCTTTGAACACTAGCTTCTGCTGGGAAGAATGATGACCCAACTAGTAGCTAAATTCCAGCAACAGAGCCAATGGCATCCCTGATTTTGTGGCCAGGAAATGTCTTGCAGGTCACTGGCCCCTAACTTTAGATATGGCAACTTGAGGGACCAGGAGCAGCGACACCATCTTCTCCATGTATACTTCATCAGTCACCTCTCCCTGACATAACTGCTTGCTGCATGAGTGTCATTTTGTGGTACTTACTGGGTTACCTGCTAGRCCAGGTTCTCCCGCAGGTCCAGGCAATCCATTCTTGCCCTAAGTCAAAAGGAAAAAGATAAGTAGTGAAGTAAAATATACTATAATGAAAAATATCCATCTACTATACAACAGAAGCAATTTCTTCAGCATTGACAGCCTCCTCTCCTCCTGGCAGACTACAGAGTAAGTATCTCTTATTCTCAGTTGACCCTGTAACTTTTGCATCTCTGATTGCATGGCTGACCCCATCTTAAGACAAAAAGTAAGATATGTAGATTCCTTAGTCTGAAGAGGATCTGAAAGTTGATCACTCCTCCTTATCCCTATCCCTATCAGACATGGGATCCTCCTGTAGGGGTGGGTGTAACTACTATAGAATCCTAGAATCCTAGAATCAGTAAGGTTGGAAGGGACCTCTGGAGATCATCTAGTCCAACCCCCCTGCTCAAGCAGGGTCACCTAGAGCATGCTAGACAGGGTTGCATCCAAGCGGGCCTTGAAGATCTCCACAGAAGGAGACTCCGCAACCTCTCTGGACAACCTGCTCCAGTGCTCCGTCACTCTCACAGGGAAGAAATTCCCCCTCACGGTCAGGCAGAACTTCCTGTGCTTCAATTTCTGCCCATTGCCTCTTGTCCTGTCACACGGGGCAACTGAAAAGAGTTTGTCCCCATCCCCTTGACACCCTCCCTTCAGGTACTTGTACACATTGATCAGATCCCCCCTCAGTCTTCTCTTSCCCAGGCTGAAGAGCTCTCGCAGCYGTTCCTCACAGGGCAGGTGCTCCAGCCCTYWGATCATCTTYRTAGCCCTACRCTGGACTCTCTCCAGTAGCTCCGTGGCTCTCTTGTGCTGGAGAGCCCAGAACTGGACACAGGACTCGAGATGAGGCCTCCTGAGGGCTGAGTAGAGCGGCAGGATCACCTCCCTCGACCTGCTAGCAACACTCTTCCTAACACCCCCCAGGAGACCATTGGCTTTCTTGGCCACAAGGGCACATTGCTGTATCAATTGCTCAATTGCTATGGCAGCTCCAAATCACTTGTGTTCAGACAATTCCCTTTTTCCCATTTTGAAGCTGCTCTTAGCAATTCCCAGATCAGTGTAAAAGTGCTCTGCAGCAACTGACAGATATTTCTCAGATCCCTCCACACCCTCTTGCATTAGAAAACTCCCTTTCTCCAGTGACTGAGGCAGGGCCTGGAAATTACTCCTTGGAAAGGCCTACCATCCTCTCAGGGTTGTTTTCTGACACCAGAAAACTTGGAATGAGTCAAATCATCCTTTAGGAGGACCTATTTCTTCCCATTCCTTATAAAAGGATTTGAGGTGAGCATCTMCACTGTCTAAAGTTTGTTGAGATGAAATTCTGCACCTTGTACTGTTCTCTTCCACGTAGAGGTGCTTCTCACTGCACTGGAGTTGACTACGAAAACCAGCCCCTTACTGCCAATATTCAAAATCRTATCTCATGTTCTTTATTAGAGAGTAAATTAGGTAGATGAAGAACAAGAGAAACTGATACTTTGCCTTCCAACAAACAAAAACCCAGGCATCTCTTCTCCAAAGGGAAACGGCTTGGCTTGGAGCTATGGTAATTTTTGTCTCCTAAAAMCTTCTTATTCATTGCTAGTGTTGTGCAGGGACACCACATGTTCATGAGTGATGCCAGCAGTGGAAGAATAATGAGATAAATTAGAAGTTAGACACAAGAACTCTCCATATGTTCCTGCAGTCTAATCTAAACCCCTACTGTCCCAGCTCTGGGGGATCTGCTGTTCCAGTTCCTGGCATTGCTTGCTGAGTCAGCATTTTGTCCTAATTTTGCAACATGCTGTAGAATCTGTTTTGCTAGCATGYCTTCCCAGAAGGAAACAAAATCACTCTTATTTCAACACATTAAAGATGCACCCAGGTTCAGGAATTGCAACCTGCATTCAAATTTGGAAAAGGGTTGATTTTTAGAGAGAGAATTAAGAAGCCCAGGAGAAGTAATTTCTCAGCTATCCCAACTAGCACTTTCTGAAATGTCAAATAAATTACCATTTCTCCACTTGAGATGTAATAAAACTCTACAGGTGTTTAGTTAAAAAAATACCTTTTCCTAAAATCAAGCTTTTCTGTAGAAGAAAAAACCAGAAGGCATGACAAAATGAATGGTTTGTTTTTAAGTACCATAATTGGATCCCAAATATCTCAAACTGGGCATCTGCAATTAGTGTCTACCTTTGAAAGTTACATTTTGAGGCCACATAAAAAGTGAATGAAATGTTAAAGGCAGGACAGGACAGGAATATGAGCACTTCTAACAACCCAGTCTTGGCAGAACCCATTAAACAATCCTCCCCGTCTCCGAATCAGCAATCATCACTGTTCAGTGCACCTATTAGTCCACACTAGTATTTAGAAATATCATGCTGATCTTTCTTTCCCAAAGTAAGTCAAATGTTTTAATCAAATACCACCTGAATCACATATAAAATTCTTCTTCCAAATAGAGGTGGATTGGATTCTAGGATATTTTCACTACACATAATGCACCCTTCAAAACCTGCCTGTTGAAAGATAAAACTCACCGGCTGACCTCTGAGTCCTCGAGGACCTTGTGGTCCTATGGGACCAGTATCACCCTGAAAGGAAGAATAGTATTCTGTTGAGTGAGAAAGATCTGACACAGATGCAAGTAAATTATCATCTTAAAAGGTGCCTGTTAAATTGCTCTGCTCATGTATTACAGAAAAAAAAAGCATTAAAGAAAGGTCTCATTACTCCCTTCCAGTTTTGCAGGAGGAAGACCAGCCTCTTGAATTTTAAAAGTCTATCTGTCTCCAAATGCAGTGTGATTGCAAGGAGAACCCATTAGCATCAAATTATCTCAAAGCTGGATTTCTCAGGAACAGAGATTCTCCAGCACTTCTCAAGAACTGACTACTTCGTTCTCTGTTGAACTGGGTTTCAGACCCATTTCTGTCTTTTCTGAGTGSTTCCACTTGGCCTGTCTTCCACTTTACTTTGTAGTGGTACCATTTACTGCATAACGTTTTTCCAGTGACACAAGGGGTTCAAATGAAAAATGACCTCCCCAAGTCCCATGGCAATGGCACATCAGCCACTTGGAACATTGCAGCTACCGCAGGATTCTGCCGAGGTTATGGTCTCCCAGGACTTTGTTCTGTGACTGCATTTAAAATAAATAATGTCAAAGGATCTGTTTATACTCTCTTTCATTCCTCCGAGCAGCAGCGTCTTATTCCATCGGCATTTCTCAGATTTCAGTGGAGCTATTTGTGCAGTAAGGTACAGTTCTTGTAGAGGAAGTGTGACAGAATCCGGCCCAATGGGACTTGGCCGAATGAAGCATGGCTTGGAGAGGTGTGTGGCAGAAAGCAGGCCCATCTCTACGCAGCACAGCCTGTGATTCAAGCAATATAGTTTTCTCCCTTTTCCAAAGATATAGCTGACATTTAAGTGTCAGCTGCTGAGCAGTGACAAAGGCCCTCTAATTCCTCGTTACCATAATGAGCTTTGCACAAATCATTCCCAGTGCACTGYCGCAATAATTCACCCTTTATTGCAGTTTCTGTAGGGTTTTTTTTTTTTTCTTTTGAGTGGAAAGAACATTGTGAATGAAAATTTTCATTTGTCAGGGAGCAGGGGATTAATTTCTGCTCAAAATGGCAGACTTACATCCTTCCCTGGTGGCCCCTCCCGTCCAGCAGGACCTGTTGCACCTGGCTCCCCCTGCATTTCAGCAAAAAGAAAAGAGAAATCAACTCAAGGTCAATGACAAACCAGTAACATCACTGCCAATGGTGTGGAGTTTCAGCAATATTGGACTGAAGCTCATAACTCTGTGGAGGCGTGAGGACTTTTTAAAGCCAACAGGAGCCTCGTACATCAGACAAGATACACGGCTTACAAAAATAACACTGGAGCATCTTCTGTAAGTGATGTGCAAGGTAGTGTGCTGCTTTCTAGCAGATTAGCTACTGCTAGTGAAGTGACTGAAAACCACCAATGTACTCATGATGCAAAAAACTATTTTAATGAGAAAGAGATGAGCAGATCTAGCACTGGATTAGTCAGCTAAGCTCCTGCAAACGGAGCATTTTCTCTCCCAGTGGAAAGCCGGAATGAGGCAGAGCGATGTTCAGTTTTGTATTCCACCTTCTATACCAAGGAACCTTTTTGTGCTGCACTGCAGACTCAGAACTGCAAGGAGCCCAATTTTTCATGCAGGACTTGAGTTTTGAGATTTATGACTCATAGGCAACTAAGCCAAAGGCCTAGAGGCATTTCTATTCTCTTTTCTGTATGTTTTGTCTCTGAACATACTCTGCATTAGTAAAGCTTTTTTGAAGGAGATCTGATACTTGTGCTACAGTACAGTAGGGTTCCTCACCTTGCACTTTAGCAGTCGTACCAGTGGATGTGGTACAGAAGCATCCTGTGAAACTTTCTTATAAAGGGCCATGTCAAAGGGAGTATCAAAGAAATCAGATCTACCAGCTGCCTCACCTTACSTGGAAGCAGAACTTTAGGAGAGAATGAAGACAGCTGCTATGATTTTACGCTATGGGCGTGGCCCACAGAGTTGTGGTTGAAAATAGCAGACCTGTCATAATTTTCTTCTACRGTTTCAAAAGGACTATTCAGGTTCAACTGCTTAATCAACACAGTATTTTTCCAAAAGATTATCCTGTGTGCATAAAAGGCATGTACTTACCCGAGGACCTGGGGGACCTGCATCTCCTCTCTGTCCTTTGAAACCCTATAAAAGAGAATGAAATCARTGATCACCCATAATCCCAATGCATGAAGCATTCAGAAAGCTTTAATGTGCACYTAATAATCTTCCAATTTGCCTAAGATTACTAGGAACTAGTCACCACGGAGCTGCCAGGTCTGTGGCAGTGATTAGGAAGGGCTATGTCCCAGGAACACAAAAGACATTTCCATTACTCCATAGGCTGTAAGACCACAGTGTGCATATTGCTGCTGTGATCAGCCCATAGATCACTTAGCTCTAGATTTCATTGTCCCTGTCCTTTCTGAAAACTCATACAGAGCACACGAATTACAGCTGTGACTTTCTGGTAAAAGAGGGGGTCGTGTGTTTTTGTGCCTTAACCTTTGGTAAAGGACTTACCCTGCTCCAGGGCAGCCTTAGTGTGAAGGACTTGGAAATGCCTCTGTTTGATTTTTACTGATTATTTATGTGCATAGTCACAATACCATCACTGTTCTCAGCCAAGTCAATTCTTTGGTTATACATTTGCATCAGAAAAGGACTCCATCTGCCCAACAAAAGCTTCCAGGCCAAGGTACAAAAGAGTTACTGCACCTACCGGTAAGCCTCTGGCACCCTCCTGGCCAGGAAGTCCTGGTTCTCCAGGCTTTCCCTATGGGGAAAAAAATCACATTCATATCAACAGGAGTCTCAAGTTTATTCCTCTGCTGCAGAAAACTCTTTCCACTCTTCTCCCTTATATGTAACAACACTGAGAACTATGATTGCCCAGGGTTTCTCCAGCAATGTCTGTGTTTGAGCATGCAATAGAGACATTCCCATGGGTASCTCTACTAGTACTGCTGGGAACACAACTTTGAAGTTTAAAGAGCACTTGTGTCTTTGGACTCAGTGCTACACATACTGGTTTCCTTGACGACTGGGGACTTGGCTCTTTACAGAACCACTAACTCTTCTGCTATATTTTGACAAATCATATAAAAAGGTTGGCAAAGCCTGATATCAAAAGTGCATTTTTATAACAAATATAGTTGCAGAGAATGATATTCCATAATAACCCTTCCCTTCATTTGGCAACTTCATGGCTCAGACGTTTTTCTCAACAAACGCAACTAAATAGAGAAAATCAAATGTAAATCTCTCAATCCCGGAGTATCACAGGAATAGCTTCTTTGAAGATACCTCTCTCCCTCTCTCTGTTTTTTTTTT
>NW_028185037.1:19634752-19655800 GCF_003343005.1 Rhea americana
AAAAAAAAAAAAAAAAAAAAGACAAGCAAACAGATTCTCTGGACCCCAAAGGAGTCCGTAGATAGGCAGCTCCAAAAGCAGTAACTGCATATAGACTCTGAATATCTGAGTGAAACAGAGTTTAAATTACACTACCGGTTCCCCAAGAGATCCTGGCTTGCCATCTTTGCCGTCATTTCCAGCAATGCCCTGTAAACAAAATGCAAAACAGGCATAAGGATGGAGTCTATAAGAAGGATTGGCRTGTTTTTGATACTGTGAAATCTTACAGTGACACTTCTGCTTCATCACGGTATACTTAAGCTTGCACAGCCTTCAGAAAGCTGGGCTATTTCTATRTAGTTCAGCCATATACCTCTCCTTGCCACACTATTGCAATAGCATAAACTGTCTCCCTTGCCAGTACAGTACCTCTGAGGAGTCTCCTTTTTCTGCAAGGCAAGTGCTCCAAAAGATTATAGGATTCTAAAAACAGATTCTTAGCTGTTATAAATCATTATAATGCCATTATTTTCATTGGGCTAGACTGCTTTGCAGAGAAATAGCTCTGGCTCATAAGGCATAAAAACAAAAGAAAACAAAACGTACTAACACATTTCCCGGAAGAAAAGAAATCAGATACTATGGCCAAGATGCTCTTCATCTTGGTCAATGCAAAGGAATTATTTCAACTGTAGGTTCACATAAAGACAATATTTCAGCCTAAGAGTCTTGTGGCCTTACACTAGGAGCTGTTATGGGACCTATTATGTCAAGGGATCTTGACAGGCTAGAGAAATGGGAAGAGAGGAATGGCATGAAGTTCACCAAGAAGAAGTGCAGAGTCCTGCCCCTGAGAAGGAATAACCCCATGCTAGGCACTAACCAGCTGGAAAGCTGCTTTCCAGAGAAGAACCTAGGGGTCCTGGTGGACACCAAGTTGAACATGAGCCCTGACGGCAAAGGCAGACCAGCCTGGGCTGCATTAACAAGGAATTTCTACCAGGTCAAGGGAGGTGATCCTTCCYCTCTAYCCACCACTAGCAAGACATATYGGGAGCGCCGTGTTTCCAATTCTAGGCTCCTCAGTATGAAAGAGACAYGGACGTGGTGAGCCAAGTCTYATTTGAGGAGCAGCTGAGACTGTTCAGCCTGAGAACAGGTGGATCTTATCAGTGTATATAAATCTGATAGGAAGCTGTGAGAAAGGCAGGGTGTGATTCTACTCAGTGCCCAGTGGCAGGACAAGAGGGAACAGGCACAAAATGAAATACAGGAAATTCTATCTGAACAAGAAAACACACTTCTCTGTAGTGGTGACTGAACACTGGAATAAGTTTCCCAGAGAGGTTGTGAATTCTCCATCCTTGGAGATATTCAAAACCTGACTAGACATGGTCCTGGTCAAGCTGCTATAGGTGACCCTGCTTGAGCAGGAGGGGTAGACCAGATGATCTCCAGAGGTCCTTGCCAACCCCAACAGTTCTGTGTGATTCTGTATGTTACTTGACTTCTGTGCTCTGCACGGAAGTATCTCTGCCAAAGAATGAGGAACAGATGAGGATGAGGAACAGATCTATTTCATTTTGGTAATTAATACTTAGCTTTAAAGTGGTCAAACACAGTATTCACGCAGTTCCACAGAGAGCATATTGTAGCATCAACATGACAGGTACTATTACAGATCATAGACATCTTTCAAAGCACCTCTAAAATGTCACATGTTCATTTTACAAGGCCACGTGTTTATAAACAATGTAATATATCGAATAACAAGGAGCTGATTTGCACTCACTGGAAGTCCAGGCACCCCTGGTGGTCCCTGTGGACCTGGAGGGCCATCTTTACCCTGAAAAGAAACCAGAAACACCACGAATCAGACAGGCTCTTCAAATACTTCTATCAGAYGAAGATTTAACAAATTTAGCGTTCAGAAGGAGGGAAAAAGACCACTGTGAGAATCAAGTCTTGCACCCACATCACACAGTGTACAAGGCTTCCCTAAAGATATACCTATTTAAACTAGAAAGTTTCCTTTTTACGTGAAATATCCAATATTTCATATATAATATCCATTTTTCATATATTGGATATTTCATCTAATCATCCAACATCATCTAATATGTTCTGTATTAGCTCTATGTTGTTACATATGGAGAAAGTACTAAAATCACTGTGAAACTTTCTCTAAARTTTAATTACTCTTAATACAGAGTGCTTAATTGCTTGCATGAAAGTGTCTAGCCAGGAAACAGAAGTTCTGTATTTTCTAGCTATTGAATTAATGGTTATGAGAACTGTCTAGCTGACAGTCCTAAGAAAGAAATCCTTTCTTATTCTACAGGATAGGACAACAGCATCCAAGGTCTGTCACACTATTTCAACTTTGATCATTCATTTATAAAGGAAGTTCAGTGAGCCTGTGGCATCTCTGCTGAGAATGCTCATTGCTTTCACAACAGCCATCAGAAGGACCATCACTGGTCACCGATAATGAAGTTTAAATTGAAATGAATGGGCAAAAGGTGCCCTGTTCATTAGGAAATCTTGCTCTAGAAATTAATCACATAATTACCGCTCCAAACTGTTCCAGCTCAATAGCATGCGTTACTCTAGGATGGTTCACCTTTTCCTCTTCAAACTGAAGTTAGTATCAATCAATGTCTGATCCTATTYCCCATCTCTTTCAGGGCATTCTGATGCATTTACCATAAAAAAATTTTGAACACCTTTCAAATAAAACAGCACACAAAATTCTTCTAGATTTCTCGAAGGTTACATTTGTACTAGTATTTTCAGTGGTGCAAGGGAATGTTCTCAGACCCTGGAAYCTGAGGAGCCTGTGCTGTGACATCCTTCAAAAAGTCTCTAGTTGGGTTTTGACAATCCCCAGGCACAATTCAGGTGTTGGCCTGGATCACGAAGCATCCTWATAGGCTTTTTTGGATGTAGCCATCTTGTTCTACAAGCTAAGAGACATTAATAGCAAAGACAGGCCATGCAATTGGCGTTAACGCCAGAGAAAAATCTGAGGCATCTTTAACATATTAATACATAYGCAGCCAGCCTCTTGCTCTTCTCCCAGGTCCAGACTATCAATCTGCAATTATCTGAGAAATGGCAAGTATATGTTCTGATTCATAGCTGCAGGTAATTTACTGGATGAAAGAAAGGTACAAAAAGCTCTTTAGAGAGTAGGCCCAAGGTGTGCCGAAGAGGTCCCACAAAGTGGAT
This sequence comes from Rhea americana, assembly GCF_003343005.1. Taxonomy (NCBI): domain Eukaryota; kingdom Metazoa; phylum Chordata; class Aves; order Rheiformes; family Rheidae; genus Rhea; species Rhea americana. The sequence goes on from NW_028185037.1 coordinate 19,637,966, forward strand.
TTAGTTCTGGCTAAGCTGGAGTTCCTTTTGGGGAGTAAACAAAACTGTAGGAGCAGAGTAACCTGCCGTTRTCTGTGTGGGTCCTAGCTGCAGGTGCAGAGTTGCTTCAAGTTGAATAATATTGGGAGCCTTCAAACAGCATTAAAATGGTTCCAGTTCTGCTTTACTTTACAGAAGTAAAGCTAGTTAAAGGTAGTGGCTAAGCACATAGCCTGTAGCTTACTATATCTCCTGGGTTTCCTGCTGGTCCTACTGGTCCAGGTGCCCCATCTGGTCCCTAAATAAAATAAAGCAGAAACAATGATGTGAGTGATTGACGTATTTTGTACATTTGTCAATGGACTCACTACCACAGATGGCAACACTGAAGTTTTCCCTCATTTACTCATTTTAGCATTCATTCCTTCATTCATCACAGAAAAGCAGTGCCAATCTCTGCAYACAATCATCTTCCAAAGCCAGAAATAGTCAAATATTTGAGCTTGGTCCTGGCCCTCTGTTCTGAAAAGAGGGGTTGATTAGGAAAAAAACAATCTTGTCACAAAAATAACTCTGAAGAACAGAAATGATGGCAGCAGTATGAACCATATTCTGTGGAATGCAAACTCCTGAAATCATGAGTCAATGCAGACAGRGGAAAAGTCACAGCAAAAGTTGCAGAAAAAAAATCTAGAAGAATATTGCATTTTTTTCTCCTTTGACAGGATCCATTTTGCTTTGCCAATTCCTTTCACCATGAGTACATTCAGAGGGTCTCATGGGACATTTTTAGAGGTTTTAATCCTTACTGGAATAACAGTATGGCTGTGGAAGTAAACCTGCTTGTATTGCCAGTTTCTCCTAAAATAATGCTTCCMAAGATGAGATTGCAGGAAAGTAAGTGACCCACAAAGCAGGTCCAAGTGTTGTCCTAATTCCAAAGCATTCAGCAATCTTTAGGCACTGCTACCATCTGAAAACAGAATTGCAATCCAATCCTCTTTTCTGGTACCTCCTGTTGTTTAGTCTGTGCAATACAAATTCAGCTTTGAAGAGACTGTGCTGATCCCCAGAATAGATGAAGGTTTTACCCCCGAGAAAGACAGAGCCAAACTGCACTGTAAGCAGGAATATGAATAGTGATGACGATGGCAAAGGAGGCTTGGAAAGAAAAGCCCTTCATTAAGGGGAAGTCACAGCTATTGGAAAGTGTAAGTGGTGATACCATGAGCAAGAGAGACACTTATTTCAACCTTSCTTCTGCAATATCACACAAGCATTATGCTTTTTGAAATACRAAGAARCATAATTGTATTTGTGGAGAGAGTAGAACAAGGAATGAGAAGGATCGTGAYGGAGAGGCACACATGGAAATGGATTCTTAATTCATAAGTACCCCACAGGTTATGAAAACTGGAGATAATCCAGTCTCAAACCACTGTATATTAACTGAGAAAGAAGAAACACAGTTATATCTGCTAGTTCCAGACTGACTACATATTCCGTGCACAAGGAAACATCTATATACATACTACAAAGAAGTCTCTGTGGAAGAGTTTTCATGATCATTGCCTTGTATAAAGAAATAGACTGGAACTTAGTATCAACTTACARAGTGAGTTGAAGCAATCAATGGAATGTGTTAAATAGCAATTATCAYGAGTAGGGAATTCTATGATACTCTAGGGACGGTAATCCACTGGAAAATGCATATGCAACGCACAAACAGGTGGGAATGGCACTTTCTGTATAACGGAGCTTACAATAATCTTCATCAGTAAGGAAAACATAGGTCCATCTGCTTTGAACAGGGGAACTTACAGGTGGACCAGGGTTTCCAGGAGGCCCTGAGAAGCCTGGTATTCCAGGATGGCCCTGCAAAATGAACACAGATTTTCTTTATGCATTATTCACCTCTTTAGTGGAGGTAAATTAACTGGTCAAATGCACTGTGCAGTAACATCAAAATAAGACAATACACAGACWGCTGGTTATAAAGAACTAAGATACTATGGATTTTTAAAGCAAAGTCTTGGTTTTCAAAGTATGCATTTTGGAACATACTTATATTTAGAGTGTACTTTTTCTACTGTGTATTTTATTGTATGCTAACAGGAGCTGAGAACAAACACTGTGAATTAGACAAGACAGGAGACCAGGCAGGAAACAAAAGCTGTTTATAATACCATACAAATCTCATTGTAGGTGTTGGTTTGCACCCTGAATTATTGGCTTAGCCCCTGACAAAATCAAGTGCAAGGTTTATTCTGATTTAGACAGTTCTCTTTCTTTTGGCATCTCAGTTCCTCCCAAAACAGGCCCTCCTTGCACACATCTTCCAGGACTAATAGAAACACTAGCCTTTCCCATTAAAAAGTCCTCTCCTGGATCTCATCTAYGCATTAGTTGGGGAAATGAATGCAGACTGGGTAATGTAAAGAACTGAAAACATCCAATCCAGAAATAAGGAAACAGATCATCTGGGAATCCACCAACACRAGACAGAGAAGGCTCTTGCAGGAAATGTGGAGAGGAGCATGAGGGCRTCTGAGGTTTAAGAACAGTGAGGAGCTCCCGTCTTTCTCCTCTGCCTCTGGGAAAGGGATTCCTCTACCACTACCATGGCACTTTTTGATGAAGAAGGAATCTCAGTTACCGCACTGTTGGAAAGCACACTCTTTTCACCTGCTCGCCTTTTTCTCCTGCATCCCCAGTTGTACCACGGTCTCCTTTAGCACCCTGGTAACAAAAAAAAAAAAAGTCAGTACAATTCAGTATTGTATCAGTCTTTTGACCATTTTTTCAAGTGCTTGGACACCTGAGTATCAGAGAAGGTAGGACTGAGTCCTGCTTGCCCTCCTCTTCAATTCTATGCCAGAGTAATTACTGATGCTGGAGCCCAGATACATGGCAAAAATGGTCTTTGATCAGATCCAGCATAGACTTTTTTTTTTTTTTTTTTTTTTTTAGAGGGGAGGAGAAGGAAGGAATAATTTTGGGGTTTTTTTTGTTTTGCTTTGTTTTGTTTTTTAATATTGTAGTCTCACGGACATGAAGAGGACCTACAAATCCTTAAAAATGCACAGGTTGTTAAGCATTGAACTAATGGGTCTCTTTGGTAAGGATTTATCTAGTCCAGATGTCCACAGTGTGAGCTATTAAACCCTTCTCCCTTGAGGGACAACAGTGATAAAAGGGAAAAAAAAAAATCATTTCAAGGTGCAGTCATGAAATTCATACCAAGAAAGTGCCCCTCTCTCCCTCCCTCTACTAGCAGCAACAGAACAGAAATGACTAACTGGGATGTAGATGCCTGTATTATCAATGCTTAAATTTAGGCAAGATGATTCTTACCCTTACAATGAAACATATTAAGATGATGGGGAACAAATTATGATCTGAACAATGCACAGGATACTAATGCATAATACTGACAATGGAAATGATACTCTGGTTCATTACMTGAGAGCTGGGAGACAAGTGGGGAAAGAAGAGGTGCTATTTATCAGTTAAAAGAGGTATAATTCATATTATTAGAAGCAATGAAACTGGTCACGTAAGGATCTGCAATTCCACTATTGCACTTCAGAATGGTACCTAATACTAGTTTTTGTGGTGTTATTAGGGACCACATACCCCATTTTCAAAAGCACAGAGCTTAGTCTTTCATCCCTTAGCACTCTCCTAATATAATTAGAAAGGAGTACAATGACTGTGTTTGCAGCTCCTCAGAGGGTTTAGAATAATTGCTTTTAATATCTGCAAACTCGGTGAATTCATCTGTTTACTCAATACAAGCTAGAGTTTTTACCACTTATTTGATTAATACTATTCACGTGTGCACTTTAAAATTGATGCTATTTCAGCTAAACATTCTTCTTTGCTGCCCAGCTCTCTGCTTTCTCCATAGCATATAAGAAAGCAGCAGAAGATGAAGTGTATCTCAGACTACTTAGGATTTCTACMAGTTATTGTAGCTATGAGTTACTAGTCATTTTGCAAATTTTATCCGAGAGCACACTCTCATTTTGATCAACTATRTCAAACGATATATTTACTTTGGGGACTCTACTTTTCCTTCCATCCTCATACTTTCAATTGCAAGGTGTAAAATTAATTTCTGAATCAAAAATAGCTTGTTATAAATGCTAGTAAGTGCAAATACAAAGATGTTAAAATAGCAGAAGTTGTTTTAGACAGTAAGTCAGGAATGCAGCCATGTCTGAAGGAAAACTATCTGTGCTCCATGATGAAAACCCCTTATCTCTCCTTCCACTGATTGGTTTTGATTTATTTCACATTAGGTAGTTGTAAAGGTTTTGACTGTAACCAGGCACTGGCATCCTGAGCAGACTAATGACAGAGTTATTCATGGGAACAGCTTGAAACATTACGTTATTAAAATMCTTCAGACATTGCAAGTTTGATGTTTGTGAGGCAGAAGTACACAGCTGAAAGAGCTGTTCTTCCTACAGCATATTTCAACAAATTTTTAGAGTTGGTGGATAAAGCATCCCCAGCAGAAAACGTATTTGGAACCCAGCAGTCCACTGCATCACCCTCAATTTAAAGTGATTCCAGCATACAGGATTCAAACAGGAGAGGAACATGCAGAGTTGCTACTGCTGAGGCTTTAATTTCTTCCTCACCTGATTTGAATTGAAACTTACCCTACAGGCTTTAGCTCTCAAAAAAATCCCAAAGGAATGAATTTCAGCATCAAGAATCAAGTCTGTCAGGGTTTTTTTGAACTGAGGGATGGTAYGAGAAAGACTGCATTTGAGTGAAATGCTGCTCATACGGGAAGCTGTGCAGTTCCAAGYGCCTGTGACAAAATTTCACTCTAGTGAATTACCAGTACAGGGCCTACCTAACGGGCAAGTCCTACCCCTTTTCACAGGGATGGATGCCACCAGGATCCTGCTTCAGCCAATCTGCTAACTAATCACAAGTAGATTTTGGTTAGGCAACAGAGGGARAAACAACCGACCTTTGGGCCATCTAGCCCAGGTGGGCCCGCAGGACCTCTGGGACCAGCAATCCCCTGCAATACAGAAGAGAGAGAGGTAAATACTTGTTGCTTGCTGATTAGAAAGTCAGTAATGACCCCTCACAACTAAAACTGCGGAGTCAAAAGGGCTACCTTTACACTCAGCATTACAGACTGCTTCATACTTCAGCACATGCTGTGTTGGTAGAATATAGYCCTGTTCACAAACGGCATCAGACAGGCTCATCAGCACAACATTGTGTACTCCTAAATATGTAGCTGGCTCTTTCCCAGATGGACTAACCTTTAGGAAAAGGCTTTGTTATTGTTATTAATTTGTTATTAACCATCAGCCCAGGTTATTGTTAGAAACAAAAAGATTCGGGGCAGAACCATRTGAAGAATGCCACAAAAGGATTCAGTCTATAGGACTCAACAAGCCTTGAACCAACTATGCTGAGGCCAGCATGGTACAATATCATCAAAATCCTGAATCCTTGGAATAATAGCATTTTCTCTTCGGCTTTTAACAGAACTGACAAGTTTTCCTGAACAGTGGGCACTGTATTTTCCTCTATCAAATTCCTTCCTGCAGCTCAAATGAGATGTGGCATCGCACACTTTCCATCTTAGCTTCTGTTTTCTCTTTCCCAAAGACAGGCTTTTTATATCGGAGTTCTCAACCTAGATTCACAAAGGTATTGAAGTAACTAAATTTCACTGAAATACAAGTCTAAGTGTACTAGGATAAAGGCAAAATCAAGGTATTTCTCACAAAAACTGCAATTTATGGAAAAATAATGATCAAGAATGCATAAAACACATCATAGATAGACTAATCAAATTCTCAGTTATAGCATAGACTTCTTCATTCGCTTCTATCCAATTAAGAGAGCTGGATGTAGAAAGGGAGAGAGATCCACCAGGGTCACGGACAAGGGAAAATTGAAACGGAGACTCCTAGAAGAGGATTTTTAGGGATGTGAATAATAAAGGATCTTTGGATAGTAGAATCTCAGCACTTCTCCTCTCCCCCAATTCTCATGCCCTACAAAGAGTTTAAGGGATTAATTTCACTACATTTTACTTATTAAGACTCCTTATCCCCCTTCCTTCTTTTCAAGTATTCTGCAAAATTTATGCCTCTGAAACAGCTGTTACTCCTAACTCTTCCCCTCAAGCATCCTTGTAGCCAACAGAAAATCCATACAGTGATCACTGAGCTTTCAGGAGTGTACTCCTCAGTCACTGCTCTCTTTTTTTCCTCATGCACATCCGCCTTTTCTCCTGAATAAGAAACAAAACTGAAAAACTCCTTCTGAGTTGTTTAGTAGCTCCCACAGAGCAGAAGGTGGATGGCAAAAGTGGTWTTTTGTAGCTCCTAAATTTCATGCTGCTCTAGGAGGCAGCAAGTCAAGTCCACGGAGCTTTGAACTTCAGAACGGCAGAGCAACTTAACCACTTCTACCTCTCACACTTGCTGTGAGGCTCAGACCAGGTTAGAGGAAAAAAACACTATTACCGATACTTTGGTACTTCTGGCACAGAAAAAGCCATCCAAGAATACTTACATCACCAAAAGTAARGCATAGACACCTTAGCAAAAGCTGAAATTCAGTCTGTTGACCCACAGACAAGTATTCAATACATTGTTGTTGCAAAAGAAGTCAACTATGTAAAAATATTACAAGAGAAAYGAGTTAGAATACATCCAAGGCATGGCCACACTTCCTTGCTCTCTTACCATTTTGCCATCTTGGCCATCTCTACCTGGTGGGCCTCGGAGACCTTTATCACCTTTGAAACCTGGAATACCGGGTAGTCCTGGTGGGCCAGGGGGACAATCACTGCACACATCCTAGGAGAGAAGAGTAACCTTGAGAACTAAACGAAAAATAGACTGCTGCAGACCCAGCAGTGTGGTGCTAGAAGCACAGCCTACAGGCCTTTGCATTTCAACCATACTGGTTGTGGATGTGGGTTACTTTGACTTGTAGAATTGAGGTCAGGGCAGCATGGAACATAGCAAGGTCAGCTCCAAGTTTACACACACTCCCATACGGAATTTCTTACTGGCTGTGTTGGACAGTTTCATCCAGGATCAAGAAACAGAGGAAAAGCTCTTCTTAATGGGGAGATCAGACAGCCAAAAAGCAAGACCACCAAAAGCTGCAAATCTACTGTAGCTTCAGAAAACTGTGTCTGCAACAGTCTAAAAGAGTTGAATTATGGCTTGGAGGGCAGATTGTTAGGGAAAACCCAGGTGCAGCACAATGTCAGAAAGTTTTGGATGTTCTGGGAAGTTTGGAATGTTTTGGAAGGGAAACTGCATTCATCAGCTAGCTTGGCGGAGRAGAGTTTATCTGCTGGAGTTCATGAAGACCAGATACCTTAATGTCCTGGCCMGATTCTATCATGGAGAATTACAACCTCCCTCTTTGAAACACTATCTTGATATATTACTTTTTACATTTCTACTACTCTCAAAAAATGGAAAACCATGAATATGTCATTTCTATTTCAAAGACAGGCTCCCTTTAGCAAGGGGAATGAACCCTGCCTATAAAGAACAGCATAGCCCRATTAACAGATCACCAGGCTGAGAGTTCAAAGACCTTGGTCCAACTTCCAGCTCTGTCAATGATCWTGAAAAACAGTGGGCAACTATCTTTCTGAGCCTCAGTGCTTTGAGGTATCTTTATCTATTTACAGTATAGGTAAGTTCTTTAGGGTAGAGTTACTGCTTTATAATATGCTTATAAGACACCCAGAACAACAGAACACTAATTTCAGCTGGGCTCATSATGTTGCTGTCCACAGAGCTGTACCACGTGTGGAGGGAAAAAGTGGCAAATAGAACARACAGACAGGGGTATGAATGTCTTTAACTATAACATAATCAAAGGAAGGGGGGAAAGAAACACCAAATTGACATCCTGCACTCAAAAATCAGTGTCTTACTACAGTCCAGATCAGAAATTCCAAGCAATGCCACATAGTAAACTCTCTGGGAAAATACCTGGTTCTTTACTGATCCACCTGAGGGCTGTGCTGCCATTCAGAGAGACCTGGACAGGCTGGAGAGCTGGGTGGAGAGGAACCTCCTGAGGTTCAACAAGGGCAAGTGCAGGGTCCTGCACCTAGGGAGGAATAACCCTAGGCACCAGTACAAGCTGGGGTCTGACCTTGTGGAGAGCAGCTCTGCAGAGAAGGACCTGGGAGTGCTGGTGGATGACAAGTTGACCATGAGCCAGCAATGTGCCCTTGTGGCCAAGAAGGCCAATGGTCTCCTGGGGTGCACTGGGAAGAGTGTTGCCAGTAGGTCGAGGGAAGTGATCCTGCCCCTCTCCTTAGCCCTGCTGAGGCCTCATCTGGAGTCCTGTGTCCAGTTCTGGGCTCCCCAGCACAAGAGAGACATGGAGCTAGTGGAGAGAGTCCAGTGTAGGGCTACAAAGACGATCAGAGGGCTGGAGCACCTGCCCTAGGAGGAACGGCTGTGAGAGTTGGGCCTCTTCAGCCTGTGGAAGAGAACACTGAGGGGGGATCTTAACATCTGTAAGTACCTGAAGGGAGGGTGTCAAGGGGACGGGGACAAACTCTTTTCAAGAGGAAACGGGCACAAACTGAACCACAGGAAGTTTCGCCTGACCATGAGGGGGGAATTTCTTCCCTGTGAGAGGGACGGAGCACTGGACCAGGTTGCCCAGGGAGGTTGTGGAGTCTCCTTCTGTGGAGATCTTCAAGGCCTGCCTGGATTCAACCCTGTCTAGCATGCTCTAGGTGACCCTCCTTGAGCCGGGGGTTTGGACTAGACGATCTCCAGAGGTCCCTTCCAACCTTACCAACTCTGTGATTCTATGATTRTTGAAAAGCAGCTCTGCATGAAAACATTTCACTGTAGCAATCGTAAAATAGACCTTTTGTTAATGAGATTGGTTAAAAAAAGTAATTATGTAGTTTCTTTTAATCAATAAGAAAGGATTTCTTGCCATGTCCCAAGACTGCTTAAAAATCTCCCAACTCAGTCCACATAAATCTGTAAAGATTTTGTAGTCAACAGCTATCAAATACTGACTCATTTCCCAGACAACTGTCTACATAGACAGCTAAAACAGACCAATCATCATTTTTGAAACACAGGTTCATCTGCAGTTAATTACATACATCCTTTTAGATACGCTACRCAAATTGACTTTGCATCCCCAGTTCAAACCTACTGCAGTCACAGTTGCAGGTGTACATGAAAAATCAGCCACTTTAATAAAGTGGTTTCCATTTTCTGCTTCAGATAAAACAACTGGACAATATATTTTTCTCCTTGGAATTGCAGGCCTTAGAATGAGCTGAAAAGTCTCAGAGCTTTCGTATCAAACACCATTTTATAAAGTTCCTTGTAGGACACGTCATCACTGGAGACTGTTAGAGGGCTCTGGACTTTGMTCTCCAGCACATGCTCCAGTGTGCTAACAGCAGTGCAAACAGCAAACCTGYAAGATTCCTGCTCTGGCAGGCTGTTTAGAGGAACATTTTGCACTTGCAGCTTAGACACTCTCACATTACAGTGTGTTAGTCAGGTTTGAATCAATCATAGCCATTCTCAAAAGCTGATTACCTTTACCAAGAGATTTATGTCCTCTGGAGTCAGCAGGGGCGAGGAACCCTGTAGAATGAGAGATTCGTTATCTGGGGCAATTTTAAAAGGCATTAAAGAATGAGAAATTTTCYAGAACACACTTTTGGCTTAATACTTGTTTTCCTTGTGTTGCCCAGCACTTTTTGGGCCAAATTCATATTTGTCCCCTTACATTATCAACACTCAGTGTCATACCTGAGATGAGTTGAACTCTTCACATATAGGAAATGCAGTTCCTGTTGAGGATACTGCATGGTGGTGCTAAGAAGTTGCCATTAAAGCACTGGCTTTTATGTAGGACATTCAATTATTTTAATACTGATGCAAATGTATCGCAGATATTTTTACCATAATCCCTCATAGGTTATTAGTGTTTTTCCAGCTGCTCTGCCAAGCAGAACAGCAGGGGAAACACACTGAACTGCAGTTCTGAGGGAAGCAGGCACTGAGATTAAAAAAAATAACAGAAGAACGGCAGAACAAAAAACATTTGAGGATATAATACGGAAGCGAAATCACATACTGGTTTTCCAGGAGGTCCTCTTTCCCCTGGATTTCCTGGAAGACCCTACAGATCAATGGAAAGAAAAATCTGTGAGATTATCATACAGTAATATCCTGGCTGCTCCCACACTCTGCTGACTGCTCTGGACTACCATACAYTCCTGCTTTCTGCCACTGAGCATGACTTCCACAGGTATGTGGCAGCTAACCCTCTTAAGTATTAGTAACATTAAAACTAGAGCTTCTCATTACTTTCCGCTTCTTAATCACTCCCTCCTTAATCTCATTTATCTACAGTATGACACTTAATTAATTAGAGTCACACAATGAGTAATTTTTTTTTTTTTTTTTTTTTTGTCATGGCTCCTGGTCATGGGAAACACTGTGAACTGCAGTAGTTTGAAGTAGGCGTGGATGAAGGTKTAAACCTTGAAGATACCTGGAGCATGCAAAATCAAGGCTCTGCTCTTGGATAAGCCTTGCAAACAGACCCCTTGCACCTAGAGGGATCTCTGTGTAGAAGTTATAAAATAATTAGACCTATCTCCAGGAGGGCAGGATCCTACCCACAGAGGATATGAYATCCCTTGCTTGTCATTAGCCTACTTCCCACCGGATCAGCCCTGCATCAGGAYGGAAAGGCAGAGAAATACCTGGTTTTACATCAGGAGATCTTATGACTTTGGCAATTGGCTCCTCAACAAAATACATTCAGATGACAATTTTCACGTYAACTCATTGCTGCGCCAAAAGTAACATTTGCAGATTAAGATGTTAAATGAAGGCTGAGTAAATATGAGCAATTTTATTACCACAAGGCAAAAAGGAGCCTGATATTTCCACGTGAGCGGTCTGAGCTAGCAGAGAGCCATGGTCTTGTCAGGCCATATCTCACAAGCAGGAACAGCAAGGAGGTGCCCAAGGAGATGCAGAAATTTCCTCTCAGTTTCTACTGAACCTTCCTAATTCCTGATGTTCTGAACTAACAAACTCTGAATCAGCTATCTCAGAGATAGAGAATATTTTACAGATACCCATGAACAGACTGTTAAAAAAAAATGAAAAACAAAAATTAAGTATTGAGTTATTTGCATAAATTAACAGGAACTGAATCTCTTAAAAAGGACAGTTGGTCACTGCCCAGACAGTGACAGGATTCTCTATTGCCAGGATCCTCGCTGTGGTGTCTTAGRTCGGACTGAGTGAAATTTCCCAAATCATTCTCTGCTGAATTCTTATACCTGGCTGGTTCATAGTCCTATCTGACTACTCCAGCACATGCATGATTCATCGTTACCGATTATCTTAAACTACACACAAATTAAGTCCTTTCCTAGCTACATACGAAAGGTTGTCCATTTTACCTCTGCAGGAAGTTTCTACTGGCTGTTTACAAGATTCTTATCTGTGTTTAGTCTGGTCAATAATGCAGCAAAGAAGCCAGATTCTCCATCCAAGAAGCTAGTAAACACTTTGAAGCATACAAATAGTATCTCTCAATTGGTCTAGGCTCAGCAGAGGCTCGTTAGGGGAAACTGAGGTTGTCCAAAATTTCCACCTGGAGAGCTCCTGTAAGAATTAGTCAGACACTTCGTCAGGAAAAGGGCTAGGAGATCTGTCAATGACCTTGTCTCAAGCTGATATCTATCAGTCCTGTATGTTATCTGCTCAGACAACTAGATGGGGAGCTCCTGGGCCATACAGGGAATTAATGACTTAAGTGCACTGACTGTGCATACAGGCACAGTCCCGAAAACCTGCCCCACCACAATTATAAATATAGACCAAATGTGAATTTCTTCTTTGTGTTTCACTTTAAACTTCAATTCTACACCTCTTGCCAGAAGAGAAAGAAAATTGGAAGCTATTTTGTTATCTTGCTATGTCCACATTAAACACTTATGGGTGAACAACAACCCTTCAGCTATCTTGACTTTCTAAGAAATTAATATTAAACAGGAACTGAAAGCGGAATTGAAGTGGTACTGAACTTCCTTGGATAAAACGCCTGTTTCCTGAGAAACTAAACCTTCCACAGGTGAGAATCGTGAGAAGATAAGGTCTGAATGAGAGTCTCCATTCATAATTCCCCACGATTGTCTTTTGGGGAAATTGAGGAAATGTAAGAAAATATTACGACTGGTTTTAGTTTGATGCTTCTACAGAACAGCAATGCTTTMGTTAGAAGAGTGTGGGATGTTCCCAAACTGCCTTCTCTTTCACAGTTGCTAATCTTCAGGTCATGCTTTTGGTGTCCTCTCCTCTGTAATTCTCAGCCACTTCTGAAAGTGGGAAGTGGGTTGCCTAAATGATGATAACATAGGTCTTACATTCCCAGGTCTCCTTTATTCACAAAGAAAGGTAACATTTTCTTAAGAGTGTATGACACAAATGAAAGACCTGAGCCAGGAGAATCATTCTGGATGAGAAAGCAACGCAGAAAAGCCAATTCAGAAGTGTCTTTCATGCTGACTATTAACATCACTATAAATAAACTATTTCTACCTTAGGGCCTGCTTACAGTTTTTTGCTTAGGGATCTGAAGCATGGTATGGAACTAGAGGTGGAATTTGAGTAAGGCAGACTGATTTAAATAAGAGTATAGGAAAGGGCATGTTAGTCACGAGAAAAGAAGGAAAAGAGAACGACCAAAACTGAAATCCTGGGAAAGATTTAAGCATGGCTTAGATATCTGTGTGGCAGTAAAATGAATTGAGACAAAAGGAGATGGAGCTGTTTGCTTGAACACTGTGTGATGTGGAGCTGCTGATGTCTTTAACAGGAGGCAAATACGACAGGATAAGAAATTAAGGTATGTGCCATGGCTGATGCATCTGAAAAACACTGCATACCCCGGAAAAGTCAAATGGTTGAAAGGTACAGGTCTGCAGGAGGAAAATGTCCTTTGAGGAATTCTTGTCTGATCTGAGATTAATAAATCAGCTGTGGAACGATGGCACTTTGGCACGTTGCATAATCAGAGAGCAGGCAGCAATTGAGGCAAAGTCCAAAGTAGAGAAAGGATTGCTGGAATATAGAGGCCTGGAATTAGAAAAAGCTGTCAGCCGGTGCCAGGCTGTGAACATCACTCAGAGCAGACCGAAAATGCTAGAAGGGAGGCGGAGTATAACTGCTGACTAACAGGAGAGGGAAACAGAAAATAAGAAAGACAGAAAAGGGAAAAAAAAAGAAAACTTAAAGCATTAAAGCATCTGCACAAAAAACTGCATGGCACTGGAGAGAAGAGCTGTTAATACAATGTGGGAACACGCACAGACCCCACTAACAACCATCATTTGGAAACCTCCTAAACTCCTAAAAAACAATTGAATTTTATAGCCAACAGTAGCTGAGATAAAGGAGAACATCAAATAGGAAGAGTGCTACAGTGTATCAGTGCAGGAAAAAGCAGTCAGAGATGAAAAGGTGCGATGCACAGAATCCAAAATACTYGATGTGCCTGCAAACTCCGACACTCAGGAATGGTCTCAAACTGGAAACTGCTGGAATCTGCAGTGCTGAGATAGATAAGGAAGCCAGTTGCACAAAGYAGTAAAATTGAAGGCTTATAAAAGTGAAGTACTATTAAAAGTCTGGCAATTAAATATAAAATGCRATAGCTTAAGTAGGTTATTGTTTTTAGGAATAAAAAGCCAATAGGAGCTTTGRTAAGTGCACTTTGATTTGGGGTGTGTGAACTCTAAAACACAAAGACTCCTTGGTACCAGCCTTCAACTAGATGAGTAAACTCACCATGGAACAGAAATCTCTCCTTTTCCAACCCAATGGCAGCAATGTATGTATTCACAAAGTTTTTGTAATTATAAAAATAAATGCAGGAGGAGAGTTACTTCTCAGTAATACTAGAACTTAGTTACCAGAAATACTTAACATAATTTTAAACATAATTAATTCTATGCTTGTTTTAATTATGATTATCASAAGAAGAAAAAACAGAAAAATCCTATTAAATAACAGTAGGACAAGAGAATGTCTCAGCCAGATTGTATTTAAAATTAAGGAAACTAGGTAGGTATTTTGAAAGGAACCATTTTCTCCTCCGGCAGACAAGGAGAGGAGGGTGGATGTTTCCAGACAAATACGTTGAATTATTTTTTGCAACTCTCATAGCATGAGATGGATCTGGGCAATTTCTCCAAAAAAGGCACTGAAGGCTATGCTTTTTTTAATACTCAATACAGAAAATATTGCCAGCTTAAAATGAGTTTTGATTTTTTTTCCCCCACAGGAAAGTTCAATGAATAGTTGAAGGAACTGAGGGCATGAAGGTAGAAATGATATATAATAGTCCTGTTGTGGAGCAAAGTAGTCCTGCTACAGAGAAAAACAATAGAAGACCATATAAAAGCCCATGGAAGGCATTTGTTAGGCTTTAAAAAGTGGGACGTCATTTAATTACATAATATGCAAATTTATAGACAATAAAATATTACACATGGGAGAAAGACAACACAGACAAAGAAGGCAACAGGTCCAGTTGTTATTTGCTTTACCCCAGAAGATCAGAATCTGTAGAGATTTATGGATATAACGAACTTTGTGGGACAGTTCATACAAACAAACATCAAGTCTCATGCTAGGACTAAAAGAACAAAGCCAAACATAGGACTAAAAGAACAAAGCCAAACATGCACAACTGTACTGCAAATCTGGGCAAGGAATTTCAAAATCTAAAGTTTAATGAAGCAAGATATTATCCTGAGAAGTCTTTAACATTTGATCAAATTGCCAATAGGTGTTTCAAAAAGTGACCTGGCACAGTGCTATTGTGAAAATATGGCACATGCTTCCAGGGYACTAGAAAGAGGCTAGCATGTATGCTTGTAAAAAACAATCAGTTAATTTATGGGAGATTATGCTGGTCAAACCCACTGCAAAAAAGTATTTAATATTCCACCTCCCCCAAAATAGCTGCAACTCTAATTTGACAGCATCAAGGAAAATGACAACTTATAGCAGACACACTTTCAAGAGCACCTGATAAGTGTACAATTGGAAAAATAATGGAGAGAGTGACCCGATGTACATAAATATGATTTAAAAAAAATCATGCAGTCTCAGAAAAAAACATAGAATACATTTGCAAAGGCCACAGCAAAAGACAAGACATTGAGGAAAGTCACTAAGGCTATTGCTACTGAATGGCTTGGAAATTACATGGCAAGTTGATATTACCAATTCAAATCAGAGCTTTCTTTCTCTAAGGGATGAAACACACTCTTTAGAGACAACACGGTGAAAAAGTGGGCACGATTCAAAGAATACAGGAATGCTACAAAGATACAGAAGAGTGCAAAAGCAGAACCCAAAATTCTTTGTACTCATCATAAATGGAAGTAGAGATCAAAAAATAGCAAATGCATGATCTTGTTAACTAGGTATCCCTGCTGTTATATCAAGAAATATTGGAGTATGCCCTGAAGTATGTGGTCACATTTACATATCCTGAAACAYAGGCAGAACTGCTTCTCAGGTGACCAACCGGAATACAGAGAGCTTCTAAAAGACATACCGAGTGCAATCGTAACAGCTAATGTAATGGGATGTGCTTTATAAGTACCATAACGAAGGGTAACGTTAGGGTAACTTTCTGTGGGGGAAAGATGCAAAGATTGTGATGCTGCCTCTCTAAGAGCTGACCAGTGAATGCTGATCCGCACAGACACAGAGGAAACTCAGAGGAGCCAGCTCTAGCAGTTTTCTCACACAATACAATTATAATAAATCCATCTATTCTATCTCCTGTTTAAAATCTTTTGGCTAAAAGAACTCAAACATCTGAATTAAGGCAGGGAACTCTAGGGAAAGTCAGAACAGATCTAATACTGAATCTGTGGTTGTTCAGGGACAAGGGGTGATGGAGACAGCAGATAATTTCTTCCATGATGGGGTGTGGAGAAATACCACTCCCATAATGATTGTGTCTTATGACAGGAGCAGGTGGGAAGAAAACAAGACTTTCTTCTCCAAACACTCTGGGAGGAAGGCAGGTCCATATCAGACGAAAGCACATCCTTTAGGCCAACGGGTGTACTTCAGTGAAGCTGCACCAGAGATGGAAATCACGTGCACAGTCATCATGAGAAGTGTTACCCATTTCAGACACCACAGCATCACAAAGCAGCACTGAGGAAGGCTGTTACAGAAGGCCAATATCCTCCACATCACAGTATCCACAGGCACAAATGCCAAGATCAAGTCTTTCGAAATCTTCCAAGCCCCCTGGCCAGTTTTCTCCCAGGATTGCTTTCCACATCACAGAACTGGCTGACCAGCAGAGGACAAAACTCCTCTTCCCCTTCTGATTCAACACTGTGACAAAGCCAGGCAGCAACAGGAGTCAGCCTTCCAGCTGGGAGTTTGCCACATTTTCCTCTACCCCTCAGCACCATGACTCACCCGCTGAGATGGCAGGAGTTAGAAGAACATGCTGAGACAAGGTTAAAATGTCATCTCTCAGGCACAGCAGCAGAAGCAAAATTAACTCACAAAGAGCTTTTTAATGGCTGCAACTCTATTTTCATAGAAATACCATGGACTACTTATTTCAGCTGCTTCTAAGAAGTTCCTAAATAGCTTAACAATCATTTTCCAATGTGGGATATTCCCCAGTGTCAACTGTCAAGTTGCTTTAAGATAGTTTACTGATAAAGCTTCCAACACTTGCCTTGAGGTTACTCTTCACCCTAATTGTTTTTTTTTTTTCCTTGACGTTCTGCCTAACCTTTGGATCATCCTAGTAACACTCCATGACTGCAGTTTAGTATGAGCACGATTTTTACAAAAGTTCGATTCGAGCACTCTTGAGCATTTAAACTTCTGTTTTACTCACATCGTGGCCAGGAGGCCCCTGTGGCCCAGGGATACCAGGTACACCACGGAGACCCTGATGGGGAGAGAAGAGACAAACTCAGTAACACGGACAGCAGTTATCAAGTGACTGTTAGCAATTGACTACACTCAGAGAGAGTTTAAGAGAAAAAAAATGATCCTATATTATGCTATCACAATAATCAGCCATTTCTGTACCTCAAGGGACTCCACATGCATCACTAGAGGGAAGCTTCACATACCTTCTTTGAAAAAAGCAAAAATGAATTTTCTTTATAAGCAGACAAATTTATGAACAGGGAGAAAATATGATTGACTACTGGACAAAATAGGAGAAAAGAAGGTCCAAATAAGCTCAGCACTGAGCTAATACACATCAAGACTGGCTACAATGCTAGAAATTCATGCTAGCATATACCAGGATCACAGTATCAAGCTACTTGTTCCACACTAATGGATTGAATCCTTACAGATTATGAATGTGTTCTGTTAATACTGAAAAACAGGTTTTCTATAAGACTTAAGCAGGCAAAATGCTTAAAAACACTCAACTTTAAACCTCTGAGGAGCTTCATTGATTATAAGGCATAACAGTGTAATTACATGCYTTGAAATACATTTTTCGAATGAATGCTTAAACTATTAACACATTGTTTCCAGCTATGGGACTGTACTGACAGGTAAGAAAAACCTGCCACCATACCAAAAGCCTGAATCAACCTTATCTCACAAACCACTACAGCAGAAAGGCAGTTGGTAATGTAAAAGCGAGGAGGTCAGGGCCCACTTTGGAGGATCACCCACCCTGTGACATGACCATCCTTAGGCAGAAGGAAACAAATTAAATGTGCATTTACAAAACCATTGACAAAAAAAA
>NW_028185037.1:19656095-19664654 GCF_003343005.1 Rhea americana
AAAAAAAAAAAAAAAAAAGCATAAATCTAAAGGAAACGTGGGAGCACAGACTAAGACAAGAAGACAGCCTGGTGAGTGACTGCTCCAGGCAGCCAGCAGGATCAAGATGCTGCATTACATGATTGAAGGCTAATAACAGTGAACACAGATCCAGTGAGGACTAGGAGAAAAATGGTATGTGGAAGAACCTTAGTAACCTGATCAGTGAAAACCATAGCACTGAATCTGCTACTCCTAAGACTATCAGAGAACGATTAGATCACTGTTGCTGGTGTGAAATCCATCAGGATGAGTTAACCAAAGAAAATTCTCTCCAGAGAAATCCAGGCAAACTAAAGGTTATTGCCTAAACATGTGTAGGACATATTGTGAGATGCATGGGGAAAGAACTTAAAGACTGTGTAAAACTTACTAGGGAATGTTTTAAGGGGATTGTGGGAAAGTGCAGAACTTAATACGAGATGTTTATGAGAAGGATTAAAGCTCGAGAAAGAGAATGACTGAGGTGGATCAAGTATTGGGGAATAAGTATGAGAAAATAAACAGAAAAGGGACCAAAGGGGCCAGCTGTGCATTAACATGTTGCTGGTSAGTATACTTGTCTGACTGAGCTCTGTGCTTGATCACCACAGTCTGTCTTATATTCCTAWCAAATCCTATTCCTAATTGTCATCAATTTGGATGAGTTCATTATTATGAGCTTGTGTGTCTGAACATTAATGAACTCTAAGACAGACTTGCTTGCAAGTCAAGAGGGTCTGAGTGCCAACAACTAGAGTGAGAGGTTGGGAGCCCAAGGGACTTGCCYGCCTGGGTGCCAGCAGCTGGAGGAGACCAGGGTCTAGGTGCTTGGTACTGGGCAGACTGAGACCATCTGATGGAGAGACTCATATTGTGTGTGTATATTCCAACAGCAGCCATCAGTCCTGGTCAGGGGGCAAGAGCAGGATCAAGCCACTCTTGTTCAYGTTTCTGTGAGTGCTGGTTAGGCGTATACAAGTGTCAACAGGCACTGTGCTCTGTGCTGGTCTGCATGGCTGTGTGTGCTGTCCTGTTGGGAACACACGCTCAGCCTTGCCTCAGGTGAGAGCTGAGGATGCAGAACTGAAGCCGTTGGGCTGGGACACGACAACCCCCCTGGGTCCTGAAGCTAACTGCACTTAGCCATCTCTAACACAAGGAAAAACACCCCATAGGGCCAGCGTAGTCTTGAAATAAGGTCAAAGCGGAGAGTCCAGTGGGCTTGTGYCTACTATTCATTTGGGGATGCAACTTAAAAAGGTATAACTAAGCACAAAGAACTACAAGGAGACATGCAAATTCTGTAGGAATAACATAAAAGCGATGTGGTACCCATTTCCAGCAGGGATGAATCAAGCTGGTTTCCAAACATATCCAAAAAAAGGCTTGACCTCACATCTCTGACGTTGTGTTTAAATAGTGTTGGAAAATCCAGTATTAAGTGTAGGGACACTCTAAACAGTTAGCATTTTTCAATCAATATCATACTGCAATATGGTGTACCATTTCAAGCTAATTTCCTGTATTAATTGGGAAACTACTGAATCTAGATAACCACTCCACGGAAACATTGGCTGGGGCTGGCTTTACCATTCTGATGTAGATATAGTGTCAGAAGGCATACAAAGGGTTGCAAAAGAATGCAAGGTCTCTGATACCCTCTAGCAATTACAGCTAGAAGTAAAGTCTGTTTTCTGCTAAGCATGTTTTGCTTGCACTTTCAATGCATATCTGGAAGCACTCGCAGATCCCCATGATCTCAAGAGGAGTTGTTCATGCCAAGTAGCAGAACAGTCTGATCTTAACGACATGAAAATCCAAACTTTCTGGAACAGAATCCCAGATATACCTTGCAGCCTACAGAAAAGGGAACAGCTTCAACACTGACAGTAGGAGGCGAGGGCGTAAGGTCTCACTAAACCTCTGTGGGAAATTAGGGTGATGATCGCTTTCTTGGAACACAGCTCTTCAATCAGTCTGGTTTTGTATCTATCAGAGCACTGATTGTGTCACTGATGTGGGCATGTGTGTCCTACCTCTTCCTTCTAACGGGGCGAGAGCAAGGTTAAACCTCCCCATTAGCACAATCCTAGCTCAGCACAGATCTCCGATCACACCCATAGCCCATGTGTCAAGATGCTGCAGGAAAGTCACAAGTAACACACAGCGACATTAATCACTCTGATAGCACTTTCTCGCCTTTCTCTTTCAACTAAAAAGCAGGCACATCAGGAGCCCTCACAACACGTGTAGACATCCGAACCATGAACGGCAGCCTCTAGGATAGTTTGTAATCTGCATCTGCAGTGGGTAAAATGTCCCATAGGTTCTTGACACAGCTGAGCACAGGCAATCCATTCACCATTTGGCAATGGGAAATGTTTGTCTCATCACAGGCTGCAGCGGGATCTGTTACTTACAGGGGGTCCAGCCAGACCAATTCCTGGCACACCTCTATCTCCTGGCTGCCCAGGAAGGCCAGGAGCTCCTCTCTCACCCTGAAACAAAGGAAGAAATTAAACAGTGGACAGATTTTCTGCACTACTGAAAAAAGACATATTGCAATGCAATAAGGATTTACAACACAGTGTAACACTGATGCACTGATGCACTAACTCTCTCCTCTAAGAAGCTGTGTCAGGTTAAGACAGCATGGAGATGTGGGATAGTGTCACGTCACGCCACAAATCTGCCTTCCTTCTTCACATGGTGCCCCACCACACTTCAATGAGCACTTAYGATGTTACGACGTGCACCAGGTCACATAACGCAGAGAGAATATGGTCTTTAAAATTAGGTGCATAGTATCCAACTTCCAACAGCACACACTTTTGCTGAGCTGACTCCTCACAGTTTGGGGAAATACTGAGCATCACAGTGTGCTTTTCTTTCTCTATATTTCTGTGGTAGACAGCTAATCTGAAAACATAGCTAAATACAGATTATTTATCCAGGGGAGAGAGAATTGGAAATGTTGGGTTACATCTTAAAGTTCTCCTTTCCTTTCACCAGGGCAGGCCTGTYCACAGCAGTGAACATGCTGAAAAGCAAAGTATACCGCAAAAGGAGAGGCCTCACTTCTACAAGACTGAATTTTCAGCAGTAAAAATTGTGAGGCATAGGCAACCATTTGACACTGCTAAATGGCAATTATAGGCAGAAGGTCAAGAACGAAAGAGAATGTGTTCAGCTACAGTACTTAAATTTAACGTCTGCTCTCTTGTTATAGGGAGAAATATCAAATAAGATTTTTATYGACTGTATTGCAGTTGTGAGATTCAGTCTCACGTTGGCAGCAGACTTGGACCTTATTTATGTTATTTATTATTACACTATTTCCAGCTATTATTCTAGAAAAATTGTTACCCGTGGATTATGCCTGCCCAAAAGTCAGTTTGCAGTATCTCCTACTTTTTTCCCCCCTCTTTTTCTTTCTTTCTTCTTACAGCAAGCTCCATTTAACACAGAAAYAATCCTGCAGTTACAGCAAATATGTTTTGATTAGTTAAAAGACTCTGGCAGATCCCTTATCTGTTATTTTGTTCTAGAACATAATTTCAGTACAAAAAGCTCAACAGTATTTTTCCATGTGTAGTTAAGATTCCTAACATCTCATGTTGATATTGAATTCTTACACTATTATTATGCCTGTGTTCTGAACTGTCAAACATATAAACAAAGAGAAAAAAAATGCATTTATATAGAATGCAGCAAAACCAAAAGGAAGCATTTCAAAGTAGTCTGATTATTTCAAAATCATGAGACCTAAATGGAACTGTTCTTGTGTTGCTCTATCCCTACTTATATCATTTACATAGTCTGTTTCAGCAACCAATTAGTCTTTCAATCCTGATCAGAACACAGTCATTTCAACTARGAGAATTTTTGTCATATCTGTTTGAGGATTCAAGCACAGTCTGGATGCCCCCAGAACAAGCATTTTTGTTGTTTTACTCCTTTCTCTACTTGCTGTGTACTTTTATGGGAATAAACTTTATTTTCAATTGAACAAATTAGTGCTGTTATCTTTAATCAATTAGTCAGTCCTTTCCTTAGCTACAATATAGGAGAGTTAACCAGTCCTATTGGGAAATAATAGATTTTCTCCTTGAGACAGGTTTTCCTTGAGGAAATAAGTGGTACAGAGAAGTGCTCTTGAAAGCACTGACAGGTGGTCTCAAGTGTAGTTTATCCTTTAAGCTATGCCAATGTCTCTCTTGTTGTACAGATTAAAGGTAACGAGGTACAGTTTGCTTTGAAAAAGTGTGCAGCATTTAGCCCTTAGCCCTTCTTATGTTGAATTCATATAATATTGGAAGAAAAAGTAACGTGAGAAGTGAGCACAGTTAACTCCTGTCTTAACATTTGCATCTACAGAGATCCTGGAAAAGTCAAAAAGAACCCATCCCTCTCTAAAAGGCTAGGACACTGCAGAGTAAAAGTTTCATCAACTCTATTTACCACTGAAAAACAGACCAAATTTTCACCGTAGTTTTTCCTCCAGTTCCAATGATGCAGGGAAGCAGTCCACAACGAACAATAACCGCAATGCTCACCTTATGCCCAACGGGTCCTGGCAAGCCTGGTGGGCCTCTTTCTCCCTAGAATGACAAAATCAAAACCAGAAAAGAGTCAACACACAGCCAAATAGGACCCTGTCCTTTGAGAGGGTCAAAGCAAAAGGAGTCCTCACCAACTAACCTCTGTCAACACTAACATCGTCCTGATACTTTATAACTTGTAAGCAAATGAAATAATCTGTCAACTTGACTAGAATTATATACTTTTAGGGAAATTATTGTAAGCTAGGCATTTTTATATTGGTCACAAGGTCTGATACATCCATGTGGTTAGTCCCTGCAGATGTCTCCAATTTGGAAGGCCAACATGGCACATTAAAGGCAGTTTAATGTTCAGAAATACAGCCTCGGCTCTTTCTCCCTTTAGATGCTGCAGTAGGATCCACAGCATTGTGAAGAAACAAGCCTTTGGTGTCTTCAGGTAGATAGTCAGTGAGTGCTTATAACAATTCAGCCTAAATCTACATCAAAAAATCTATCTCCTCTGCAGAAATCATGTTTGTCCAGCTGACATCAAACCTGGTCCTTCTCGAGTGCAGAGTTTGCCAGTAGTTTACCTGTTCTCCGTCTTTACCCTTGCCAGGCAAACCGGGTTCTCCAGAAGGCCCGGGCTCACCAGCTGGACCAGGTACACCTGGTTTTCCTTCTTTTCCTGGATCACCCTGTAGAAGACAATCCACCAGGCCAATTAATTGCATGTTAAAGACCATTTATATCTCAGATCTTTCACAAGGACTAAAAGATATGCATTTTTGTCTAGCCTTTTGATTGGAATTTTTCTTGGTATCATAGGAAGTCCTCTTTTAAGGGAATAATCTCAAGGCTGTTTTAATTTTGCCTAAAAAAAGGAAAACAGTGCAACAAAATATACTGAGAACCAGCTATATGCTAAAAGATTTGGTTCATACATGACCCTGAAGCATTTATACTCAGATGAGGATTTTGAGCCAATAGCCCAAAGCGTCAGAAGGGAAGAAAGGAGTCTGTGCTGGAACACTGTCAGAAAGGGGTCCTTGCATGAGAACTCCTTACCTTCTCTCCTCCATCACAGTCCTGCCTGTTGAAGCTTAGAAGTTCTGGGAGATTATATAGTTTGTAACTGGGTCAAGGACTCAGGCGGATCTTGGTAATACATAACACAATTTGACTGGAGGGGCTGGGATGCATCCCCATCCCAATATGCATTTATCCTGTATATATGAGGCCATGTTTCTGATTGATCATTTCTACTCCAGCAATGAAAGATCAGCGCTCCAGAGTGAAAAGCACTGTGTAAAGTAATAGTAAATTACAAATCCTTGACCTCAGAGAGCTCGCAGCCTAGCTATGAGATGGCATGTAACAGCTGGACGAGTCAGATAAAGAAAACAAGCTGAAGTAATGGTATAATTACAAGTACTTATCAAGAAAGCAGAAATCTGTTTCCTAACCAATGAAAGCCAGTCTCCCTTCTAGTTTTGGATGTACAGTGGTAAACACATATCTCAGAAGGTACATAGCTTCGCTGAATCCCATTCTATCTTAGCAGTTTTATCAGGTAAATTAGAAAGGTACAACAGGGTGAAATCCTTGTAGCATGTRTAATGTAGAAGGCCATACAAGACGATCTAATGAACTTGTGTCTTCTAGCAGTCCATGAACCTAGGAAATCATTTCACAGTTCAGACTGCTTCTGTTGCAGGTTATTAAAAATGCACTTTTATATAGCTAAAGTTAAMAGCAACAACAACAACAACAAACACGAACGAATGAACTCACTTTTTCCCCCTTTTCTCCATCCTTTCCTGGTAGTCCAGGGTCTCCAGGCACTCCCTGGAGAGAAAAGAACTTTGAAGTTTAAAACTCTCTTTTTAGGTAATATTTGATGCTAAAGAAAATGGACAGATCAATGTGTTCAGTACAGTACATCTCAAGGATTAGTATCAATTTTACACTTTCCAGTTCAGATAACCTGTAATCCAGAAAACAGCACAGAAGAGCTGTGCACCAAGTACTTAAAGGAACTATTTTTTTTCAACATAGAAAGGAATTGAACAACTAAAGCAAAAAGTGAGTTAATATCAGATTTGTTCATTCTCCTTTTATCAACAACTATTTTTTCCTTCTGTGAAATCCTCAGCAGTTCCTGGTACATTACAAGAAAACCCCAAATTACCATTTCTGTATCAGGGAAGCCAGAAGTCTTACAATACTCATATTTTATGTCTAATGTTCCCCAAAGCCATGCACTGGAAAATGTAGCTATGTTTATTTTACTCTCTATTGTAATTTTCAATCTTCTTCACGCTGAGGCAGATCTCAAAGGATTCCTTGCCAAAATATAGGTGACTTACCTCCAAATCAAATACTGTAAYTTCTTAACTCACTAAAATGGGGCTTAGGACTATGGAATGATTCTCTGGATTAAGATGATGTGAAACGATGTCTTAGCATCAGTAAGATTGGATTGACCTCCTCACAGAATTGATGCAATAATTATTTTATTTTCTACACCAGTAAAAATGATACCCAAATACCCTAGTTTTCATAGGTACAAATATACCAATGGCAGACTCAGAGGTTTGAGTAAAGGAGTATGAAATGGGAAAAGGCCTCCATTTTGGATATCATCCTCCAGTTTGAAAAGAAATTGCTGCATTAGCCCTCGCACTCAACCACTGTGCCTGAGCACACTGTAACACTAACTGCTGTTTTTCACTTACTCCTGTGTAAGTCCAGAAGAGCCCCAAGCTCCTCCAGATCTTTCAATGTAATCATAAAAAAAAAGGAAGAAAACACAGTCTTTTGAACCTGGTAGTACCCCCTGGGGAATGGAAAACTGAACAAATTAAGCAAAAAAATCAGGGCACAGATGGGAAAATAAATACACTGACGCACACATACCACATTTCCTGGCAAGCCTCTTGGACCTGGGGGCCCTGCTGGTCCAGCCGCACCCTGTTTTAAGAAAATGAAATTTGTGTGCATATATAATTCACAATGTGTATCACTACACGAACAAGAAGCTCCAAATGACATTGGAGTTCATGTCAGACCAGGTGTTGTGCAAATACAAAGCACCGAAAAAACCATTTTTGTGAAATACTTTGTAGTATAAAAAAAGGATGAAACAATACAGAATGGATGAAGACTCTCCTTGGGAACTGCAAATTACCCACCATCAAAATAAATCCTAAATCTAGCTCAGATATARGAAGAAAGGCCTTATCCCGAAACATCAGAAGAACAGAGAAAAATATGTTGATTTTCATTAAAATAAAAATCCAGGTCAACACAGTATCCTTTGCTGACAATTTTTACCCTTCTTTGCTCTGGGGAGCAAAACCTGAAAACACTCCTTTGCACAATATAGATCAACACCACAAAGCATTCTGAATGCTGTATTTCTGAACTACACATCGTTGTCTACAACTCAAACTGGAGTGCAGATGGAGAAGATGGAAAAGTCCAGGATTTCTTAGTATGCAGAGGTGTATGTTTGATGTTACCAAATTCTGTTTAGACATTTTCCTGCAGATCTGAGAGGCTGAAGTTGTTATCTCTGCAGTTGCTCATCACCTTGTATTGGCCTGGGTTCATCAATCATCACAGCTTTGCAAGTAAAAGGAATTCTGTTCACATTCCTAATCCACCTGGAGATAAAGCAACCAGGCTATCTAGATATCTACATCAGTAGACTGAAATATTCTAGTTGGTTTGAAGATAGGGAGAAATCCCACCASTTCTTTTGGATGGGCTGGGTAGCAATTATTTTGCAAAAGGACAATGCAAATAGTTGGCTGATGATGAAAATCTTCTACAGCCAACACAGCTCTTCAAAAAGTAAATGTCTTATCTGTCACCTTTGGCTCACTAAAGGAGAATTCGAGTTCCTCATTTCTGCAATATTCACAGTCACTGCTCTATGAGCCAACAGAAGTGTGTGGAGCAGTGGCAACTTCCTTCTAGCCACCAATTT
>NW_028185037.1:19664749-19684025 GCF_003343005.1 Rhea americana
GGGGTTGGTCTTACCGTCCCCACCTCCCTTCTCCCCCCCAAAATAAATAAAAAATAAATAAATAAAAAGTTATAGAGTTCTTCAATTCAGAATGACAGAGAGTTGGAGAAGGATGACACAAGAGGTTCAGAGTTTAGTGTGAAAGCACTACTAGAGAGAAACTCTGAGCACAAAAAACCCAGGAAGGAACATTGTGAAAGCAAAGAGGCGAGAAGGAACTTCAGCACTGTCAAACGCTTCGTTTGGGTTTGCTATAGCTTCTTTCTCCCTGRCACAAACGTCTTTCCAAATCACGCTTTCAAATATTTCTTCAAACAGTCTCCCTCCACTGGTTACAGAAAAGGCACGTGGCACTTCATGTGGCCACAGCGGGCTTATATCCTGTTACAATAMTAAAACGGGATTTGACTCCTTTGCTCTTCTTGAGCACGCTGTCAGGCAGGAGCAGCGCTCCTCACGACAGATCCCCTGAAAAGTGGCATGTGATGATTCTTCCGGTGATGAGCCTTTATTAAAGAACGCAGAATGGACTAAGAAGCCTAAAACCAACCGTGATCAAAAACTAATTCTGGCTGATGAGAAGCGAGTTCGCTGCACCAGATGGCTCTCTGGGCTTGGCCGCTATCACAATGCAGTAACAAGCTCTGCAGGCACCTCATCCAGAAAAGAGGGTATTTTATGAGAGAGGGAGAAACTTGACACACGATTTAGAGCCGGACTGATTGGGGCATTGATCTGTCTGGTGCAGCTGTGTCTGTTTGCCCACAAGCAGCAACTCTTCTTCCAGCTGCAGCTGAGGACGTGCTCCCTGCAAGATCAGCCTGGGATTATAAATTTGCCTCAGAGTCCCTTCAGGTGTGTTACTGTTGGGGAAAAATGCTCYAAGTGAAGCAGTTACTTACAGTCTCTCCAGGGGCTCCAGCTTCTCCTTGGGCTCCTTTCTGCCCCTTTGTGCCCTGCACAAAAAAAGGAAAAAAAGAAAGAGATGGAACTGCCTGCCAGACAAAAAGGCTCCCAGCCTTCGTGACGCCTGAACATGCACTAGGCAACAGTCTTAGCTAATCAATTCACAAAGGAGTTTAACGGCTGAGGAAATGGCTCTCAGTTCTCTATGCAGGRAAAAAAAAAGATACAAAAATAAAACTCTGAGATATAAGAAGAATTACTAATGACTGATCAGCTCAGAGGCTGTTTCTCAGCATTCGATGCTAAAACTTGTAGATATCCACCTGAGTGAAATTCCTTTCTCTCCTCAGGCCTACCAGCTACTTAAATTCCAGCTGAACCCTGATGGTTTCCCCGCACAGAGGAAGTTTTGCCCGCGGTTCTCAAATACAAACAACAATCATTCAGAAAGGGTCAAAATGCATCACAGTGCAGAGGGTTTGCCTCAGGCATACAAACCTTGTAGCACTTTCATAAAGATTTCTGTAGGACAGAGTAGAGCCTACTCACTGTACTAATCCCCCTTTTAGCACATACTGCATGGAATTTGCATTGTATTACTGGTTTCTTCATGATTYTGAGACTGCCGCTAACCTGTTTAAGCTGCAGATGCCCAAGTAATATCAGATTATATCTGCTATCTTGGGCACAGCACAGACGATGGCAGAGTAAAGACTCTCTCATGTTGCCATGAAAACATAYCTCAGTAGTAACTGATAGCAATTTCAGACTATAAATCCATGTCACACAAGCCCCGGTGAATTCAKGGTCAAATGGACCAGGGTTGAATCTAAATGCTCCGGAACATTTTGATAAAGTACTGTAGCTTCTTATTTGTGAGACCTGTGGTTCAGTGGCATCAACAAAAGACRCTCTGTTGAGGGAACCTGACGTTGGAAGTCTCTTGGACCATGCTACAAGATGTTGTATTTCTGGTTTGATTTTCCTCATGTTGCCCTAATGTCTGGCAAAAGTAAATAACTCCRCAGAAGCCCCTGAACTTACAAAAGCTGGGATGGAGAAATGGGCTGTTAGCATATAGAGGAAGAATTACTTGCAGTGATCTACATCTTGAAGGTACTCTTCTCCGGTCACGTCAAAGATTTTGTTCAAGGTTGGTTCTTACCTCAAGTCCTGCAGGTCCTGGGACACCCTGTTCACCTGGGATCCCAGGTAATCCCTGCAAAATTAGAAGGGAGAGGTGAAGGAGCTGAAGGAGAGTTTTCTCCTTTCTCCTACTGAGGGAAAGTAGTACCATTTTACGGAGGCCATGGCTACACAGGSCTCTATCTCTTCCTCCAAAACAAGAGTAAAACAGAAAATAAATAGAAGAGCCAACTCCACAATTTAGCTAGGCCACTTCATTTCAAAAGCCCTTAATAAAGCCTGTACAACCTCACTATCAGCCAAACTTTGTCTAGTGATCCCCACAGTCCTCTTCTCAGCCACTAAGTCCCCCAGCTATAAATTAGGTGCTTAGTTCCAGGTAGCCATCTAGCTTCCTTCAGAGTTTATACAAAGCTAGATGTCCTTACACTGTTGTGGCCATTTATGGTGAAAGAAGCATCCTGACTATAGAAGAAGCCTGTCCCATCCTCTCCCTCCAAAAAAGGAGGCCTTCATGTTATCTCCTTGTTAAAACTCAAAATCAAAACTGAAGAAACACTTTTCTGTGCTTACAGGTTCTCCGCTCGTTCCTCGATCTCCTTTCTCCCCTTTTGGTCCAGGTTCACCCTGATGTAAAAAAGGAACATGAAGAAAGAAATTATATCTTTTTCCGTGGCTAGTAGTTCTGTCAGTCCTGCTCTTTAAGAAGGCTCTTTTGATAACAGACACATTTTTGACATAGACATAGTTGATATTTGAATCTCTCCTCCTGCATTACACAAAAATCTGGTATTCTTCTGTCAGAAGGAGGACAATGCAGAAGGGCTAGGTTGTCTTGTCAGGGGAAAACCATATGGCTACAGTATTTTTTAAAAAAGGTCTGGATGCAGAGGACTTTGAGGTCAACGAATTGAAACTATCATRTGATTCAGTAAGATTTAGACTAGGCTGAAAGTAAACATGCCCAGATAAGCGGCTCATGTGGATCATGTGTGATGTCTGGATCCTGAAGAGTCGAACTAGAAATCTATGTTCTTCGTGGTTATTCCTTGTGGCTGTCGAGACTTCTGGAACTGGTATGACACTAATTGTTAAAAAAAAAAAAAAAAAAAAAAAAAAAAAAAAAAAAAAAAAAAAAAAAAAAAAAAAAACTAACACTACTCTGGATAACTTTTTGATTTAAAAAGTTATTAGTTTTCCTTCGCAGACAATGGTTGTTAAGGAATCTACTGGTCTAAAATTCAATCAGTTCAGAGATGCTGTATTCAATTCTGATTATATTAACATGCCAGATGATCTAAAATGAAATGCCAACAGCAAGATGACCAGAGCCCCTGAATCCTGTTGTCTCCACATAGGACCACAGGATTAACATAGTCCTACAACTGTGAAAGTATCCCATGTAAAGGCACGATAAAAAACAAGCATTCAGAGTCTCCTCTTGAGCATTTTCAGACACATGGATCACACAGCTCTTCCTGGTATCTAGTTCTTTTAACATGGTCATATACTCCAGTAACTTCCCCTCCCTCTGCAATGTCAGCATGTTATTTCATGCACTACCATCACTGATCAATAGGATTAATTTATGCCTGTTCATCCTCTTTACAGTAAATTGCTCTCTGTTCAGAAGTTCATCAGCTTTGTTCTGAATTCTATAATGATAATCAATAAGCCCATATTTCTGCTTTGTATAAATGAASAGAACAGCACAAAATCATGGAACTATCTGGAATAGGCCAGGCACTGCATGAATTTGTATATTTTTTCTGAACATAAGTATTCAGCAGTAGCAATCATTACTTATGCATTATTTATCATACAAGGTGTTTCAATTATGCAATCAAGAAACAGTAAGAATATCAGTGACTTAAGCTACCCCCCCACACACACATGCACAAGAGGAATAGTGATTAGTCAAAATGCAGAGCCCAGGAACAAATCACTTTAAATTTTATTCACATCAGCTGTTTGCCAGATCATTTCTGCAACACCTGGGAAATCAAAGTCCTTTTGCAAATGATTCTTTAAMAGACAAAATAAATGTAACTGCATAAATATTACTTACATCTGTATTTATTATGCATTATGAATAAATGTTATAATTTGTGATAAATAATAGCAGGAATTTTACTTTATAAAGCAGTGCCCAGTTAGACCAGCTTTTAATCAGGCAGTCCGTGATGCCATCTAGTGGCCTTCAGAAAGAAAAGGATATCGTACCAAATACTTCAATAAAAGGATCCTATTCAACAAGCAGGATGGTTGCACTTGGAATTTGTTTTGTGTAGTGAMACTTCAAGCTCTGAAATCCTTTTGAGTACAAAAGCAAAGCAGAGACATATGGTAATATATTTGTAGACAGGAACAGTGTTAATAAATGGAAATAGGAGCACATGTTATGATAGAAAACAAGAGTGCAAAGGGAAGAAGTAGCTCAACAGGTAAAGGAAAGAAGCTTAATATTCTTCTGTCTCCTAGCTTTTYCTTGATATCTGAGTTGCATGTTAATGCCAAATTAGGAAAATTCCAGTCTGGTATCCTTTCACATCCACAGAAGTGGGTAAGACCAGCATTTTTTAACCCAGTTTGCCAGTAAATTTGCCACTCAACTATCCGCTGACACTGTTAAGGCCAGCCACAAGCCCTGTGCCTAACGAAGACCTCAGTCCCTGGCACCTGAACTTAATCCACTGTCACCCACTTCTCTCCGGCAGCAGAAACGACGCAGCGATGCCTAACAGCTGCTRCCAGCTGGGGCGGGCCTGATGCTTGCAGCTTCCTTGACCTGCTCTCTCGGCCAGAGCCTCCTGTGGTCTCCGTGAACATGTTCATCATTTCTGTGCCACTCCAAGGACAGCAAACCCAGCGGGGGCTCAGCCGGGCCCTGCTCCAGCACCCGGCACAGGGCAAAGCGAGGCTGCACAGCTACACGGCCACGTAGAAGCTCAGACTCGCTTGCTCTGAGTGTGTCCAGTTACGACAATTACCCAGGTGTGTTTTCAGTAAAACAGATTTCAACTAACACCAGAGTAACGGTGGTGCTGCCACTTATCCTGACACTGGTCATTYCCTGCCACTGTAACCATGTACTCAGAGGAAAGCAGAGGCAGGTTTTGTGTTCTGGAGTGTGCATGACAACTTTCAACTTTGCTATTGCTGAAACTGCTATAACATATCCCASGGCACTCTCCTAAAGCAGATCACCACCTTCTGACATCTCAATTTGCAGATCAGTACATCAAAAGTAACTACCCTTACCTCCTCATCTCCTCCTAAACCTTGCAATGCACTGTGTAGATCTGTGCTACAGTAAATACTGTCACATTCATCTTGCMGATGGAGAGATCCCAGCAACCTGGCCTGCTGACACACTTCAAGCCTTTTCACTGCCTTGTGGTTTATTTACAAGCAATGCATTCAAAGAAAACAAGATAGCTTCTTGTATGATTTAGCATTATGAAGATCATACAAGGCATCACTGTCCAGCATAATTTCTTTGTATATATATTGGTAAACTACAAGGTAACAGAGGAAGAAATGCAGGGAGCTTAGGCAAAACAGAACCAAGGAAATCCTATCTCCCTTTTCCAGCACTACCTCACAGTCCTACTTCCCTCCTCGGTCTCTGAAGAAACAGTAGTACTCACTTTGTTTTCTAATGTGACCCTTAAAACCTACCTCTGTGACTTCTACATGCCATAAATGGTCCTATCTTTAAGAACTTTGATCACATACCAGTGGTGTGACCCACTGCAGGTCTATTCCAGTATGACTATTCCAATGCTGAATGTATTCTTCATTTAAAAGGCTGGGACAGACTTTCAAACATACACCTCTGTCCCAGTTAAAGTCAGTTTGGATGCAGTCGTTACTAGGACACCCATGGGCTTCTCATCATTATTGGTTACAACAGTGAAACTGCACAGAATCAGACTCAAGCTGAGCTCCTTACTGAAAGCATACAAATAACATGAAAGAAACTAAGGTGCTCTTTATGTATCAAATATAAAAGGCAAAAATCTAGAGGCCACGTTCATTAAGGATGTTACTTACAGGAATTCTTGGGTGTGGGGTAAAGAAGGCTGTCTGGAAAAGAAACCAGAGTGTTAAAAGAAGCATATTGACAAAAGCATTGTCTAGTTTCCTTGAAATGTAGGAACTAATATATTATTCTCCTTGTCATCAYAGACTCCATGTTGTCCATCAGTAGGTTTCTAAATGAGCCCCTCAAGATAATATCAGGCTGCTTAAGCTTAAAAAAAAAAAAAAAAGAAAGAAAGAAAAAAGAGCACAAATCTACTAGAGTATTTGAAATATGAACTCAAAGATGTCCTGAGTGTCAACCACTATGAAAAGCCAAACTACATTTAACCTTGAGATATTGGCAACCTCCAGCTCACCTTTTCACTTGGAGCCATCTTCAGCATCATTAAACTTCCTGTTGTGGACCCAAATTCAGGATAATGAACAAAGATACAATTTCAACTAAATCTGATAGGAACTGTGCTTTGCTGACTTCACGGCTGAGCTTGGCACGTTGTCCTTCTGTTTCATACCACTAACAAAACGTATGTCTCCACACTGCTGGTTATCTTAGGGATTACACAGTCACCCTCAAGGACTAACCACAAAAGAGGATCAAGTCTTGTTAGCAGAGACAGTAYCTTTTAGTAGGAACTGATAAAATAGAATAACCAGACAAGATTCAATCTCTGGTATGCTGAAATTGTTGTCTATTTTTCCAGCTAAAATAGAAATCACCCCTCCCTGYGTACACAGGAAGCTTGAGCAGTCAGGCATATCTTCTCTACATCTAGCCACGTGGCGCTGTGTTTGAGCCGCCTTCTCCACTTTGAGCAAGACAGATCTACCCTTGGCGGTGTGGCCGGATTATCCTTGTTGAATACACACAGCCCCTTCGCCGACAGTCGCAGAAAGCACCCTTTGGCACAGACTAAAGAACCAACTGATGGCAGGGAGGAAATTACAATACTTCCTGCGCTGCTGCATGAAGGCCTGGAGGCCTTGGATTTTAGCCAGAAGACCTTAATTCAAACTCGCTTCATAATCTGCTAATGTGGCAGCTGTAAGCAGCTGCTGCAAACAAAGCTGAAACGTGGATCTCTGCCATTTCCCGGAGGGTCTGTGACTGTGGGATCAGCCCTCCCGTTGTAACGAGAGGCCTGTTGCTCGTGCTTAGTGCAAGCTGGTTGTTCAGTTTKTGCTGGAGGAACTGTGAGGTTTAGGTATTTACATTCAGTGGATGCTGGTTTAACAATCCGTACTTAACTTTATTGGAATTATGTTCATGCTTTCCCAAAGGCAATTGTGCAGGCTTATTTAAAAAAAAAAACAAAACAAAAAAAAAAACAAAAAAAAAACCACAATAAATGAATGTTTTCTTTGTCCTTTTTTATTAGCAGAAAGGGTGCATGCAACCAGGCATGACTGGTTTGGTTGTGCACGGAATCCAGTGCTGAACCGAAATATCCAAATGGGCTCCAGCACTACAGGGTCTCTGAGTCAACAGCACAACACGGCACTGTTAGTGACAGAGGCTCGGCAGAGTCAGAGCACCRCTGAAGCTGAATCCTCCCCTAAGCACCAATGTAAGTTCATGTCAGTGAGAACTGAAAATCTCCACTTTTCCTGGGAACACGTAAATTGTCTCCCACAAAATCAAGTTATTTGTCCACTGGAATCTCTTCTCCATGAACCAGTTTCACTAGGAGACCCCAGCTGGGAAAATCTAGTTCACTCTGGAAACTGCATCTGACAGCACGTAGCACGTTAACATCTTCACTCATGATCTTCTTCAGACAGCTCCTACAGCTGCTTACAAAACCACAAAATCCATTTAACTGCTATGACAAAGCAAGGGTGCACAAAAATCCGGGTTGCAAAGTGGAAGAGGAGGGCACAGCCTCTTCTCCCCCAAAAAGATCAAATGCATTTTGATATTGCTTCTCTGAAGCTAATGGGAGATGTGCCCAGGGTAAATGAGCCCTGACGTTTCTGCAAAACAGGGATCTGGAAAGGCCTTGATACTGAGGGATCTGAGTGGGAGAAGTATGAGGCCTAGATTATTATTACAGTACAGAACACAATCTTACTTACTGTTCCAGGTAAGCCTGGTGGTCCAGGGGAACCCATATCACCCTAAAGAGAGAAGGAGAATAGTACAATCAAGGATAAAAAATGATACTCAAATAAAACTCAACATTATCAGCAGGAAGATGTGACATTTCCAGGTGAGATTTAGTCAAATGACAACCTGTCAGTTCAGTGACACTAAAAAAATCCCCGGAGGGCCTTCTCTGATGGATGGAATTTTACCCACTGTTCCGGCTAGAATTTCTGCTGTCCTCATTTTGTTTCAGGCAAGATGYTTACTTTATTGTCTTTATCACTTCACAGGTCAGTGAATTTCCGGTGTTACCCATCCYGTGTAGGAGTGGCATGGATCTTAATTTGTATTTTAGGTTAAAGCTGATCAAAAGCCTTGACTGAAAATCATATTCTGGTGAAAATTCTTTGCTGTTGGAAAAAGGTCTTCTTCATCAAAAATATGCTTTTGCTAATTTTTGAGCCAAAAATTAGATTGCTGCTGGACTATGTCATGGGAGTTGCAGTTTGAGTGCCCTAGCTGCCAGTGACTTTCCTACGAGTTGTGCTCCACAGACAGTTTAATTCTCCATGACACATCAAAGCCAAGAACTACTAACAACACTCGTCAACCTTCCAGAGATAGGATACTGGGATGCCGCACTGAGGATGTCATTTGACCACTCATGAACGAAATACCACCTCCATAGACAGCGAAAGTTATTGGTACACCTAAGGCTGATGTATCCTAGGAATAAGATCAAAGGAAACAGTGTTGCCCAGGATGGAATAAAAAGACGAAAAAAAAAGTTAGAAAGTCTTTAATACGACAAGAAAAATCAAAATAAAGAAACAGCAAGCAGACCGGAACTAGAAGACTAGAAGTACAGTTGATTTACCCAAAGCCTACTGAAAATTTACAACTAAATAGTTACCGTCCTCTTCATCACCAGCTCTACATGACTTGCTTATGGAAGCCAAACCATGCAAAACCATGCAAACCAATGCTAGGTCTCATCCCAGGAAAGCCAGTTCTCCAGCATCCCAACCTGCCTGAAGAGAACCAGCTGCATGAACTGGTCAGAATCAAGGTGAACAGCTCCCCAAAATTAGACTCTCACAGAAATCAAAGCCAGAAAAGGTTCTGATGCTKATGGCAGAGAAAGCGATTTTATACCCACTTCCTGAAGGCTGAGGTTGCTGCACCGCCACTATATGCAAGGCAAATTTTCTACTACATAGACATAAGCATCTGCAAGGTCAGTGCCTTAACTTCACCTTCACAGGATTTGGATGGAAAGTTTGGTGGAACTCATCCTTGTCTAGTTCTCTTACTTTCCACCATAATTAATGGTGGTGTGATGGCAGATGTCCAGACCATTCCTTAAATTATTGTGCTATCATAGTACAGTCAAGCATAGAAACTTCAGAATTCCAGACCCATTTCTATCAGCCAGTTCTCCAACAAACGTTTATTTTTTCCTTGAATCAAAGAAACTCGAATGATTTCCTTGAATTAAAGACACTGTCCGTAGATTTCATCAAACATCACTCCTTGCATTATTCAATAAATGATTGTCTTTATTTCACACACAGCTTCTTTTGCCGTTTCTTTGTAAGGCTTGGCTAACAGACTTCTAATTATTTCTAATCCTCCTCAGAAATTCTCCTCTATCAGTTATCACTGCTATCCCACATCCCTTTGTTGTCTCTTTTCCTCTCTTGTCTAAGGAAGGTCATTTTTATTTCATGACTCACCTTTTCTCCTCTTTCACCTTTGAATCCAGGGAGGCCATCTTTTCCTTTTTCTCCCTAAAAGTAGGTAAAAGAATGAAGGAAATATGTACACTTTGATTTAATTGAATCAATCCCACTACTGCGCTGCTATAATGATACATCAATATTTTACACTTTCAGATGATCTCACCTGTCCTCAAGAGACAGTGCAAACAATTAAATAAAAAGGTAGCAGTAGTATATTTTTCCAGTTGAAAAGGAGAGGCAGCAGAATTGGACTTATGACCCAAGGGGACATTCATACTATCTGTTTTGTTAATGTTAAAGGAYTTCTGAATCATCTGCTCACTGGTGCCTATCTGCCTTGACTGTTCAGGGAACCTGGTGCCCTAAATGGTAAATGCTTAACAAGAATGATGTGAATACTCAAAATGCATGCACAACATGTATTTATCCTATATTCAGATAGGAACTAGCTGGCCTACATGCCTATGATTTTATATACAGAGAGAATATATTATATATTCTATGTTCTACAATATATATAAATATAGCAAGTCTAACGGTAACACTTCAACTGATTTTAGATCTTGTTAATACCGAAGCTATGAGGCAACCGGCCTTATTCAGATGACCCAAATTTCTGTCCCTGATTCAACTCCCTCCARAGTGTAAATGCCTCTCGAAGTCTGGAGCTAGCCAGGAGAAAGCAGTAGACACCAGGACTTGAGTGGAAGTTACGTCATCAGAAAATGATCCAGCAGTCTGGCATCTTCTCCAGGGTTCACTGATAAAAGCAATTTGGGTTGGTTTTGGTTATTGTTGTTTTTAACATATTTTGATGTTCTTAAATCATGTAGGTGCTTCTGAAAGTGAGGCCTGAAGAAAAATGCACCTCTTCTACTGCCTTGTGAACAATATGACACCAATCATAACCTTTTGGGTTTAGGACAGACACTGCTCACTAGCATCTCCATTGCAATTAGGAAAGGTCATTAGGTAGTGCCAGGTAGAAGGAGTAGTTGGTGGGCTGCTGGATGCCAATGAGCTGCTCATCACAACAATCACGCCAAGAGAGAAAGTCAACTAGAGATGTTCTAGAGAAGTCCTCCTGGCAAACAATATCAAGCTGTGGCTCAAAGTCACTCACCTGATCTCCCTTCTCTCCTCTGAGTCCAGGTAAACCTTGGGGGCCAGGAAGACCTGCTTCACCCTGAAAGTGATATAAARCAGTGCATGAAATCTAGGGACGTGCATCAAGTATGACTTATATTAGTAAACTTCATCATTCTCAAAAACAATTAAGAACAAAAAGGCACAATAATGGGTAAAATTCTTCTCTCATGCCTGTCAATTAAGTGTCTAGTCCTCAGGGTACACTAATCTATCCAGCCAGAGTGACCTTAGGCTAGGAAGGATGAAGCCTTGGTTTAACCATCTGTCTCTTTGCATGGCTAATAACTAGATTGCTAATTGTTCAGCGCTCATGGCGATTGCAGATGGTTTCTTCTTGATATCTAGTTACAATGATGCATATAGTCTATACTGCAGGCCAGGRTCTGGTCCAGTGCTTTCATGGGACTGATTCTAGATGTAGTTTGTTGAGAGAGAATAGGATCTAATTTGATTATGAGAAAATTGTTTTCTTTTGGGAAATCATGATTTCAAACAGCTGCTAAGACCTCTCCTTTTTGCCTTTACACTGTCAACTGAAACCATGAAATTTAGAACAGTTTTGTTTTATGCTGCCTTGTAGCAATACCACACAGGCAAATAAGAGCAGCTAAAAATAAATTCCATTTTTTCCCCCCTTTTAAAAGATCTGGTCTAGTCTGGAGATGCAAACACTGTGACATACTAATATGTATAGTATAGATGCTAAAAGATAAGCAGATTTAGAATTTTCTGGATGTATGATTTCATTTGGATGTCTTTCCATTTGAAAGCCTTTAAGTTCCTGGTTTATAATGCTTGCTTTTGTAGTAATTGCAATTTCTCCATAATGTGGTTTGCTCTAATTATATCAAGTATTCTTAAATTTAGCTCCAGGTTGGCCAAGTTTATTTGGGAATAACCATGTGGTTTGCTATTTGTTATTATTTTGCCAGCTGTATCTGTAATACAGTCTCACAAAGGATTTCAGTCATGRCAGGACCCAATTTCACTAAGCGTTATACGAATATCCAACTAAGAGATGATGACCTCTGCTTTAAAGAAACTATCTTTGAAACAGGGGAAAGCAAAAACATTACTATGATATAGGTACAATGTGTCTGCAGAAGAAATCAGATGAAGGAATAAGATCTTGTTTCTGGGTATAAGTGGCGTGTGGAGGATCTTAAAAGCCAGCAACTGATTTTTTTTAGGACACAAAAGAACCTTGGATTTAGCACATTTCTCCCCTAGAACTTTCACATTACTTTGTCCAATCCTTAGTCTCATCCGTTCATCCGTTTCATCTTCAGCTCCAGATGTAAATGACTTGCAATTATCCTGTTATAGACAAATGGCTTTATTCTTGCATGTGGTCACTTTATATTGCCCTGACAGGTAGTCCTGGATGCTARAATAATTTTTCCTACTCACCTGTTCACCAGTTTGGCCACGGCTGCCTGGTTCACCCTAGAAAAACAAAAGTACAACATTAATGGTGCACAGGACTGACACTTTTGTAAGAAAGCTTTATCATCATTACAGTGTGTCCCTTATTGGCATAACTGACGTTCTTCCACCTTTCCTTAAGCCACTGAAATTGGCCTCTTGGCCAGTYCCCAGCTTGGGATCCCAAACCACAAGTATCCAGTG
This sequence comes from Rhea americana, assembly GCF_003343005.1. NCBI lineage: Eukaryota > Metazoa > Chordata > Aves > Rheiformes > Rheidae > Rhea > Rhea americana. The sequence continues at coordinate 19,677,452 of NW_028185037.1, forward strand.
TAAGTGCCATGTCAGGTCTTTCTATACACTCAGACTTGAGAGAGGAGCATCAAACAGGACCTGACCTCTTGAAACACCATGAACTGTGAAATCCTGAGGTAATCCACATCTCCACTTCCTTTTATCCCTCCAAATTTACAAGGATCTTACTCAACTGATTTCACTATAAGGAAAATCAGAATCAAATCTCGGCTAACTCAATGTTCACAACAAACTATAAAACGAAAACACATACCTTGGGGCCAGCTTTTCCAGGAAAGCCTTCCTCACCCTTTTCTCCTTGTTCTCCCTGCAGGAAACACAAGAAGCRTATATACAAATTCCTCTGACTGTACAGCGTGTCTGCAGGCAACAGTGAAGAATTCTTTGTCTGAGATATCCAGTAACAGCCTGAGCATGTAAATGGAGCCATAAGACAATATGTTTCCTAGATTGTTTGTTCATTCTTGTACTATTTGTAGACATATCTCCAGCACTGATCACCCTACCGGAATAATTCTGGAATAACACAAAGTCAACCAGTGTTACATTAAAGATATCCACGGCAAATTCAGTCCCAGTTCTTCCAGAATCTTCCTTTTTCCAAGTTCCAATGTCTCACTTTTATTCATCAAAAAATGAGAGTTGAGAACTCTGCTGGACCTGGGCTCAAGAACTCCCTGCAGTCACATAAGRGAAGTAAGCATAAATGTAGCATGTCATTGGAGCAAATAGGGTAACAGTGCCCAAACATCAGAGGCAAGAAGAGTACTGTCTTATGCAGTCCAAGGTAGCAAATGGTTCAGGGTTGTCATAATTATTCCAACAGAGTGTCAGAATCCCCAAAGCCTAGCCTGTCCCCACATAGAAACAGCTCTTACACCCAACAGACGGCACTTTTCCTTGATGCTTCATTTAYGTAGTAATGGTAACTCAAACAGAATCTCTCCTATCTCTAAATCTCCTTCTATCTCTCTTCTCTCACTGGACAGACAGCAGAAGAGAGAAGGCTTCCTAAATCTGTCATTTGTAGAAGCTTTCAAGTACAGCGTAACAGGTGGGAAACAACAAAGAGCCATCTTTCTGTCATATGGATCCAGAGAAGACTTGCACGGATGGCCCTTCAGGGAGGAAAGAAAAGACTGTCTTTGGGGCCTGCTACACTTCCTTCTTGTTTCTCTTCTCTCATTTTTGCAATTTGTGTCTTGGAAAAATGCCTTTTCTTGTCATTGTCGCTGGCTTTCCTGGGTGACAGTAGAAACTTCTCTGCAATGCTCAGCTGTATTTGTAGAATAGGATAGGAAGATTGGAATAGATTCTCTCACCCTTGTCATATTTACAACCAATTCCATCTTCACAAAGTACTTGGTACAATTCAATCACGTCAGGGATTTGGCCCCTATTTCACTAGCGGCTCAGAGATGCGGAAATGGRTGAGGAGGATTCAGCTCTGGGGATCCACCCTACCTGTGACTTACGCTCGCTAGCTCACCTGGACAAGCTGCCCAGGCAACTAGCTTTATACCAGTGGACGTGGTGTCACTTGCCTTCTGACCCGGAAGTCCAGGAAGACCATTTAATCCATCTTTGCCAGGTAACCCCTAAATAAGAGAAAATTATCAGCTCTAAGGGCCTTTTCATTAAACAGCTAAAATTAAGCTCAGCATAAGCATGTTCATTTCATCTCTCTTTGCCACTGGCTTAAGAGAAGAACCACCACCTCAAGGCATTTTCTTTTGATTTTTTCACTACTGTGATTTAAACTACACAACGCAATGCACATAGCCACTTGCCTCCTTTTCCAGTTTTGGTACCTAGTTTTGGTAAATGACCACTGGAGGTCAGTGTTGTTACAAAAACACAACAATATAGAAGTTTTAGGTACTGTGGATTTTTAAATGACTTTAAAGAGTACATTTTTATTTATCATTCACTATAAGTCTCTTGTCTATAGCTATAAAGATTTTTAAAGTCTATTTCTCTTTTTAAATGTCAGTAATTTATTATACAATACAAAGACTCTTAAAATTAAATTATACAATACCTATAACACCTAGAGACAGAACCATTTGGCAAGATAAAAATTAGAAAGACTTCCTGTAATGCATATAAAACAGTGAGAAGTTCTGTCCCCTTTCCAAGTGTCAGTCAATCACTGAACACTAGAGGCTGTAGGTGGCACTTCTTAATAGTAAGTATATATTACAATTCAYATTTATTGATTTTAACAGCCAACAGAAATTGCTATGCCCTCCTAAATCTGAGATTTTTGTTTCAGCTCTTAGGCCTGATGAAGGAAACTACAGGTATGGAGAAAAATGTTTTGCCAGATGCAAAATGATTTTTGAAAACCAGCATATAAAGAAAGTGTCATAGTCCACGTGCATAGGAATAGCGGAGCCACACTTGGTCAGTGCTGGTACATAACTGTTAAAATTATTGCTTATGAAAGGCATCAGAGTCTAATGTTTGCATTAAAGGAGATAGTGTTGTAGCCAGCACTGAAATCCTGCATGCAGACAAGCTGCAGGAAAGGGAGTGCAGACTTTACTCTAGAAGCAAAGTAACTGATGGCACAGGGCCTGGAGACCAAGGAAGTGGTTCCTCAAAACTTACAGCTGGTCCTGGTGGTCCAGTTTTACCGGCAACACCGATCTCTCCTGGTAGCCCCTGGAAAACGAAGCCAGCACAGAGAATCATCAGCATTTCTGCCCTTTACAGTTGCCTCTTTGGAGACTGCTGTTTTCTGTTCAAATGTGATTCCCCCTTCCCCAGCAGACAGTTCACTGCTGTAGGGAGCTCTGCAGACATCGACCCATCTTCAGGTGGCACCAATGCAGATCCAGCATTTGGTGCAGAGAAGCTGTCGCCTAAGGCCAGCTGTGGCTTCTCAGTGAGAAAGTACAAAAGAAAACATACATTGCCAGAAGCCCTGGCTCAGTTTTCACTGAAATCATGACCTAAATCATGACCTCAACTGCTTCTTCTCTTCTTGATAAAAAAATCAAGAAACAAGTCTGTTTTCTTACTGGTGTTCCAGGAGGCCCAGGGGGTCCAGCAATGCCCGGGAGCCCTGGAGGTCCCTATAAGGGTAGAAGCAAAAAACAGTTTATCAGACCTACAGATAGAGGCTGAAAGCTTCAGGTCCTGCTCACTGAAGACCATTCTGACGAGCATCAGCATTGATCTTTATTTCATCAGCTTCTGTCCAAAAAATGGAGAGATGCCAATGTGCRCTCCCAGGGAACCATGCTCACAAGCAGAGCAGAAGCGCCTGCTTTCTGCAGGCAGCTGCACAAGCTACTAATTTCTATCCCTGTGAGATGAACTCTATCCTTGGCTCCAAAATGAGAAACGAAGGAGTTGAAGGCAATCAGCAGCAGCGTGCAATGCAAAGCTTGTCCAGTGGAACCTCTTGTGGCATCTAGCCTAATTTCATCTTGATTAATGTTGTTTCTCTCTGAACAATTTACCTCTGCAAAAGATCTCTGAAGTAATGAATGCAATAGGCTTTTGGCTTGTGTTTATCTATTTACTTATTTGGGGGGTAAATGGGAGTCTACGTGTGTGCCTCATCTAATGAAAAATGATATAGTAACTCAAGGGGGTTTAAAGAAATACTCCGTAATTTTAGCACTCTATGTTAACCTTGTTGACAGTGAAAGGCTCTCACAAACTCACATCTCAGTGCATAAATTAAATTGGAAATGTCCTAACAGTCTTTCTTACTCATCGCCAGGCAGCATAATATTGCTTGTAGTATACCAGCCTTTTTTTTTCAATCTAATTTTGAGTCATGCAATAGAGATTCAACTGTTTCTCTGGGCTATTGAGAGAATATTTTCCCATCACTTTTTCAGAGATTTATTTTTGAGCACCACGTAGATTGTTTACTTTGGGTTCCTAGGAAAAAAAATTTCCATACTTGGCAGATACAAGTTGCCAGAGATTCAGAGTTATTTGTTATCTTTAGCTTCCACTGAAGACAAGATAGGATTTCTTCTCTACTCAAAATGAAGGATGTGTTCATGTATTTTTTGGATCAAGACCTAAGCAAACAACATAAGGATGGATACACAATTGAGCTGAAGTTTTACCTTGCCTCTCTCTTTCTACCTTCCTAACATCACCATTTCATTCATTTTCAGTTAGCAGTACAGAGGGAGCTCTGATATTTGTACTTCAAAGAGGGGGGAAAAAAGCGTAAGGAATTAAAGCTGAACAGATACAAAACGGAAAATGGCAAGTCAGGATTTCCCTTGCTAGATCTGTGTCACTATTCAATATCACAAGTCACAGCTTTTGCAATTGTGGTACTACAGCTCAAGTATCAATATTAGCATTTTAAAGCAAAAAGGTAGATGAAGAAGAGAARAAAGCGATGTAAACAAGGAAGGATAAAGAGTCTTTTTGTGGCATGGTTCAACAGGGAAGGTAGTGGATAAGCAGTCATTTTAGAATACGCCTGGAAAAAATGGCTAGAAAACAGCTTCTCACCAATAGATGGGGCAAAGCAGCCAGAAAAGGAAGCTGCAGATATATTTGACACATATTGCCTATAATCTGCTTCTTTCACTGTGACTGAGTTACAATAGCCACAGAATCATTCTACCACCACCRTTATTATTTAGGGTGCCTCAATYATGTGCACAGCTCAAAATCAGCGGAAAAACATGCCTTGGGACATCCCGATGCTGCTGACATAAGTCATGGGGAGTCACGCATCTGCTTCTGAGGACACTGCCATTACGGGAGGGTGCCGCAGTTAAGGACCTCTTGCCCCACTAGGAGAAGTCTCAGCAGGCCCATGCATCACTTAAAGGAGACTTTGTCATTCAAAGAAAAGAATCAAGCTCCGAGAGCAGCAGTCCAAATTAGCCCTGTGCTAGAAAAAAATACCACACACTGCTGACATGGGCAAAGAACAACTCCAGAGAGGCACTCGGAGTCAGGGAAGCCAGCCGCTGGCATGAAAAAAGGCAGCACATTTGGACACAAATCAARGCAAAAGGCAGCAGGAGGATTGGTATCAGGTTTCCTGGGATGGCAAAAGAGAGGAAAGGGCTACAGACACATTGGTATCAGTTGCCTGGGATGTGGAAGTCCTTGTTGACCCTACTCTARCTTTACAAGGACAATATTACTGAGACCTGCAGAAGATCTGTGCTCCATGGAGAGGTTGCCAGGAGGAATGAGTGCAGTACTGGGAAAGAAGGCAAAGGACAGCCTGATGGCAGAAGAGGCTGCTTGGATAGAGATGAGAATGGGACAAGGCCACCAAAGGGATGTTTAAGCTTGTAGGGGCAGCAGTGTACTGTATATTTTCACATACACAACTTGGGCTAAATTTAGAAAAATAATGACAAACTGATTCAGCAGCAAAATGGATTATATGTATCTGCAGGAAAGATAAAGTGAAAAATTTACTTTTATTGATATTTCCTGGTTCTTCCTTTGTTATTTATCTCTCTCAGTAACCCCCACCCCCACCTCCTACCATCACATTCACATTCCCCATGACCTTATGACAGGGAGCTTCCATCAAGCGCACAGAAATCTGTCTTATACTGAGCCTTCTCCAGAAAGGGTCAGCCATGCTTTATTCTTGCAGATTGATTTAGAAGGCGGATTATATTATTTCTATTTAATGGTATCTCCCTAGACTTCTTCCTGATTTACATGATTTACCAACTCATCATGACTTCTGTTAACAATGGCATCTAGCAAGCAATTAGTAAGGAACAATGTCGCACTACAGTAAACCTCAGCCTGGACCCAGTCCCAGCCTGAACATCTCCAGAGCATAATGCAAGTCACCCTACACACACAGATATAGGTCAATCTGCCCCAAAAAAGAATTCTCAGTCCAGCATCTAACGGTAACCACCATGACCCATGAAACATGAGGTTCCACAACCTGCTTGTCCAAACTATCTTTCCTAGTAACTCCAGATATTCTTGTYATCCAACAGAAAGCTCATGCAGCATATGTCCTGAAATGGAAGCGCACTTGCCATAACCACTAATAATTCAGTTTTATTGTATCCTGTGAGAGTCATCGTAAGGGACGTTACACCCAGAACTGGTTTACCCCATCAGGTGCACACAGGCACCATGAGCAAATTTACACCCACTGTTAGAGAGCTATTCTGGTAAAAGCCTCTCCAAGATGGACTTAGCGCAGTTTTATATGATGAGTATACTTGGGATGCCAAGTATCCCTGGGAGATGCACAAGATGCTGCCAGCCTGGTCCAGCTGGTTGCATACACCACTATATCTATTGCTTCTACTGGATTTATTGCCTTCTGCAGCCAGGGCTGCACCAATCAACTGGGACCCAGAGAAATGAAGAGGCATGGTCACACAAAAGCTGCAAAAATACACCATGACACATAAAAGTAATTTGTAGAGCACCCTCCCCCCCCCTTTTGCMAGACTGTCCAGACCAAATCAATCTAATTTGTATTTAAATCCCTATTGTTTTGCCCCTTCTCCTGACCTCTGCGTGTCCTCAGAAATGGACTATATTTCAGAGCAGGGATTCCCTAAGTGTTTAAAAGAGACCTAACTCATTGACGGCATTTACTTATGAT
>NW_028185037.1:19684035-19805460 GCF_003343005.1 Rhea americana
AAAAAAAAAAAAAAAACAGCAGCAGCAGCATAGCCTGTAGTGCTTTGCCCCAAAATCTCACACCATCTGTTTTCTATGATTCCCTTTTGTCACTGAATCCATACTGAAGTAACTGATTTTACTGATCATGCTTTTCAATGATCATTCAACAGATTATACATATCAGAATCTCTGCCYCAGATCTAGTCTCCAGTGTGCTCCCTTTAAAACCTTGATCTAGAAGGGGGAGGAAAGGGGAGGAAAAAAACACTTTTTTTTTAATTTTTATCTCTTCTTTCTATAATCATGTTGTCTTTACCTGCTACTTTTCATCAGTGTATGATGAATTGTATGTGCAATAACATACTGCACACACACAATTACCATGGCTGGTAGAGATTCTGACTGATGCTTCCTATATGCTGAGGCTAAGACCGACTTATAAAACACTTCATTCTCTAAGATAGGACCATACAAACCCAGTCTGGAAAATAACTGTAAAATACAGATCTTTTATCAAAATTTTAAAAAATATTTTCAAATTTATTTTTAAACATTTTGAATGATCATTAAAATCCAAACGTTTGTGGAAAAGTATGTCAGGACGTGAGTATGGGGAGGACAGTTCTACAAAACATTCGGGAGTGGGCTTATGTTGCATCCTGTTCCATTCCTGAGTCAAAGTAACGCAGATACAGTTCTCAGTAAAGAAACCTGAAACTCTTGATATTGGAGGAACAGCTGTTTCTGTCTTCCAGGAACCACTAAAGGATGCTCTCTTCCAGTACATACTCTGCTTCAAAGATGGACTGGGAAAGGCAGATTTAGGATCTGCACTCCCTAAGGAAGCTCTAAAAAGGAACAAAAACCTTTCCTTGTGACTACATCAGCAGGGTTTGGGGCCCAAATCTCTTTTCCATGAAAGATAGGAAAGCCGAGGTGAACAAATGACATTCTAAGACAGAAATCGAAGCCTGATGGTTTTTCCAGAYAGCTCTCTCTGGAGGCAAAGCTCGCACAGACATCTCTTCTGTATGTTATTCCATGAGAATGACTGGATCCTCTTGTACTTTGAGGAGAAAGGCTTAGACAAGCGGGCCAGGTGTTCTGGGCAGCCCGTCAGTCTGAATGAGACCAGCCTCTGGGACAAGGAGAACATCCTGTCTGCTGCCATAACATTAAGAAAACACATAACCACTGTACCGACAAGCTGTTCCCCCTTCAGCATCTGTGCTTGTCTCCACTGCAAAACCAACTGCTCCCTGCAGTTTCACCTCCCAGAGAGTCCCCATGGATCCTTCCTGTCGGCTTCTCTCTTTATTTGCTCTTCTCCCCCATCAGACATGAGGACTAGGTTGTTGCAGCCAGATTTGGGGAGCAGTCCACGCATCTCACTCTATTTCACTTGCTATTCCAGCTCTCCATCTCTCCTCTGCTGTATCTGAATGTCTCTGAAATCAGTTCCTCAGATCTGTTCTCATTTCTCACCCCACATACTACCACAGACACAGCACCTCTGAATTATTTTCAGTAATGCTAYGTTAGAGCATTATATTGCTCTCTCTGTTTAAATTCTGCCTCACAAACCAAGAGAAAGATAAGAGGATACAGAAAAAGGCTGTTCCTCGTGCCACTGAAAACCAAGAGCGTAAGGAGCCAACAGATTTGCCTAYGAAACATGCTTTATATTCAACTAGTGATAGCATCATAATTCATATATGTATTATGTCTCCAGTTATTACACCAGGTGGCATTATAATTGRAGTACCAACAATATTTTAGGAAATAAAGTGTTTTGAACAGAAAAATTCTCTGAACTGACTGTCTTTCCAGCTCCAGAAAAGTTCTGAGTAAAGCTGACTTTGCAGTAGCAGTCTCACCAGAAGAATTTCTTGTTTTCAGTGCAAGGCAGTATTTGTTTAATTTTTTCCACTTAGTGTAAGATATGGACCTGATCTCACTTGTCTGCAGAGGAAGTTTTATTTCCCTATTCACTTTCCTTGAGTTGTTTTACTGAGTCAGTGAGGCAAATAAAAAAAAAAAAAAACACCTTCCTTACGGTCTTCTGTTCCAATACTATTAGTGACCTGTACTGCTTTTCTTCATTTTGTTAAAGGTATAGATCTTATTAAAGATAGCTCTGAGCAGCATCTTCCAATTTCAAGCAGCATAGGCATAGCTTGAATTTAATCTGAGTTTTGCAGCGGGGGCTTATATCTTTTTCTTATATTTCACAGCATTAATTTGCATTATAAAAGGGACTTTATGACACCATGCATTTCAGAGGATACCATTTATTTCCTCTGAGTTACTTAAGAAAAGCTGGACTAGAGCACAAACTCTATGGATAAATCTATAGTAATTAAATTACTACCCAGTCACTATCATAAAGGGTACAGCTTGTTCCAGTTTTCCCCCACAGGTCTGTTATACCACCAGGTTATCCAGCATAAGGTAAGCTGTGTAACAGTCTCTGAGACCCCAAAACGTGACAACCCTAAGGAACAGCATCTTCCCTTAAGACTCAGAGACTTCTGAGTTCTGCTTTACTTACCCACTGCTGGAAAGAGTGCCTACCTGCTCAGACAGTGGAGTCTACAGAGCCTTTGAGCTGACCAACTGTATCTGCTTTAAGGAGAGCACAACAGCTCTCCAGGCTCCATTAACTGCATTAACTGGATCTTCATCATCTGTAACGGGCGTTTGGACACCCACATGCCCACGAATCAACTGTTATAYGGAATTACTTGCATCTGGAGCTGAATCTCAGCCCTGGTGTTCAGTGATTCAGCTCAGACYGTCTGAGCCCTTGTGTAGGACTAGGCAATGAGCCCCCATCTCTGTTGAGCTTGTGAATGCAGTCTTGACCGCTAACTGAACATGAGGTGCTCAAATCTCCTTTTGCCCCACGATATCCCTTCCTGCCTAGAAAAAACACTTGCAACAGTACCTCATCATCTGCCTTCAGCCCCTCCTTTAAATGCTCTTCCTCTCAACAGATGACAGGATAGACAAGGTATACCGAGATCTTTGGCGATCATGTAGAAACACAGAACTTCATTGTTTCCCATGCTTAGAATCCATCCRTTTCAGCTGAAAACACGTTACAGAAAAGCCCATTTTTTCAGACTGCATTCTAATAGCCTACTGCAACAGAAGTTTGGCCTGTGATTAAGGTTCCTAGAAACTAAAATAATACAAATAAATAACAACATAGAATCATAGAATGGTAAGGTTGGAAGGGACCTCTGGAGATCATCTAGTCCAACCCTCAGCATAGCCCATGCGGGGACTGAACCSACAACCTTAGCATTAGCAGCACCACGCTCTAACCAACTAAGCTAAACCTGCCCCCTAAAGACATAAAKACATTATGGGTTCAGATGTGTGTGCCCTTGCTGCAGAAAATCATTCATATCCAGAGGGGAAATAAGCTCCAGTCTCTCTACGCTGTATTTAATGATGTTGCAAATGCTTCATTTCTAAAGGCCACTGAAAGTAAATGTTCATTTTTGAGGGTGGTGACTGGACACAATTGGAGCAAATAAGCATAAATAAGCTGATTCAGGGAAAAAAAAAACTTTTGAATTAAGTTGAATTGGATTGTAGGCAAAAATAGTGCTACCTTACTGTCTTAAAACACGCCGAGACTATGTGAGAAGTTATTTCCAACCCTTTCTGAGAGTGCCACAGGATCTGTCTGTTCTACTGGAATGGATGGCCACCAGTTKCATAGCCAGCCAAGAGATGAACTGCTGCTCCAGAATTTGCCACCTAAATTAACTCTCAAATGYAAATAAATCCAGGTAATGGCTCATCAAGAGTGAAACTCTTATCTTCTGACCCTGCTCCAGAGCAGCACTCAGGAGGATTCTCCCTACAGCAGYTAGCTGCTTATTCTCACTGGGGTTGGGTGTGATAAGGGCAGTTTTCACTGACAAAAGCCAGCAACTACTGAAAGCCTGTGTACCCCCAGGCACTCGATGCCACAATCCACCTCTGCTCCTCCGCAGGATGCAGGCTCTTCTACTATGCTTCTCTAGAAAATACAGCATCTTCTGAAGGTGCTGAGGAACCAGCAGCTGTCTCACAGCAATGAGGAGGATAGGCCATCTTGTCCAAAGACTTTCCAGGGTTTATAGAATAGAGAGAATAGAGAATTCGGGGTAAGGATCAGATAACATCCTTTCATTGCCTTTTCTAAGTTGTTCAGCAACAAATTGACTTATACAACGCCTATCCCCATTCCTTCCTTCTCCCTGCACAGTTATCAACAAGGTGAGCCATATCACAAAACAAAAATGTATTTAAATTTAAAATAACAGAGGGAAATGAGGTTCTTTCAGTGTCCTAATCTAGTTTATGTATGGCCTAAAATAAGTTGGCTCTAAACACCATGGAGATGGCACAGGAAAAGGTGACATAGACTTCCTAAAATACTTCAGAAGACTATCTATGTAAGTAAAACATAAGGAAATAATTTTTCTTCGTGAATATTTTCTGGGAAAAACCAAACAATAAAATAGAAATGCTGATTAAGTGCTTGGAAAACCTAGTGTCACAAAAACTGCTGTTAAGTTGTAATTATATTTGTCACAACCTAAATGTAAGCACTTTCTCCAGACAGAAATATGAAGACCTGCAGCAATATGCTCAGGACAGGGTGCCACTGCAGAAATACGAACAATACTTTTCCGTTCTTAAATTTAGCTTGAAGGAACAAAAAATGTAAGAATTCCTTGATGGGGCTTGGGCAGTATCCAGTTTTAATTAACATATGATTTGCAAGCTTTATTTAGCTTATCCTGAAAGGAAGACTACTTACTGTTAAGTCAGTAGTTTTCTCAGATATATGCATAAAATTGCTGATACATGCACATACATATATTTGCTAAAAGTCACAGAGAACCTGAGCTGACTAAATATGATACTGTTTGGATACAGTCAGAATTAATCGATACAGAGGAATCTTCTCCCAAAAGCAYGGAAAATTTTCTCCCAGTGGCATATAGTTGGCTATTTTGGAGGGACTTTTTAGTATTATAATCAGAAAAAAAAAAGTAAAATTCATCGGAAAATACAGTTTTCATTCCTCTTGAAAGCTAATGATGAAACACTTTTGAATCAGACGCCGCAGCAAAGGAAGACACGTTAAAATACATAAACCAAGTGTCAAGTAGTGCTTCGCAGGGCAACGTTCCCATTTGGATACAAGAACCTTCATCTGCCCAGACCTGCAAACCACTGGATTTCCTCTCTGATGGCTTYGGCAGACATGTAAACAGCTCCTTACAAAACGTCTACATGAGAATCCGTTTCTAGATCATATTTCCCAGTTCCAAGAGCATAGCTTGCCAGAGGAAACATATGAAACATCAGCTAGAAAAAAACATCTGCTGTCTGGCAGTTTGTCATGTTTGGAGCATACATCACCAATGGCTGTAGAAATTGAGATTCTTCCTGCCATTTCTTCTCAAAGCTTAACTGATTATTCAAACAAACTCCTGCAGATTATCAAATTTATTATTGAAAAGTGAATGAGGAGCTATTCAGTTTTCTCCAGAGTGGTCAGCCTGAAGTCAGGCTGTCTCTTTCCTGCCTGAAGACACTCCYAAAGATACTTTTCTTATTGTAGGATATCACCCTATGGGAATGACCAGGGTCAGCTGAAATTGGCTATAAGGGTGGCAAGAGCCAAAGCCATCGGCAAGTGTCAGTGTTATTACCCTGAAGGGCAGCATGCATTGCTCCCAGATGGAGTTAATTCTCTTTGGCGGTATATAACGTGCACAGCATTGTTCAGTCCTCATGAAGTTGCAGATGGTGCAAATTGGAGCATTTTCTAGCCAAAAAAAAAAAAGGGAGGCTATGAGATCATTAGCTTAAGAGATCGTCCCTCGCTTGGAGAATGATCACTCAGCTGTATCTACCTTCCTTAGCTAGCCAACTCTCAACCTGCTATAACTAGTAGAAATGTAAGCATCAAAGCCACGAAAACAAACTTGTGCTCCAAGCAGCATGCTTTCTGAATAGCAAATACCTTTTAAATTGCTTYTTCCCTCAAGACTGCAGCACAGAAGCTATATCTGCAATTGCCAATTCACACAGCCAATAATTAGCTGAGACACTGCCCTCAATATTACAAAACACAAATCACTGCTTTCTCTCTGGAACGATACTGTTCTGTACACAAGCAAGGGGGGAAACTGCATACAAAACACCTCCTGATGTTCCTGTTTCAAACCTGAAAAACTGCAGAAGGTAAAAGGAATGACTGCCAGACAGACAGATACTTTTCTCACTCATACTGGAATAAATCAGTATGAATATTAAAGGAAAAACATCATATTTAGAAGTGTTATGATGAGAAGAAGGTCACTGCATGCTGCATTGCAGTTCCAAGTCACCTGTTGCCACAAAAGAGTTTTTTTTACTGCATTTTATTCCACTCGTATGAAAATAAAGAAAACCACTTACCTGAGGTCCGAGTAGACCATTGATTCCTGGGAATCCAGGTTCCCCCTTCTTACCCTGTGTATTCAACAGAAAAGCAAATTACTGAGACTTTCCAAAGTCTTTCACTTAAATACAGGTAAATCAGCATAATATGGGCGCACACTAAATGCAAAGACATGCTAGAAAAGAAGGCAGCAGACTGGATGTGCGTTTCGACCCGCCTGCCCACCTCCGAGCTGTGATAATATTGCACCCTGTAACCCAGAGCGTACTCCTGCAAACAGCACAAGAATATCCAGAAAACTGTGCTCTCATCTTCAAGGAGACTCATCTCTGGGGACTGACAAAACAACCTGAAGGGGACCTCTTAGCCATAATGCAATGACCAGGAAATCATGTTTAAATCTGTAGCCACAAATGATACCTGCACACAAGTGGAAGTGGGTGAAAGTACTGGGAGCACCCATTGCCATCACCCCAGACACACTCTCAGGAGAGGGATGATGCTCCACACCCCTACTTCCCTKCAGAGCTGCCTGCAGCATTTGAGATCTTGCTCAGCTTCCTCTTCAGACCTGAAGCAACTGATGGGAATGCAGCAATTRCAGCTAACTCAGACAGAATAACCACCAAAATCCAGGCACCGACAGCATGAAACAGCAAAATGTTGTYAGACTGCCATCAGCAGCGAGTCAGGATCCATCCTTGCAGTAACTCTGTTCCAGTCTACTTCCACTGGCTTTCCTCTTCCACTGGAAAATTCCAATGTATTTTCACGTTCAAGCATGAAAGAGTTCATTGCTTTGAAATCACACCCAAAAACTCAATCTAGCTTACTGAGAGAGTTAATGACAAAGTTTTTAATAAAAAAAAAACAGTTTACAAAATAAAACCTCGAGTGTTTTTCAGTGATGTACTAGAAACGTGAACTGCGAAAACCTTAGGCTATTTCACTAGTTCTTATTACAGACATAGGCCYGTTTCACTAATGTGTCACACTCCCTGCCTGTTCTCCAGAGCTCTGTGCCAGTCAAGTGCTCCACCAGCCCAGCACTGGCTGCACTTCCATCACATTGCCCTTGTGTAATATGCTGCACTCCATGAAATCACTCTCGAATTGAAARTTGTTGTAGAAAATAAAGCATCCTCTTATTTCTGTTGCATGCAATGCCCCAAAAGTGTAATAAAACAGAAGAGCCTTCCGGCATGGATGCCTGTTAAAATAATGCATTTTTTTTAAACAAGGACTTGTGTGCTGAATATACTTTTATTGGCCCTCTTTGGCCAGATGTGTGCAGCTGCTGCAASGCTGTTTTAGCCAGACCAGCTGGGTTTTCCAGCTCCTGCCTTAGAAGATCTTCTTTGAGTTTTGGCACGTGAGTGAGAGGGAAGGAAGGTGGAGGTTGATGTTGCTGAAAGAAAGCTTGGTGACACGTCAGAAATGTCAAGAGCTGAATGTATATGTGAGCAGAATGTGTCACAACCACCCAAGCATGCACATCAAGAGGCCGGAAGGCTTGTAATCTTCGTACCAAGGTCACAGCTGGGATACATGAACTCTGATGCACGGATAAATATAAAATATTCACACTCTCCAAGCCAGAAACCATGAATACAAGAGGTATTTCTAACTAGAGGTGAGATCATCACTAATGGACAGAGCTCATTGACTCCTCTGCAACCAAGAAAACTTCTCCAGAGGAACTAGAAAGATTCCCCAGGACACGGGAAGCGTAAGCCAGCATCTGCAGGATACCCTTGAAAAAAGCGCACCCACATGAATATGGTGGCACCGGAGCTCACCATGGGTTTGACCTCAAAAAGTTCACAGTGAAAATATCCTCCATAAGAGGAAGAGGAAGAGAAAGGACATCTGAAGCACTAGAGTAAAGACAAGGTTGATTTGTTTCTCAGCTCACCAGCTGACTTGCTGTGTGATTTTGGGCAAGTCACATATTTTGTGACTCAGCTTTCTACTTGTAAAAATAACTGATCGTTCCCTGAGGTGTAATAAATACTGAATCATTTATACTTCTGAGATTGTTAGTAATATACTAGGAGGGCACCAGAGGAGTCATATAAGTATCACAGAGAAAGAAGTTGTTTTTCTTTCCTCATTTCTATTTTGCACCCAAACTGATTTTCTTTTAAAAAAGATATCACAATTAAGCAAGTTTTATGTGACTGATGATGTGATCTGTCATACAAATATGCAAGAATAATATATTTTTCTCTTTATTTTCCTTTACTGAACTATCCAGAAACAATCTATGTGTTTCCTATTATCTTAAASAAGTGGAACAGCTAAAATCAACAAAAACAAGCAGTCACATTTTACCTGGTTTTGACTCAGTTCAATTAGTTTGGGTGTCAGAATTTGATCTTTTTTCTTGCTTTTCTCATAATAAAAATATCAGAGGAATTTAAGGTGGGAATCAAAAGAGTGGTCATGAGGGCCTTGCGTGTCTGAAGCACTTACACAGTCACCTTCAGGACATTGGTATCAGCAACGATCTGCATTTAATACTGAAGTATATACTGTACGATTCATGAGTGCCCCCGCTCCTACTTTTTCAACATCCATCACTTCTTTGCTTGTTCAAAGCATTTTAAAAAGTCACCACATGAATCAGCATTTGTTTTCTAAATCACAATGTTTATTTTGCTATTTGCTAACGAAGATATAACCATGCAAGGGATCCTATTAAAATGCTTGTTTAAATAAATAAATCAATGTATGAATACAGCAAGGCTAGCTTAGTGCTTAAAAATGTCTCCTAGTTCATTTTTCACTCTCCTTCAGCAAACTATCTCTTTTCCAGTAATAATGGAGTAAAATATCCGGGAATGCAAAAAAAAAAAAAAAATCATGTTCAAATGGGTTGAGACATGGCTACACAGCAATGAAATCCATGAACTGCATCCCACACCCTTCCTCTGTCTCAACACAGGACGTGCCAAGTGCCTGCAGGAGTCCTGGGTGTCCAGAGCAGGGTGTGCGTGGTCAGACACGAGGAAACTAGCACGACTGTGGGCAAGGAGCGCACCACAGCTCGTTTCGTACCGAYGTCAGATCCATCCGCTAAGACGGCTGTTTCCACACCTACAACCTTGATGCCAGCATGCAATGCATTATCACAGCTTTCCTCTCGCTCCAGCGATCTAGTTGCTCACTTAAGTACTTCCAACCCGCTTTGTACCCTCCGTTACAAAGCGTGCAAGTCTCCTCTGGCTCTATTYAGAGGCATTAGTTCAGAGACAGAGAGGTAGTGTGGGTTAGAGGAACATGATATAAGCACTTTCTACAACTCTTTGAAGGAGCATAATGGAATTAATTCCCCCTAAATCAGATTTGGAAAGTTAGAASGCATGAATACACCCTTCAGTATAACTACTTAAAACCAAAACTGGTAATAAATTGGTGCTCAGACCAACGATACCTCAACAAACCACTTTAACTGAAGGATGATCAGATGTGAGCAGATGTGAGACCMCATTTTGGCCATCCACAAGAGTGTCCTTAGTTGCTTTATAGCTTAATGACACTACCTAGTTATAGTTTGCTGAGCATGCTGCTTTTGTGAAACAGTCTCATCTGGTAAAATTATTTGGGGGAACTTCAGAAAGGATGTGGCAGCTCCATCTATTCCCCAGACCTGTTTCAGAAGCCAAAAAGGGGCAGAGAAGACAGTTTCCTTGCTGTACTAAACATATACTAACTGTTCCCTTTCTACAGTAATGGCAGGTCAGGCTAATTTGTGGCAGCAATGAGAGGTGTGGAGGAAGCTCATCCTTTCTCTGAGTACAACCATGAGAAACTTTTGTGCTTTTGAAAACACTGATAAATCCCTGAAAGCAGCTTATAATTATATTGACAAAGAGGCCATGAGTCTAATTTCAAGGGGTCATTTTGGCCACTCAGAGGCTACTCAAAGTCAAACTACAACAGAGTGGCTCCAAAACATTATAGCCTGTCTGGAAAGTACAGAAATAGTTGCTGGGAGAAATTACACCTGTGAGAACAAAGCTCAGGGAAATGTCACATCACCTAGTAATATGACAGACAGAGCTAGCAATTATGCTCTGTTACTTAGAGCAAGATTCAGCTAAGTGCATAGGAGTGTGTACCCTTTTACTCTATGAAACATATGTTATTTGCCTTCATCAGTAATTTGAATAATAGCATGGTTAAAAATATGTGTTTTATTGGGAATGAACATATTTACCAACAATTACAGTTTTGCTGTGGTTTTAATCCAGCCCATTAGTCCTCCTCTTGCTTTTTGTTCGTTTGCTTACTTTTCTACTTCTACACTGCTGAACTTTGCAATCTGAACAATTCAAGCACTCACAAATACATATGAGCACAAAAATCCATCTGAGAGATATCTACCATACAGGAGACAGGAAAAAGAAGGAAGTGTTGGCTCTGCTCTGCTAAAGGGCAAATTTCAAAAGGAATCATAGCACAAGGCCATTTCCTATCTTGCTGTCCAACTGCCTAAACACCTCATGGCAAAATGCTTTCATAGCATGGTTTTCACTAAAGTTTGGCCCAAAAGAAGAGGCGGTTTTGGTGCCAAGTATGTAGGAAGTACCCTTGAATGTGAACATGCCTGCTAGCATAAATGCCAGTTGTTCCTCTGTAAACTAGATGAGATTCTAGGATTACTCCTTCCAGCCCTATCCCTTTAACTCAACATTACAAAAGGAGCCAGAAGAAATCCAGCAGTGGTGACCAGTGTTTGAACTTTTAAATGCACCGATCTTTTACAGCCTTCATGGGTACTGGGTGATGAAAACAAATTAACATTTGAGATTATTTCCCTAGCCTGCCTGAGGGTGCCAATACCATTGGGGCTGGCCTGCTTGTGGGTGACCATGGGGACTGCTGTGACACAGAGAAATAAGGACTCAGGGACACTGAGAGAAGTAGCTGTGGTTCTTCCCAAAATGGTTGCACAGGACCCACTACTGGATAAATTATTTCTCTCTTCCTTGACATATTTTCCTAATGTGACACCTAATGTGACACCTCATTCCCTGCAGATAGCAGTCAGCTATCTCTTTCAGTTGGATCCTACAAGTCTAAACTGGCTAMAATCAAGGGAAGCTAATATACAGAGAAATAAGAGTTAGAACAGYGTAACATTTCAAGATATAACTGGCCGGAATAGAAACATCATGTGTAGCCAGGGAGAGCTTTGACTGACAGGAGAGATGTGGGTCAAAAAGGGGAAAACCAAATAATCTTATTCCCGTCCGTCTATTAAGACTATGAAGACCTCAGTAGCCCCATGGGTCTGAGAAATTAACCTCCCCTGTGACATCTAACAGGGATAAACCTTCATGTACTGGCAAGTGCTCTTAAAACACCTCTCTTAGGATGAGAACGTGCCTCGAACCCAGTAGACTCTAGCTTTAACAGGATCCTTTAGGCTATATTGCAAAACAAATATGTAGCACTTACTGAAACTCGTAGCCTTGTAATCTAGTTGTAAAGAGTCAAGAAAGGTCTGTAGAGCTGTCTTTGCTGCTCCACCTTCAGCAATAAACATTCAGAGGATGAGGACACAGGAACATGAAAAACTGCTAAAACACGACAGCTGAATTAAAGATGCAGAAGACACCCCTTTGCAACTCATTCCAGAGTTAACACTCATTCCTCATGCTCAAACCTGACAAAATGTAATATGGAACTTTGCAATTAACTTGCACAAAATGGTCTTGGTAAAATTTTTATAAGTTATYTCTGTTTCTGTGTCAAATTCACTCTCATTCTGTGCTTGGCTCTTTGCATAAATTACCTTGCRCATGAAGCGGTTTGAAAAGCAGAATTATTACTACTTATCTGCTTGATTTAGGTGTATTGGAGTCCTAGTCATGGAGAAGGGCAYTGACTAAAGATTATTATTCTAAACAGATGTTCCCATTGTGACTTTTTTCCCTATATGACTATTCTTACTATTCTTGTATTTTTAAAATGTTTTGCGCTAATTATTCTATCACTATGGAAAAATCTTGAGAATTAGCCTTTCTTGGAAAGCTATGGGGCAATACAACACATCAAACTTGAAGTGGGTCTAAGTAACTATCATCTCATGCCCAAATGGCAAGTACTGTTGAGGGGAAAAAGATGTCTTCGCCTGTCTTTTTATTGAAATTTTAATTATTTTAAATGAACTTGCACCTTTTGAAGAAGAGGTCCTGTAATTCCTGTAATTTGAAGAAGAGTACTGTAATTCCAAGTTTTCTGGAACCCAATTCAGAAGACTCCTG
The DNA here is from genome assembly GCF_003343005.1 of Rhea americana. Lineage (NCBI taxonomy): Eukaryota > Metazoa > Chordata > Aves > Rheiformes > Rheidae > Rhea > Rhea americana. The sequence goes on from NW_028185037.1 coordinate 19,696,750, forward strand.
TGCTTAAGATGGGTTATCCAAAGGTCTCTATGCTTTCTGGGAGCATTTCTGACATCTGCACCCTTTGTGTCTATCAAGTAGAAAAACTAGGTTTATTTTGAGCAAATATTTCAGTAGATCAGATATCAAAAGTTTTAAAAAAATGAGTGTGGGATCAAAACATTTCTCTTTAATTTTGCAGAAGACAATGTCAAGAAGAGAAAAGGAACAAACTCAAATGAGTTCACATTCTCAGAGTTTTAGCCCTTATTCAGGCAGTTATAGTAAAATCAGAAGAGACAGTACTGTCTGTCACTCAAGGATCTTAAAGGAGAGATGAGAACAGCAAAGCTTCATTCTTCCCACTGTGCACTCTTGAGATGAGGAGATCATTGTCAAAACATTGACCTCAGCTGCCAGATACTTGGAAATGTCTGGCTAATGTRATGAACATAACAAAGTTGCTTGGTTCAGTTTGGAAAAGTATCTCCTGATCAAAGGACAAACGTGAATTGTCAGATCAGCAGTTCAGCAGATGTACAGAGGAGACTGTTTATATTTTTGCTACACCCATAAGAGTCTTCAATATCTGCAATTAAAGCAGGCTAACAGATGAGTGCTTTTAAATACCAGATGATCTGTCTCCTCAGCTTATGTTCCCCTTAGTTGGTGTGCTGCCACCACTGAGACTCTCCATAAGATGTAAGCAGCCATCTGAATAGCTTTCCTCATTAAAGATCAATGTCTATGAATACAAAACATTATAACCACCCTGAAAATGCCCTCTTTGTATTGGAACTCCTGGGAACAGGGTGGAGGCGGCAGAGGTGCACATACAGGAAGGCTAGCTTCTGATATATTTGGCTACCCAATCTGCAATACCATCAGCTTCACCAGAACACAAAACTCCTACTCTCTGCCCCTGAACATGCCTGGTTTTCTATTGCYAAATAAAACATTAGAAAGGTACACCTCCATCACATTCTTCGGTCAGCTCATTAGCCTTTCTCTTTCTAATGCCAACTAGGGACCAGCAGTGTTGTCTTTAACCTATCTCCCCTTCTCCCAGGGCTCATCCTTCTACAGCGCAGGGATTCCCAGCCTTTGGGCACGCTTTCGGAGACTCAGCAGTTACCTCCACGCTTTCTGGAGCAGCTGTATGTTGCTTTCTCTGATAGGTCTCTTCTCCACCGCTTGYAAAAAGTTTGTCCGAGAGCGCACAGTGGTGCTCTACTTGGGGGGGACCTTTTCGATGCAKCTGGGTTATAGCTGAAATTCTTAATGTTTGCAAGGAGAAAATCCAGCTGGGTGGGGAATCCTCCAAAGGTCAAAAGAGATATGGTCTTAAGTAACCTATAACTGTTAGCCCTGATGACAAGGTTTGCTCACCACGGCTGGTTACTAACTCATACTTGTATCATATGCAAGTAGAAGACTCTGCGCTGTTCCAAGGAACATGCAATCTAAGCAGGGATAATGGGAAAACTTTCATGAGTAAAACAAAGGCATTTAAGTGAAAGATTAAGCCTGCAGTATCAATCTTAAGAAATTAAACTGACTCTTTCCTGTAACACAAATGKTGACTCTATAAGAGTAGGTCTTGTTTATTGGTAACTGTAGCATCTCATATATTCTTTTATTTCTTCACCAATAACAGGAACAGCAGCTTCAAGTCAAAAGAATATCATATCTCCTCCTTTTCTAGGAATCCTTCTGACACATACAACCCTACTCCTGCTGGCAGAACTGTTACAAAGGTATTTGGCGCAACATGACATCTTTTACAAAATCTCATACACACTGTGTAGGTGGCTCTTGCATCATATTTCTAACACCAGACAGCAATGTCTCTGTCCTTGCCCAGCTCAGGATCTTTCAATTCCAGTAGACTGTGGTTATGAGATCTGAATTCCTCCTGTATGAAATGGTTCCAAACACATCTCTAGTCCATTAGTAGCTTGTGCCAACTGTGTTACAGCTAACTAAAGCACTGAAGAACACTAGAACTGCAACACACAGCTGTATCTGCATCCCTGTCAGGACAGAGACTCYGTGCAGTCCTGTCCTGGTTGAGGCTTTTGACTTATAATGCAAACCACTACCCGTTTTATATCAGCTTCTTTGCAGCATGCTGACTGAGAGGATCTAAAGTCAAATGCATCTGAATTCAATTCCCTCTTTCCTTCAATCTTTCTTTGTAATTTGCCCTTTACATTACAAGATATTACAACAGAATAGTTATAAAGTGCCTCAGGGACAAAAATTTTCAGCACATAGAAATTGGTGGAAAATCACTTCTTGAAATCCCTCCTGTATGAAACAGCAGATATACCAGTCAAGCAGATGGTTAGTGATTTGCACCTGTTCTGCACAGGTCTGGTAACAACACTGAAAGTAGTCTGGATGCTGCATACAGCTATGTCCGCAATTCTGTCCTCGTCACAGTCAAGAAGGCTGTGTGTAGTACACACAGTGGGCCAGGGCTCCATGTACGAACAGCACAGAGGACCTTGCATTCRTACAGCTAAACTCTCCTTCCCAAAACAGAAGATGGCCTCATCCATCCTTCTTACAGGACAGAGTCCCCCRTACCATGCCAAGACATTTCTGGGAGACAAGCAGTTGGCTTGACCCAACACTCTGCCAGGGGATGTGCTCAACATTAAACAAACCACAGCCTCAGTTGTGGCTGTTTGGGATGCTCATGTACTTGTACGTTAGTCTTACCTCTCATTAAAAAAGACATGGAGGTCAAGTGGCATGACGAGCATCTTGCAACAAGCCAAGGCTAAAGTCACAAGTGAAACTGAGACATTATAAGCCAGGCCAGTGTCCTCGTTGCTGGGCCACTGTGCTGCTCGAGAACCTTCCTTGTTGGGTATATGTAGAAGGATTCACTATAGCTCCAAGTTGCTGCTTCACAGCCAGCCCTCACCTCACATCCAGTCATTTAAAACTCAGTCAAGCATTTTGAGAGGATTCCTACTCTTGTATTTTAACTTCTAAGAATGTTTAGAGAAATACTTGGGCTTTGCAATTAAATTTATATGCGATGGTAATTAATGCTTAGATTTATGTCTACATTTTGGCAAGAACAGTACTAATGGTGAATGGATGGTATCTGCTAATCTATTCTCTCCCTCACCTGTATGATATCCACCAAGCCTAGGGCTTTGTTCATCTCAAGTGTTCAGAGTAATTGACTAATTTCCTTTAATTAAAGAAAAAAATATCCACCTAAGATGCCTGATGACTAATAAAGACCCTTAGGAAAAGTCTAACTAGCTAGACACAGCAGAGTCTGGGGAAACATTCAAACACAGTATGTATCAAATGACATCTCTAATCAAATGATCATTAGGAGAAGCATTTTGTGTCCTGCCACAGACCCTGACAGATCACTGTCCTTTACCCAGCTAATACTATCTATTAATCTTATTCAGAGAACAATGTTTCACAGCAGGCTTTAAAACCAGGACAATTCAGAACTTGTCAACTCATAAGTAAAGCACAGCACAGTTATTTGCTGAAGAGACAAGGTGATATTTTTTAAAGGCTGGAAAAGTACAAGAAAGCAAGCAAACGCCCTTTTCCACTGAGACGTTAACATGGGACTCTGCACCACTCTCCCCAGAAGATTACTAAAAGCCAAGCTTACATTCCATTCAATACCATTTGATTAACAGAAAGCATCTAGAAAACCCCCACCAATGAATATATTTCTTCCCTTTATGGTCCTTTGCCCACAGCCTTTCCACACTCACAGGCAGCTCTCACATCCATGCTTTAACGGCACTGGTGCTGACTCAAGTGCAAGGCATTACAGGCATCCCTCACCTTCCATGATCTCCACTGYGGTTGATGACCAAGCCTCTGCGACTACATAAAAATGTAACTCCTCAAACAACCATACTGAGACTGAAGTGACTGTCTCCAGAAAGGTTAAACATCTATCTCACCTCCACCCTTATCATCTGCCGTCTAACAAGATGCTCTTCAAATGATTGGGACAGCAAGGAAAGGCAGACTCAAGGCATTTATGGGATGTGATCAGGCAGACCCACTATGAACTCACATTTAATTAGTACCTGAATATTTTAAGATAYAGCCCTGGATTTTTATTTTATTTAAAAAAACAAGAACAACCTATCTGGGCTCCAGGTGGAATATGGCACAGGAGTATTTTGTGGGAGCTTCTCTGTGCGTACAGATCAGACAAAACAGAATAGCCTCAATTTGTATTACAACTGTATTTCCATTTATTTAACTTCCAGGACAATAGTATTTCTGTGAACTTTCAACTACACATTCAGATAAAGAGTTCTATCTTACTCTGGATAAAATTCATTCAYGTTTAGGTACCAAATCCACAAACAACAAAACTGAACTCTGTTCTTTTTTTTAAGAATTAATGTGCGTTTAAGAATCTTCARACCTGTTTTTCTCTTAAAAAGAGATGACTTTGTGCCTCAGTTTACAAGACTTGGCAAGTTCATAGATAACTTTCAGGAGGTGGGAGATTCTATGGGATTTTACATTCCCTTACCATTTACCAAGAAATCTGACACAAGGGGATATTTATTTGTGCTCTTCTATTAACATCAATTTCTGTTGGATACCATTTTTGCGGACGATGGCATCCCTTTAAAAGATAAAAATCAACAAAAAATAAAGTGTCCATCGTTTTGACCTCTCAGAACCATGAACACGTAATATGGCTCCAAAGAGTCTACGCAGGGAAGAGACGCAACAACCTTCTCAGCAGCAAGGAGCAGATACAAACGCAGGAGAGGCAATGACATGACAGAAGCTTTTCTAGGTACTCTCAGAGGACTGTTCAAAATTTGTGAAATTCAAGTAGTACTGAAAGCTGTTGGGCCACAAAAAAAGCTTTAGAAGAAAGAATGAAGGCCTCAAGGATGCTTAAATAACATAAAAACAAACCAGAAAAACACACATAAAACAGATCAAAGTGCCAATCTCTGTTAAATATAGCTATCCACAGCCTACTGAGATTTACTTTAAATAAAAATTTCAACTCACCCTTTGACCTGGTAAACCAGGGACTCCAGGTTTGCCTTCCRGACCAGCCACTCCCTTTAAAAGTGAAAATATTTTTAGCAAATTAACTGAAGAGGAATAACTTATGAAGTACATAACCACATCATACCTCTTCTGTGCTACTGTTACTGTATGGCTACCTAAACAACTCCTRCTGGATAATTACGTGTTAATGAAATTTCCCCTATACTCCAGCTTTGCAGAAAGCACGTGCATGGTCACATGCCCTGCAAGCAGAATGTCTTATCTCACCTTGCCTTAGCCCTCTTTTTTCATAAATGTCCTGTGAGCAGGAGAGTATAAGAAAATAGAGAAAAGCGGCAATGCCCTSATGAAATCCAGAGCATACAACCATAGTTAAATTATATAATTAAAGCCAGATTTAACTCAGTAATGCATCTCCATGATGCCATTAATTTTACAAAATCCAATCAACAGTSAAATACAACAAATACTGAGAAGTGAGAACATACAGGTTATGTGAAAATGAGGCATCAGTGGTAGTTTGAAGTGAGATTTCCTAATAGAGTTGCATTAYAAAATAAAACTAGAAGCTGGAATTAAGCCAAGAGTAAGAATATCAGTATGCTTAAATTGTTGTAAAAATGTGTTTTATATGTGTGTGTGTGCATGMGTGTGTGCGTGTGTTTTAAATGTTTCCTGCTGAGATGCATAAACACACACTCCCCTCTTTTATTGCTCATCTGTGAAATTTCTTRGCCAGAATTTTATAGAATAAGGCCAACTCCTTTTGTAGCAGTCCTCTGCACTTCATTAGATGATGGTCTGCAAGTTACCAGTGAACATCTCTGAGATGCGCTGAGATGCGCTGAATGCCCATTCAGACCCTAATGAAGTTAGAAATAGGAAATAAACAGCCATTGTAGGACAAGGGTCTTGAGACAAAGTCTGTTTCTGTACAATTAGCGCCTGTGTCCTACTTGTYATCCTCATAGTGTTCATAGTGTCCACAGTAGGAGAAACTCTCTCATCCATGAAGAAAACAGAAGGCTAAGGGTATTATTTAAACATTAAGTACCTGAATACTCCACAAGATCTTGCATATAACCCTCAGACTAATCTGAATTTCAGTTTCTGGGTTTTGTAAGCAGTGATGATGAATTACTCACTGGAGGTCCAGGAAGTCCAGGTTGGCCTGGTGGTCCTCGTGGGCCAGGCTCCCCCTGCAAAAATAAGAGAAATAAAGAAAAAAGTRTTAAAATATCTAAATGAATAAATAYGTGGGCACAGCATTTGTGCTGGCCATCTTTACAGGTCCTATATGACTCTTTCCCTCATAGGTCCCAAAGAGTCAATACACAGACCAGCTGGGTTTCTCCTTTAATCCTGGGGCTGCTTTAATTATCAGCATTTATTACACTGCAAACAGATCAATTCATCCATGCTTAGAAGGCATTTATCCATAATAGGCTCTTTGTTTTTCAAGCTTTACAAAAGGCACTAGGTTATCTTGGATATTCCAGGAAAACACTGTGGGTTGGAATTCAGTGCTGGAGAAAAGCAGGAAGGTGGTACTTGAAAAATCAGCTACTGCAGKTAGTTCCAAAGCTATGGTGTCCTGCCTCCTCCAGAACCAGCACAGCTGTGAAGGGCTTCAAATTATCATGCATACAATAAATATCACTATATTAAATAAAACTAAAATATAAGTTATACACACACAAACTGAATATACTAGTATTCATACACACACACACACACACACACACATATATATACATACACACACACTCAGGTTTTATGTAGGACTAAGAGACTGGAGAAACTAGCATCCTTTCTTTGTTCAAGCACCCCTGTTCAGAGATGAGCTCAGCACAAAACTCAAATACAGTTTCACTTTTCACTYTTCTATTAACACTTGCCCGGATTTAAAGAATTGTTCTGGGTAGCAGACTCTTCCCAATTTACACTTTTCATTCATGTTAGATTCACTACACCCTATAAGGACATTACTCMCAGTGGAAAGAATAAATGGGGAAAGAAAGAGGACAAAAGAGCTTGTTTCTTGATGTTCCGACAATGTGGCCTTAACCTCGCCACATTGACATGTGGCCACTTTTRCCACATTCAAAATTTTAATTTTGAAACAGCATTTTAAAGCAAAATCTGACCTAACAGGCAGCTGAGCTGTGTAAAAGCTTCCTCATAACTGAAATACAGACATTGAATCACTCTCACCTGCTCTCCTTTTATGCCTTCAGTATGTACCTGCAACAGAAATGCAGAGTCACAAAAGAGAAAAAGAGGTAAAAAAAACACCGAAGTGCCAGGGTGTGATTGTCCCACAAAGTATATTTTTCCCTCCTCCCCATTTGACCAGTATACATGCTAATTACCACAGCTCCTCAAATYCTATTACAGGATGGGGCATACTTCTTTACCCAGCTCAGACTCACTAAAGGCTTGCTCAACCAGTTGCCCTTAAAGCAATTAACACATTTGTGTGGCTGAATAAACAGTAAGAACTTACTTAATTCATTATCTCCTCTGTATAAATAAGCAAATAAATTCCCTGGCTCTTGCCTTATTTTAAACAATATAGTCCTGCAAAATGGAGAAAGCATCACATAAATCACGGGACAACTTCAGAGACAACGTAAAAACCAGACCTTGCTTTGGGTCCTCGACGCAAGCTACCGCAAACAAGACGGACGGCTGTCAGTCCTTCAGCCTTCAGGAACCTCCAGTGCACTTTAGGACAAGGCATTGCTCATTCCCAGCATTTTTGCATATCCTTAAAAACCTGTTGGTAACTACTGCCACTTCACTAACTTCACATCCACCATTTCACAAAACAGACAGTAAAACACTCTTACCCAGAAAGGCCAGCCAAGAGCTCTTTCTTTCTCCCTGCTTGGTTTCTACCACTTTCCAAATAAAGAAACTGCCTGTGGCCTTTCACATGATAACCAAGGAGCTTCTCACCTGTCTTGAGCATCCAGTTCTTTGGTACAGCACTCCAGTTAAAGTTACTGGATTTAATGGCTGTGTAATACCTTCCACGGCTATGTAACACCTTCCATCAAGGGTGCTACGCATTGCTGTCTTTTAATTTGAACCCTTAGTTTTAGCCTGGAAAGTAAAAGCGTAGTTCTGCAACTGCAAAACTTAATTCTAGACCTCCTCGCTGCATACTTCCCAGCAAATCTTATTTTACTTGCAGATGACCCTCTTCGCACAGCCAGTACTAAGATCTGGATACCCGCATGCCCCTGCTAATGACACCACTGGGGGTCACTGACGGTTCCTCTGAAGGCAGAGGGATGCACAGAGAGATGTAAAACTGGTGTCAAAGGAAAAACTCATCCGTCTCTCCCATTTTCTCAGTTCGCTGCTTCATCACAGCCTTCCTGATTTCAGCACACCAGCTCTGCATTTTCGCACACTCCACTATGACTTTTTCCAGATAACAGGCACCCAAAGATGATCTCCCTTGATCAGAAGCGTCCTTCTTCTTCTCCCCTCACCCAACTCTCACATCCAGCCCACAAAAAGGGACTCAGCAGTTCAACTCAACTCTGAACTTTCAGTTGCTTTTCTAACTACCACAGGCTCTATTTTCCAAAGCTTGCTGGGAACCAGCCCAACAACTGTCCCAGAAGACACTGAATCATGTCATGACATTGCTCACTCTGATATACCTCCCGTAACGCTTTCCTTGTCTCTTCAAGTCTTAGTCTTCACATTCCAAAATCTCCCAAGGTTGTGGCAGTGCATCTCCTTGTTGGAACTCACCGTATTCCTTCTTCAGAAGTCTTCACTGGCTTAAACTTCACTTTGTTTCAAAAGCTATCTCTCACTTAATAAACCTTTCACAACCCCAGCTTCCACCTTCTCTTGTCATGCAATAAGGCTTATAATGTTTGTTAAGCATTAAAAAAAGGGGKGGGAGAGAAAAAAAAGAAGAAAAAAAAGTCCTCACAGAAGTGCCTGGCAATCCTGGAAGTCCCGGTTCACCCTGCATAGAAATACAAAAGAGGCGGAGAAAAAAAAATCTTCCAAACATCTTTTTCAACTGCTGTTATACATTCTTATTTTCTATATCATTCCAGAATTAACAGATATGAATATGCAATCCTAATTAATTTTATTTTTTATATTCTGCAGGTGCATACAGGCATGAACTGATTGCCTTCTGTTTTGCTGTGATGTTACACATTGATTTCCATAGCAATTATTGATTTAAAATGAATGATGCATGGCGGTCCGTAACATTAGAGTTTCAGAAATCTTACAATTGGTGTACACAAACCAAAGAAAGAAACCTGCTTGACGCTCAGCTCCCTAGCGGGGCCTGCAGGACTGAAATTTAGGGGCCAAAATGCTTCTTTTCATTAAGAAGCACACATGCAAAAATTCTTTGTAGGGGAAAAAAAGCAAGAAACAATGCCATTTTCCCCAAATTTTTTTATACTGCAATCATGCTGTAAGTGTTTGCAGGTCACTGAGATGCTACATGCACGCTATATGATTTATTGTCCTCTAGGCTCTCGATTTATTCCAGTACATCTATCTCCAATACTCTCCAATACAGTTTGCTATTTGTTACTATATAAGACTAAGCCTCCAAAAGGTTATCTCCTTTATTTTAGGTACAGACTGAGGCAAAAGTTATCCTATAGCTTCCTTTCACACACTTTATTTCTTCCTTAGTCACAGAGCAACCTGAATGACCTAACATATCTTTCATACTCTTTCCTCTTAAGGAAAGAAGCTTAATTATTGTTTATTACTTATTCTACATGGTCCATGCTACRGCAGAAGAACTAGAGAGACACAAATGTCAGCTATGCTAAAAGCGATGGGAACAAGGTGAGGAAGGGACAGGCTGCTTGGGAGAATTATAGGAATGCAGTCAGAGTATGTAGAGATGCTGCGAGGAAGGCTAAGGCCCAGCTGGAATTGAGTCTGGCAAGGGATGTCAAGGACAACAGGAAGGGCTTCTTCAAATACATCAGCAGCAAGTGGAGGACCGGGGAAAATGTGGGCCTGCTACTGAATGGGGCGGGGGCCTTGGTGACAAGGGATGCAGAGAAGGCAGAATTACTGAATGCCTTCTKTGCTTCAGTCTTCACTGCTAAGGGCAGCCCTCAGGAATCCTGCAGCCTGGATGTGAGGCAGAAAGTCTGGAGAAGGGAAGACTTTCCTTTGGTTGAGGAGGCTAGGATTAGAGACCTTCTGGGCAGGCTAGACATTCACAGATGAGGGAGCTGGCGGATGTTGTTGCCAGGCCGCTCTCCATCATCTTTGAAAGGTCCTGGAGAACTGGAGAGGTGCCTGAGGACTGGAAGAAAGCCAATGTCACTCCAGTCGTCAAGAAGGGCAAGAAGGAGGACCCAGGCAACTATAGGCTGGTCAGCCTCACCTCCATCCCTGAGAGGGGATGGAACAGCTTATTCTGGATGTCATCTCTAGATATATGGAGAAGAAGGTGATCAGGAGTAGCCAGCATGGATTCACCAAGGGGAAATCCTGCTTAAACAACCTGATAGCCTTGTAGGATGGCACGACTGGTTGGGGAGATGAGGGCAGAGCAGTGAATGTTGTGTACCTTGACTTCAGCAAGGCTTTTGACACTGTCTCCCGTAACATCCTCCTAGAGAAGCTCAGGAAGTGTGGGTTAGACGAGTGGACAGAGAGGTGGATTGAGAACTGGATGAAAGGCAGAGCTCAGAGGGTTGTCATCTGTGGTGTGGAGTCTAGTTGGAGGCCAGTGGCTAGTGGTGTCCCCCAGGGCTGAGTACTGGGTCCCAGCCTGTTCAACTTCTTCACCAATGACCTGGGTGAGGGGACAGAGTGCCTCCTCAGCAAGTTTGCTGATGATACCAAGTTGGGAGGAGTGGCTGACACACCTGAGGGCTGTGCTGCCATTCAGAGAGACCTGGRSAGGCTGGAGAGTTGGGCGGAGAGGAACCTCCTGAGGTTCAACAAGGGCAAGTGCTGAGTCCTGCACATAGGGAGAAATAACCCTAGGCACCAGTACAAGCTGGGGGCTGGCCTTGTGGAGAGCAGCTCGGCAGAGAAGAACCTGGGAGTGCTGGTGGATGACAGACTGACCACGAGCCAGCAATGTGCCATTGTGGCCAAGAAGGCCAATGGTCTCCTTGGGTGCATTAGGAAGAGTGTTGCCAGCAGGTCGAGGGACATGATCCTGCCATTCTCCTCAGCCCTGCAGAGGCCTCATGCCCAGTCCTGTGTCCAGTTCTGGGCTCCCCTGGACAAGAGAGACAGGGAGCTGCTGCAGAGAGTCCAGCGTAGGGCTACAAAGATGATCAGAGGGCTGGAGCACCTGCCCCATGAGTAACAGCTGCGAGAGCTGGGCCTCTTCAGCCTGGGGAAGAGAAGACTGAGGGGGAATCTTATCAGTATGTACAAGTACCTGAAGGGAGGGTGTCAAGGGGATGGAGACAAACTCTTTTCAGTTGTCCCATGTGACAGGACAAGAGGCAACAGGCAGAAATTGAAGCACAGGAAGTTCTGCCTGACCGTGAGGGGGAATTTCTTCCCTGTGAGAGTGACAGAGCACTGGACCAGGTTGCCCAGAGAGGTGGTGGAGTCTCCTTCTCTGGAGATCTTCAAGGCCCGCCTGGATGCAACCCTGTCTACCATGCTCTAGGTGACCCTGCTGAGCCGGGAGGTTGGACTAGATGATCTCCAGAGGTCCCTTCCAACCTTACTGATTCTATGATTCTAAGGCGCTAAGCATCTGTCAAAGGGTCAAATGCAGCCACCTCAGTGACGGGATGAAGTGTTTTGAACTCAGGACTGCTCTCTGCTTCATACATCCAGGTGCACAAAAAGATCTTTCTACCTCTTATCACCTCAGGAAACATGCCCTGCTGTAGGTACTTTAGAAATTTCATCTTTACCTTTGGTAYCTGAGCATAAATGTAAAGGGAAATATAGTAGTTTGCTTCTGAGCTCTGCCTTCTCAGAGAAAAGCCAAAAATGGACATATCTTCCCTTTGACGCCAAATAACTAGGTAGGAAATACTGAAATCACAATGTCAGCTTGAGCAGGGAAACATAAGGCTGTCCTGTAAACAATAACAACTATCTATAAAATACCAAGGTAAAAATACCAGGCAAGAGCAGTGAATAATTATTATGCAGGTAAGAGGGTTGGGCTGGGACTCTCATTTCATTGCCATTTTCCAAGACAGTCATACACCAGCTGCGTGTGAGAGCCTGCCTCCAGATGAATGCTTGCTGACATGTGGGTACTCCTATTCACTTTTCTTAACTGAAGATTTTCTGRGCAAAACTATTCTCTGTTTCTTCCTACTCGCACCAAGAAGTTTAAATCCAACAGCAGAGGAGCTACAAACAGGTTTGATTTACCTCTCATTCATACTCATTTCAGATTAAAGCAACATCACTACATCAGTACATTTCTATATGTAAAAGTTTCACATACACACAAACAAGAGGAACATTAGGCCCATACCACTGCTATTTCTAAAAGTGGAGGCCTACAGCCTCATAAACTTGTCTCCAAACCCCTTCCACGCGTCCCTTCCCAGCTCACCTTTTCTCCTTTGGTCCCGCTGGCACCAGGAGGGCCGGCGCTGCCAGGAGGGCCCTGGAAATAGGTGAACTGTGCATTAGGATTTGCCTCCTTATAGCTGACACTATTTTGCAGGGAGACTCACCAAGTCTCCTGCAATCCAGTTATTCTTGTAGGAAAAAAAAAAACTTAGTTAAAGCAGAACTTAGAGCAATGAATAGCTTTATGCACAAAAGGTCTCGATTAATGGAGAGAAAAATCTTTGCTCTGTCTACTTCAGGTCATCAACTGGAATTCACCTTAAAGTATTCATGAAATACATGGCTGCCCACTGGGATATCAACAGTAGACCATGCCCCATCGCACTGGGGCAAGAGCTGATAAAACACACATGGCTCCTTTGGCCCTACTTTGTAGCAAGAAAAGGTAATAAGGAGAGCAATAGCACAACAAGCACAATAATAGCAGTGCAATTTCATCCAGTTGAGAAGGATCGTAGTTCAGGGAGCTTATCAGTGTCAAAGCCAAAACTTTAGGATAAAATTCAGGCATGAAGATTCACCCTCTGCTAGATGTCTGGACATGAAAAAGGCAGAAAAGCTTCAGAATAACCCAGCTGCTGTAATGGGGTGTCACTTGGAGAAATTGTTTCTTAGAAGTAGTAAATAATCAGCATCCACCTTCACATCCCTCTCCAACTTCCCACTTCATCCACATTTACTGCAAGTATAAACTAGTCCTGCAAACAATGTAATGGGCACAGTGTATACAGTTCATTGAGATTCCAGCRCTGCACCTAACACAGAAAAACATTTCCATCTTATGAAGATGGTGATAAACACTAACTAGACAAATAGTTCACAGCATAGGTTAAACCATGGCTGAGGAATAAAGGTGACAGAAAGCAATGATTAACTGTTGAATCACCCACGGAGAAGCAGAACGAAATTCAGTGCACTGGAATCTACATTATCTCAGAGAGAGGAAGGTGTACGTTTAACAAAGATTAAGATTGCTAATGATGCTATAACTTGCCATTGGGGGGAAAAAAGATACATCTGGTAGGGAAGCAAACTACTTCCCAATAAAATCAAATTGAAACCCTGGCTGCTCAAAGAGTGAGAGTAAGGTGCTTGGGCACCAAATGGCTGCTGTGCTTCACAGGCACACTCTGATTAGACCCAGGCAGCTCTCCGCTTTATCTGTGCATCTGCATCTTGAACACCTGGAGGCAACCTGCCTCGAGGAAGCAGCATGCCTCCTACAGCCCCTCCACATCCGCAGACTCAAAAACACGCCTCCGAATGGGCCATCCCCGCTAGCAAATGGTACAGATGCAGTCTGAAGTTACAGGCTTCAAGCTCAAGATTGGCAACGGTTAGCTGTACGACTTTTGGCAAGTCACATCACTTTTTAGCCTCTGCTTCTTACTCCATCCTCTGCTATTTAGGCCAGAAGACCTTTGGGAGTGATGTCTCTCATTAGGTGCAGTTCCAAGAACAGTGAAAGAGCCTTGTGGGAACTACAGATAGTAGCTTTCAGATACAAACAAACAGATAACATGTTATTCATCTAATCAGTAGAAGCTTGCTGGTCTGTTATAAACAAGCAGATGAACAAGAGAGACCATTTTCTGGCATCACCTTGGCTTAAAAATGTTAATAGTTCAAAATTTGTCTTACGAAAACCAACCAAACACGAATTTCTGTTCTCCTTTCAATTTTGTAGTAGGAGAACACACCTTTATAAAAAGGTCAAGCTCAAATAATTGAATTTGTGTGTGTTTGCACACGTCTTCAATGGAATTGAAGTATCTTTCCTATCACAGTTAAGTATGTGTGTTTCTGTTACATGTATATTACAATATAAATCTTAATTTAGAAGAAGTGCAAATATGGATCCTCAGAATAAAGAGTCCAAAAACCACCAGTATAATGGTGTCCTTTCATGACATTCCAGCTAGCTGGAGTAAGTCCTAGCTTTTAGAGTCAGCTTCCACTCATTCCAATGACAAGYGTCTGGTCACTGAGTATTTGTCACATACCTGTTTCCCCTCCACACCTGGCTTTCCAGGGAACCCATCTAGGCCTTGTTCTCCCTAAAAAAGGAATAGAAAGAACCACCATTACTCAAACATGATGCGTTCAGGTTGCCATGCTGCAAGAGACATCCATATTCTCTGTTCCAAGACCAAGATAAAAAAAAAAAAAAAGAGCAATTCAAGCCAGCCCAATAGCAAAAGTGGCTAAGTTATATTTTGGATATGAAGAGTTCACACCTGTACCAAAAAAAAAAGGCTTAAGGATGTCTAGTAACAAAGAGGGGAACTGAGTTCAGTCAGTAGGAAGTATTTATCCCAACTTAAGATATAGCACCAAATAGCTAAGATATGGATTCAGAAGCCAGATGCTCTGGCATGCTGGTTTTCCACGTGGGTGTTCTCCTCTCGCCTGCTGAAGTGGGTTTGTGCAAACAAGACAAGGTGCACAATGAGAACACTGGGCTGGCATAGCTCTCACGAAAATAACGAACAGTCCAGCAACAACTCATTTCTACCCAGTTAACAAGGACCTTTGATTTTTCACCTTTGCTTTCCTTAACCTAGGGGATCAATTAATCTGTTCTGGTATGTCTTCAAAGCTAGAGAGTCCCCAAACTCAACAAGCAAACTATTCCAAAGCATTATTTTTTCTACCTGAGGATATTTCTTCTCCTCTTCTAAATTTGACTTCTTGCTGCAGCTTCAGACTAGTATGTCTTTCCCTAATCCCTTTGGACACAGAAAATAGTTTCCTTCATCTTTACAATAGCCTTTTATGTATTTGAAGACTTATAAAACCTCCCCTTCAAACTTTCCTAGACTAACTAACCTCAGTTCTTTCAGCTTTTCCTCATGGGGCATGTTTTTAGACCTCTGATCACTTCTGTTGCTCTCATTTGGGCACTTTCCATTTTTTCCACATCTTCACTGTAGTCTGGTGCCCAAATTGGACACAGCTGTGGCCTGACTAACTGTGAGCAGAAAGATTATTTCATATCTCACAAACTATACTTCTGTTTAAACCCCAGGATGATGTTTGTCTTACTATAATGCCCCAGCTCCTTTCTGAGAAATGGCTACTTTGATCTGCTGTTCCCATTCTGCACCAATGTGCAATTACTTTCCTGCACATAAAGTGGCATCTTGCAGTTTCCCCTTCTCAATGTCACCTTATGCTTCAGGGAATTATGTTTCCAGATCATTTTGAATTCTAACCCTGACCTCTGCTGTACTTCCAAGTCCCTCCCAGCCTTGTCTCATACTCAGACTGAATAACCATATTCAGTATTTTATCATCCAGGTCCGTGACAGCAATGATGAACAGATCAATGACATCCTTCTGCAGAACTCTACTTTTCTAGCTGGCCTAACTTGTCTGTCTAGCCTCTTTAAGTTAAAGCTCTTTGGAACAGGAATTTTCTTTTACTGTGTTAACTCAAACCTCTATAAAATAGAATGCTGATTTTCTTTTGAGTCTGCACACACTACTGAACACAATTGATACACACTGTCACGTGCAAAAACAAATTCTGCAAGTGTTCTACAAGAGGGTAAAATATTAGTCTTACTCTATTTTTAAAACTTTCAGGCATTTTAATTCTGATTAATATTCTACAATAACAACCTCAATTATCTGCACACCAATACTTACAGCATTATATTTAATTATCTCCCTTTGAAAAAATACATTGATTCAGCAAGTTGGAAATCCATTTGCAAATCAATTGATTTTTTTCTTTTTCCTCCTTTAGAAAGTCTATCAATCTTCTACCAAAAATGTTATTTCAAAATGAACATCCAAGGAATGGAATTAGAGAGCCCTGTATCTCACAGAAAATAGTAGAAAAACAGCTATGGATATTTTAATCCATTCTCCTTTGGAGCAATAGTTTTCACATTCATGAGAACACTTGCACTGTCTGACTGAACTGTGAATATCCTGAATCTGAGACTTTCGGCAGGCAACAGTCTGGTGAATTGCTGACAAAATGAGCACTATATTCTCTGGAGAATTTTTTAGCATCAATATGCTGCGGCAATGAGTACTTCACACACGCTGATTTAGCTGCCAAAACAGAAAAGAGTCAATATTCTTACTGCTGTTAATGGGGGCTGGAAAAGGCAAATGTATTATTTATACAATTGTATACACTAGAGCCATTTGAAAATGCTCCAAAAAGAATTGTGCTTCCAGTTGTTGCTTCAGCAAAATCTGTCATTTTAAATTTCTTTCCTTTTTTTCCTCCTATTCTTTGAAAAATGCCATTTAAGGAAAGCAATGTATTTTTTCCTAAAAAGGAAAAAAAATTGAAGAGTTTTATTCTTACATTTTCATTTCAAGACTCTGTTTCTTTCCCCTGTGCTCTAATGTGTTTCCTGCATTCAACCATGGAACACAACAGTCAAGAGCTGTAAGCAGCTGGAGGAAATCCCAATTACGCACAAATTTTAGCGCTGTTTATATTTTCTAACTGGTAAAAATTGAAATGATTTGCTGAAAATACTATTCCTCAAGAGTCTGTGGGACCCTGGCAGGATGAACACAATGTACAGACAGACCTGACAGCAAGAAGCCAGCTGAGCTGCCTACTTGCATGAYTTCTTCTCAAATACAGCTTCAGAGCTGACAAGGATTTACTAGCTAGAGATATGTGYTTATATAGTAAAACCAGTGCTTCACGACATGTTGAATTGCTGTACATGCCCAAACGAACGTGGCAAGCATCGCAATCGATGGCTTTGCTAWATGCCTTTGGTGGCAGAGCAGTCAGGCACACTTACCTCTGAGAAGTTTATGYGGTCTACAGAGAGCCCACTGGATGTGACAAAGAACACGAGACAGCTATCATTCAAACAGCGCAGTGGCTCTCCTACAGTACAGTCTTAACGACTAATACTGGACCTGGGAACCTCACTATAATAATTTCCACATTATCATTTGAGGTCCCACGGTATAAGAATATAACAGCAAAGCGTATTTCAGGATATTCAGTCTTCTGTCATACTAGGATGCTAGTACAATAGACCAGTTTCAGTGCACAAGYTAAATATAAGAAGCCCTTTTTCCCTAAGGCGGATAGAAACACAGGTTGTGTAGGTGTCAGTACTCAAGTTACAGATGGAGGGRCAGACAACGAAATATTTGGCCCGCCACATTAACGCCCACTGTTTGCACAGTAGTCCCAACTGCTGGAAGTTAAAGCAATGGCAGTGACTGTTGTGAGAGCAACATCAAAGCGCAGTAAATCAAAGCAAAATTGTTGTAGCAGAAATCTTGGGTCATATAGCTGTTCCAAGAAGAAAAAGAAGAAAGAAAAAAAGAAGTAGGCTCTAAATTTTGCATATTCCAATAATGAAACAAACCTCAATTCACTTTTTTCATACTTTAATCTTTCTCTAGCTTAGTCAGCCATCTGCCCACTCACTGCTCCAACTTCCTCTCCATCACGGTGATGTCAGAAAGATATATTTTCTTCCAGAAGCCAAATATTCTAGCAGATTAGACAACCTTGCCGCAGGAAAARCAGTGGAGAAACTGGTTAGACACAACACATTGAACCAGTCCTGCAAAGGGCTGAGGCAAAAGCATGAGGAAGATAAAGTAATATCCAGCACTTTGCTGCAGCTGCAGTGGTGAGAATAGGTAATATGAAATACAGTCCTACCTACTTTATCATAAACAACAAAGCGGATTGGGAACAAACACCTCAACACACAGCGAAGCAAAACGCTGTATCCCACACTAAGGGTGTATTGATCATTTGTGCCAGCATGTGCAAGCTGGGTGTAAATCTCCAGGTTTCTTCTCCACAAGGAAATGGAGAGTGAGAAATGGGAAGAAGGTCAAGTTAGCAAGCTAATAACTCCCTCCCCTGCACAAACACATACAGCCAGATCTCGCTAAAGACAGCTTGAACACAGGCAAACCTGCCAGGTCAGCACTGAGATAGTCCTATCTCAGGACAGATTTGGGATAYAGGCGAGACAATCCATCGCTCAGTGCTGCAAACTACTTGAGCTGGCAAGATGGCCCTCCTGCCTGTGTTGTCTGAGTGAGAAAACGGGCTACTTGTGTCGGCCAGAGAGACTGGCTCTGCCCCATCTCCCTCAGCTTGCTGGGACAGCACCAGACTAGCACCTGTTTCTCCTTATGGGGGCAGCAAAATGTATCTTTCCAGGCACTTTTGAGAAGCAGCAGAATGTCTGCATCAGAAGTGCATCCGAGATCTCTTTGAACACAAGGAGCAAACGGAATAATGAAAGGATTTGTACCTGCCCAGCTCTCTTTTAAAGCCTTATTTCAGGTATAACAGGCATTTGGCCTCTTTCCTGTAAAATCATGTTCAATGATTTCTACCTATTGCACAGAAACACTGTCGGGCAGTTGTAAACTGGAACAGTCACAGCCTGCTTTAACTTCCACCAAAGGCTTAAGGCTGCCTTTGCTGCCTGGACTGGACTGAGGACACTTTCTGTGTTATCACACTACATGCAGCTTTCCTCTCACTAAGTACAGGGCAGTGGTTTCTGCACTCAAGTGAGTGGCAGAGAACCACCAAATTGCTACTTGATTAATCCAATAGTTCAAAAACCACCTCTGCTCCTACATCTAATCACAGAGCCCTGTGCTAAAACACACACACACACACACAAAAAAAACAAAAACAAAAACAAAAAAAAAACCCACAGGTATTCTCAGAGAAGAGAGAGTAGAAAACTGGGGAGCAGCACCAGTTCAATGAAGCCTTTAGCAGAGAAAGTACCTGGTACTGATTCAAAACTGACTTACAGTGATGGGAGAAGACAGGAATATAGGAAGCTGGATATTGTGAGAAAATAGCAGTGCAATGGGGAAACATTGCATTTGGAAGTGGTTGTCAGTGGTCACTCACAGCTCCCAGGTGGTGTGCTGTGTTGACACCCCACTAGTTGTTGTCAGTGACATCCCTTCACCTTGTCCTTCCTTTCTCTTCTCCCTGGCTGGCTATACACAAAGACAGACCTGTTGATGGTGTGCTTGGACAGACCTGCACTTCCATGGGAGGTCACTCCTGACAGCACTGGGAAGCTCAGAGCAATGCAGAGACTCCCCACCACCACCACCACCACCATTCACCTCCAAAGCCTGGCAGCCCTCCCCACCTAAAAAGCCAAGGGTGAAGAGGAAGAGCAGCTTGGCTTTTCCTAGCTCATGGCCAGTCGTAGTATTACCTTGTCTCCTCGTGTTCCCTTTTCTCCTCTTTCTCCTTGTAGACCCTAAAAATAACAGCAAAAGAGATTATAAAGCTTAATCCAAGGAGCAACATAATTACCCTCATCTAAGGAGGAGCTAGTTTAGTCACCAATCCACTGGTCGTGTCTGCACAATCTATTCAAGCTAATGTTAAAGACTTCTGTATTGCTAGTTCTCAAACTTGGCCACAAACATTGTCTAAGCAGACTTTCAGTGAGGGGGTGAYTTGTGGGCCCAAGAACATCTGTAATACTGTATTGCCATCAGACACATGTCCTTCCCACTAGCAGCAATGAGGAGAGGCAGGGAACACACCGCAGCAGCAGACATTCTGGAAACCACCCACTGCTCTGTATTTTTCATGTGCTCATAAACAACRGGAACTTAGGTAGATTTTTCCATCAATGTTGTCTTCTATTGCATAAGCAAGAAAGAATGCCCATTCCTGGTGGGTTTAAATACAGTAGCTAGGCAGAAAATACGTATCCCTGAGAACTGACAAATACTGATTAATCTCTGTGCTGGGAGCCCAAGCTTATTTCTGAACTGTGAATCAAATGCCGGAGCTCATCTGAACTGTGTAATTCAGGTTCTTCCAGGTACACACAGCCATTTGCTGGGGCTTAGTTTGATGAAGGATAGCACAGGCAATCAACTCAATGAGCAAGCATGGATTTCACCTTCCCTTGGTACACACCTTGCACTTTACCTTTATTGTAGCAACTAACTAGTATATATAATCAGATAAATATGCTCAGTCAACAGCAAGCTCCTCAAAACTGCCAAACCTTAAACATTTCCTATTCTAGTACATTTGTATTTTAAATTGTAGTTTACACTATAGTGGAGGTTCACCTCCAAGTTAATGAGAACTTCCTGCCTGGACTTATTTAGTCCATAGGATGATTTAGTTAATTGTTCAGATATTCAGGACTTAAACCATGAGTGATGGTGAGTGAACTCTGCACTGCCCTGTCCATCTTTGATGACCTAAACTGAGCCTGTACCACTTCTYACGTGGCAAAACAATAATCTCACTACTTCCAAAAAGCAGATGGGAAGAGATTTAGAATATGATTCCTTTAATGCACTAGTAACTGTGAGACCCTCAGGTACACTGACTGGATGATTATAGCCTTGCTGCTCACCAGCAACCCAAGCCAAATGTCAGTCTGATGATGGAAACGAATAGGACGTTCAGTAACAGTGCACCATGAGTGCTACACCGAATGCTTTGCTTCTCACATTAAAAAAGTGACTTACGGAGCAGGAAGGAAGCATTCCAACAACCTTGTCCATTTTTCTCATTAATAARACAAAGCTGTATTGCAGAGGCAGGTAATGCCACCCCCTCATTCATTTCAGGTCTTTCAGGTCTAATATAATTCAGCCTTACACTAAGCTAAACAGCACACACCTGGACAAAGGCAAGAGCGCGTAAGCTGTTTTGAAAACATTGGGCCTCTTTGTAGCAAGTTGTAAAGCAAGAACTTGGCCAGCACAAGGAAATCTTTCAGTGCATGAGCATGTCTGGTATGCTGCTGAAGTACACTGACGTACAGTCAGGTCACTAAGCCTCAGGAAATCCAATAAGCCTTTACAACGCCAACTTAAAGGTTACCTCCATTACCAAGGTGAGACCACAAGACAGAGATGCTAACTGGATAGCCATCTGATTTATTCTGGTCTTGCTGTCTGTTAAAGGTAGGTTTGTTTCCTGAGTTCAAAGCGCTATACCCTGATAGTTTTGAAAACATGATTGGAACCCTGCTGAGAGGTGGCATTTTTTGCTTGGTGTTATGATGAAACTTTCAAGCAACCTAGAAATGGTGCATCAACATAAACCAAAGCTGTAACGCAGTTCATTACAGCAGGAACATCAGAAAGTCCTTAGCTGTTATCTTGGTAATCAAGTCATTTCTGCAGATAGTTTTCTACTGGCGAGACATCTGTTCTCATTTTAAAAAGTGAGAAAAAAACTCAGTGAACTCAAAAAATGGCACTATTTGGACATAGTAGAGATAAGTGGTCACACATATCTTATACCACTTAATAAAAGACATAGGTGGCAGACACATTGAAGAAGAAAAGAAGAAAGTTTCCAGACTGCCAAAATGTAATAGGAGAGTAATGACTTACCGGCGCTCCTACATAGCCTTTAATTCCTGGAGGACCCTGTTTTCCTTCAGATCCCTGGTAAGGAATTCAGACACAATAGAACAACAGAAACCATTTCATGTTAAAAATAAGAACAAAATAAATCAGTCAGAAATAAAGCTTGCATCTCCTCGACTTACAGCAAGCTGTAGAGGCTTCTCGACTGCCTTAGGGCTACTACACAAAATGCACAACTTTCCCAAAGTTACACTCAAATATCTTCTTTTGTTCAGGCATTAGTGGTTACATCAAGTTATTCAGTTTTACCATTCYGCTTTCAGCCTTGCCCTATAAAGGCAAACTGACACATGCAAGCCCCTATGAAGGCTGTTTCAGAAGTTTTGGTAATGGCAGTAGTTGCATTCCTTTGTCATTTCCCTGCCTGGTGCGTATATATGATGATTGGGCTTGGTCTTACCTCCTCAACTTGGTGTTACTGGAATAAAGTGCTGGCATATACTGCTACAAACTACACAGCAAAAGCAGTGTCCAACGAACCACAGACTTCAGATGTTAACGGCTAWTTTGAAGACTCAGTGAAAAGCAACAGATCAGAACTACATTCTCCAARTATATTTAAGATATAAAAGAAAACATTTTCCACACCATTCAGAAAAATGCAWAGGAAATAGCAGTCCTTCAGCTGGTAGCACACTGAATCTTCCACTCCTACAGAGGGTTAACTGAAACGCAGAGTGCTATTTCTGCATGCCTACAGTACCTGCAGATGGTCTGGATCCTCTGCTGAACACTACCAGCCCTCCAAGAAATCCAGAGCAGACAGCCTGGTGGCCATRTAAATTCAATAGGCCCTGTAAGATCATCTACTTCACTGTTATTTTGTTACTTACTTCACTTTCCTTTTTTTCCCTCTCTAGTTAACTCCTGTATTGGGATGCCCTAATGGATAGGGCTTCAGAAAGAGATGAAAATTTTATTCTTAAATGATTGTGGGGTTTCATATTGATTGATATTTTATATTAAAACAAACAAACAAACAAAAAACAACCCTAAAATCCAACATTTAAAATGCAAGGTGTGTTTGCAATGAACTCTCAGCAGAAACCGGGCTTTGTGTCCAAATGCAAGTGGCCAGGAGGTTGGTAATGTCATGCACGCTGTTTACATTTGCTTAGACCAAGTGACAATCTCATTTGAAATGGTTGTTAAGCACAGATCTGGCAGGCTGACTAGACAGTACTTGGCAAGTATTTCATCATGGTTTTAAGCAGAACAATTCCAAAGCTATCCCTCTCCTTCTACCAGAGAGGATTTTACTTTTTAAAGACACCAAAAGGCTGGATGAAACTCTGCCCCGAAGCTTATGAGTAGTTTATCAGTGCAACTGTAAAGCGGCTGAACTCACRTTCAGCACGGAAGTGAACCACGCCACAGCCTCACGGGGAGATTCACAAACTCAGCATCATGAAGCAGAGGTGGGTTTAGGTTTACATATAGACAACACAAATGGCTGTGGGGTCTCTACACCGTTAGGCACCTGAGGACTTGCAGGCAGCGCAAGTCTTCTACTGGCAGAGGGAGAGGAGTGGGCACATCCTTTGCCTTCAGCCTGCAGGAAAATAGTGCTATCACAGTCTGGTCAAAACCCCTAGAAGAATAGAAGACTGCTCTAACTTGTCCAAATTATCAAAGTCCAATTCAGACTGTTACATAAAAGGTGKTTATAAAAGTCAGCAAAAGTTATAGATAGAAAAACTAGATTTGTCTGAATGAAAAGATCTGCTGAGCCCATTCAAGGCCTGTGTCGAGACCATGTCTGGTAAATCACTAAAATGTGAGACCTTCTACAGCTGAAGTGAACAGAAATTCGTCAAAATGAAAACCTTACCTAATACTTCATATTACAAAAGGTTTCAATTTTTGTTTTTTGTAAAAAGTACAGATACCTCTATCAGTTCAGTGTCATTGCAATGATAACCACTAAAAACCTCTTTAATTTTTTATTAAAGGCACAGAAAAAAAGAAAGAAAAGATTGTGTATTAGCTGCAGGACTGTATAGGCTAAAGTGTTTGGTCTCAAAAATTCAAGCTTTGTTTAACGGTTAAGTTAAGCATAAGTGAGGGACTTGTGATAYAGTCTTCTCTGGGCTATTTATTCCATTGAAATTAACCTGTCAGGCCTCACATATTTATTGTGGAAGCCTTCTCCACTGGCCAGTGGAAATTTCTCGCCATCCCAAATCACCACAGGATTTTCTGTAACTGGAAGACCTGACCTTGAATAGCACAAGGCTAGTTAGACAGTTCTTCTTTGGTTATACCTGCTTGTACCAGCAAAATCAGACTTCCTTCTTGGTGACCACCAAAATTCACCAGGGAGTCTGAGGAAAAAGAATTTTTTTTTACACTGAAGACACTGAGCAGGGAACAGTCTGCCCTGGAGATTTCACTGAGCAACACAAGCAGTAAAACTAGAGACGGGATGCTGAGGGCATTTCATTACTGTAACCCTTATTTATCATCCATTTAGGGTACCTCTGGGGATTAAAGTGCTATTACCAGAAGTCTGTAGTACCCTTGTGCTATTACCAGAACTCTGTAGTACCCTTGTGCTACTGGAAGTTTCAAGACACAGTTAATGAAGTCGGTAAAAATTGCTTGGCACCTCCTTAAAAGAAAGAAAACACCTACAGTTGCCACTGAGGCAAAAGACTGGAAACCCCTTAGCCAAGTAGTTAAGCAGTTGGCCGAATTTCTTGAGGAGCACAGAGAGCCCTTGAACCACCRAGCGTGCACCGCTCTTGCCTGGCTCCAGGCAAACGAAGATGGATCGAGCCAGGAAGAACCGCATCCCAACCGAATAGAGAAACTGCAAGTTAGCTCTCCGTGGAGCCCAGGGTAGGACCTCAGGGTTTCAGAGTCACCRTATTGCTGCTGACGATTTTCAGCAAGGATAAGTGATCTGAGAAGAAACAATCATTACAGCAGTAATTGGGGATGTGACCTTCCCCAYCTCCAACCCCACCCATCCTAGCATGGCCCGTTCCACACCAGTGAGGTGGTTAAGTTTGATGCTGGCGGTAAAAGAGCATGCTGACCGTATTTTATATTTTAAAGCCCTGTCAGCAAAATCGGAATTGTTTCTTAAAATAGCCCAGTCCAGAATCCAGTTCAAGGACATTGCATGCGGTCAGTGTGCCTGTTAAAGTAAATAAAAGTCACAGCGAAAGCAAATGATCGTTTTATATTTAGACACACTAGCTGAGAAGCTGGGGCTAGCAGAGCTCAGCTCATCACCGTGAACGCTTGGCATTTAGTCAGACTGTGCACACGTTCAGCCACAACAGCACTTATCTTGCCCAGCCCATAGTGCTGGACAGTGATTTCTCTTCAGTGTTGCCTCAATACTTTGTTGAGCTATACACTCTGTTTTAGAGATGCCTGAAAATTCCAGTGGGAAACATGGATCATTTTGCAGGATCGAGCCCTTCTAGAGGTACATGCAGATGCCTCAGTTTAGTTTGGTCTGCTGAAYATAATGCTGTGCAACTTCCACCTCTGAACCTGCCTGGGCTGCGGAAAGCAATAAGGCCACTAGTAGAGCAGCAGATTTGGGGTTTAAAGACCTTTCAGAAGACTATGCTCCTTTGCATGTATGGGAGCAGAACTGGGTGAAGTAAATTCAGGCAGTCAGTATGCTGCTCTTGCAGCGGCTTTCATAGGCTGTCATGAGCTTGCTGTGTATGATGCCACTGAAATCCATTGTCAGTCTGGTGCATCATCCTCTTTCTGTATTATAAAGAAGAAACTGAAACCAGTTTCAATTGATATCTGAAGTTATCAGGGAACAAGGCAAGGAAGAGCTAAAGTTTTGAAAGGAGAATAAAGAATTGCCCACGACAAAAGCTTCCAGATGTAAGCATGTTCCCGACACTATGTTCAGCTAAGTATTACCAAATCTCATTTCATGAGCAGCTTGTTTGAAGCAAATCCAGTGRTACAACAGCACAAATTCTTTATCACTATGCTACCATCTATGGGTGCAAACTGAAGCTCCTAAAATWGATAGAAGCATAAAAATTCAGTGATTTTATTTTCCCATCTGTAGACTAGGGATAACAATCCTACTGCACCTGAGAGAGTTGAGAGGGCTTACTGAAGACATGAAGAAAGAGTTATATGACACAAAACATGTCCTCTTCTCTTCTGCCATCTCTACTGTTGATTGATTAAAAGACATTTCTTCTCTCTACATACCTTGCCTAAGTGCTGATGTCTTAGTAGGCCCTCTGATGGAAACCAATACTTAGAGCTTCTTCCTTCACCAGTGAGYATTTTAAGAGTCACAGAAAATAATTCAAGCAAGCTAGACACAAGGAGTTAGTGAAAAGATATACCTACCCATATAAAGTATAAATGGAAAGCTCACCTTCGGACCTGCTGGCCCAGGCAGTCCAAACGCTCCTGGCTGTCCTGGTTCACCCTGTAAATAACAATAATTTCAGTGGTAAATGCTAGTCAAATATAGGTTAGAATGACTCAAAATAATCATTACATACGGCTTTAGAAATGAAAGCTTTATCTGATAGCTACAATCCTGAGTACCATTATCCAGAGATCTGAAAATTTGTAGTGTGCTTTCCTTGCAAAATAAAGGCAAAAAGAGACAAACAGAACATTAAAGTAAATACTCAYCTGCTCCTCAAACACAGCAACTGAAGCAGTAAGAAATGAGTTTCCCAACTAGTGAACAGCTTATACAAACTACAATTTACATCTGCCAATTCCTTGTAGACAATGCTATCTCAAATAGTCACCAATAAGCACAATACATAGGAAAATCTGCAAGTCCTGATATTAGGTCATTATATCCCAGTATGTCACTGTCAGATCCCATATCATGCCACATGTGATGTAAGGAAGTTGCATCAATCCTGGAAGCTATCTAGGAACATCTTCAGCCCTTCAGAACTGGGAGTACTCYGCATAAATAGGACAACTGTCAAGTGTAGCAAGAATTAGGAACAGCATGATAGAGACAAGAAATTTGAATTCTTCTGCTGTTGTACCATTACTTTTGTACATGCCTGCCCTTGCAAAGAATCCTTTCCCCAAGTTCTTCCAGCCACAACCAAATGGCTGCCAAGGCTGCAAAATGAAAGATGAGATCTTTCCCCAAGAATAGCTAAGGCAAAAAGCTAACAGCCAAAAGCAAAGATTTTAGAATAACAGACCATCAGGACTGACAGGTTCAGCAAGCWGGCCTATGAGCTCTAGTGATCATGCAGGGGAAGGGAGGAAAACTCTAAACTGAACTTATATAAGATGCTGAAAAACGTGTCCGTATTTTTATGCCTCAGCTGAAATTCTGTTAAAGGCAATATTTGGTTTGTGTCATGTTCTTTTGAGCTAAGCCTGTGTGAACACTGGGGTTATTAACCTTCCCATGCTCCAAGTATTTAAACAGCATACGCAGRGAGTTAATGCCTATTTTTCTCACTCCTGCCCATTTGCTCCTGTAAGCACAAGATGGTCCCACACATCCACGCCCACCACCTCCACCACCAGGTAGCTCTTTGCCAGACTTGAAACAAATGGCCAAGCTTTGTGGCTGCAGTTATAAACCAACACAGCTGCAGCAGCGGGTCCCAGACCATGAGATGCCGGCCTGCCCCTTCTTCCTGGCTTAATGAATTGTAACAGCCCTGTCCCAGGAGTCTCTCAGGTCGGCTAATCCATATGACATCCGTGGCCGCTGCAAACGTGCAAGGGAGAACACTGGGGTTATTAACCTCCTGCCATTTGTTATTGCTGCTCCTAAAATGGCCATACAAATCCCCAAGACATGTTCCACTCAATACAGATTGATTTCCACTGCCTGGCTTACACTGAAAAGAAAGGATTACAGGGGAGGAACAAAAAGGCTTACGGTTTCTCCTTTTGCTCCATCCTTCCCAGGGGGGCCAGGTGAGCCAATGGACCCCTGTAACAACAACAGAATTATCATCAGCATAATATTAACATCAGCTCCAAGCACAAAGACAYGAGCAATACAGTGAGACAAGAATAACGAATGAGGAGAATCATTTCCACCCAAACATTTATTATTTACAGTCTCTGGAGGAGCTGCTGCTGACATCAACACACTATGGCCAATTGATGAGCCGCTAATGAGGAACTAGGCACTCTTAGCCACTTATCTCATTTAAAAATAAATTAATGTAAAAGCTTTGCAGCTAATTAGACGTGTCATATTTGAATCAGCTTAATATTATCTCCTCTCAGACTTTGTCCACAATTCCATTGTCTTGAAAAATTCCAGTTTTGCCTCATCAATAAATACTCATTTTTTTCTCTCCATGCTTTTACATCATCCATCCCAAACCACAGAAGCCAGTAGGCATAGCTATAATATATGTACGTAATGAGTCTAAAAGTAAACAGAAAAGAAGCCTTGAGAACTTGAGCAACCCTCATGAACTGCTCTACCCAGCGGGAAGCCAACCGCAGAGGTCTGAATGCACAAAGCTATAAAACAAACTAAACAAACAGGAAAATATACTTTTAAAAAAAGAAAAAAAAAAAAAAAAAAGCTTTCTGTGTGCTAGAATAAACAAGAGTAAGTATGTTCAGACTGGCAGCACCACAGATAATGGGGACTGCACCAAATGCAGAAAAAAGCCAAGCCTTGCTGTATGCACGTTATAGAACAGATAGAACAGACAGCGAATGGAAAAAGAATAGAAACAGAATGTGCAATCAAGTGTATAYGGAGAAGAACTGGCCTGGTGTTTTTAGTTCTAGGCACTGCAGTAGTTCCTATTGAAACACAGTTACAAAAAAAACAAACAAAAAAATTCAAATGGGAAGCAGATACAGACAAACTGCAACTTTAAGCTCTGATTAAATTAGTTTGCTACATTTTACTTGGTGAAGGTTTTCACCTTGAAATCCTGAACTTGTGATTTTTCAAGAGGTGCAAAAACCATCTAAATTCCTGAAATCTCTCCTACAAGCGGGATTTAAAGCATTTCTGACAATTGCGTTCAAAGTAAATACAAGTCTATACGGCAAGCTTGGTGTGGGACAATCGTTTCCTGAAGGAGGCTGCCACAGCACCCACAGCACGCAGCAAAAGGCCATCTCATTCCACAAGTTATTTAYGTTTGACAGAAAAAAGGACCTGATAACCTTTGACTTTCCATGTCTCATGCAGAAGAATTCCCAATGTTTCTGTAGGTGGAGGTATTAGCATTTCTTACACCTGTTTTCAGGCTTCTACAAWGTTCATGCCCTTGAGATCTCTACATACTTGTCAGACAGGACAGGAACTGGCCAACGGGTTCAAAGATTTTGTTTTTATTTTGCAGATAAACAGCACAACAGCGTAGTCTCCTTTTCCTAACATCTTGCTACCACAGACCAAGAAATACAGATGTAAAAGCAGAAGACTTACAAAATGGCCATATTTCACAGGTTTCCACAGTACCTTTACAAACTTTTGAACTTTTAATACTGTCATTAATAACAACTCAAGCTTACCTTTTCTCCTTTTTCACCTTTCAGTCCAGGAAAGCCTTGAAATCCTTCTTCACCCTAAAACAGCAATGTATAATATATCTTGCAAGAAATGCAATGTTATTCTGTGAATTAGACAGCYTAGTTATCACTTTCAGGAAGTCAAGGCCAAGTTCTATTACTCACTGTAATGATGCTGTTTTCTTAGTCACTTGTCACTTGGCTGTATTTGAACCAGTTCTTTTCAAGCTTTCCATCCAAGTGTCTACCTCTGATTGATTTTTTTTTTTTTTTTTTTTTTTTTTTTTTTTNTTTTTTGCTTTTTGTAAATATCATTCAGAAGGAAACTACATTTTTTCCAAGAACAAAACTAGGAGCCTGTTCTTGCTAAATAAAATGATTTCATCCAGAGAAACATTTCACTGGGAAACTCTCCTGTTGCCACCTTTCAAAACATGAAGACTTGAAATTTGAGATGGCCAAGTTACTACAAGAGAGGTGTCTGTTTTTTCYTGTATGTCCTCCTATTAGGCCAAAACATACACATTGGAAGCTGTTCCAGTTATACCTCATCAACAGAGGCTTCTCATAATTGGCAACTATTTTCTCTAAAGATCCAGAGTATGCTTCTGGGTTAGCAAGTTCAGTGCTCCTATCGCTGGTGCCCAGCAGCATGAACAAAMCCTGCGTCGCTGGACTTCCCCGGAGAGTTGGGCACGAGACTGGTTACCAAGGGAAGAGATGTGGAGCAGCAAGTTAGAAAATGCCTGAATTCATGCATATATTTCTGAATAAAGTTGCCTGTAAATACACAAGGACTACCTACACATGCAGATAAATCCAGGTCAAATTCTGGCACTCTCATTCTAATTTGAGCTTCTTTGTTTCCTTGTTTTCCTGCATGAGCAGTCCAGCAGACTTGCATGGATACATTCCTATGGCAAGGTTCTTGCCAATGTCAAAGAGAATGACAAAATCTGGCCTTATTTATTTATAGGTATATTTGGCACTTAGACGTTAATAAAAGACAGCATCTGGAAAGTATCTGTACTATATATGCAAATTAAAGTCACTAAATACTTTTATAATCACATTTCTTGCTAACTGAACCTTCATGAAGCACTTAGTTTGGAATTCCTAATGTAGCTAGGGGTAAAAATCAGGTCTGCTGTATTTGAATGGCTCCCTAATGAGACAGAAAACCCATCAAACGGCAAATAAGATTTTTTAGGAAATCATTTGCTCAAAGAGGTCAATATTGCTTGAAGAAGCTGCCGTTTCATGGCAAAGTGTRCAACACAGAAGAAAAATTTGCATCTTTTATTTGCAAAGCAGAGGAATGAGGTTAAAC
Organism: Rhea americana; assembly: GCF_003343005.1. Classification (NCBI taxonomy): domain Eukaryota; kingdom Metazoa; phylum Chordata; class Aves; order Rheiformes; family Rheidae; genus Rhea; species Rhea americana. Next base: position 19,727,579 of record NW_028185037.1, read on the forward strand.
AACTTTTCCCTCTTGCTCTTCTTCCATGAATAGCAACTCTTGGTACAGCTGAATAAGTTAATAAATAATTGCATCAGTCAATAAATTTGAAAAATAGCATTCATACAGCCATACAGGTTGGACAGGACCTCATGAGGTTTCTAATCCAACCTCCCACTCAAAGCACTATCAACAGTGAACTAAGAGAAGGTTGTTCAGGGATTTATCCAATTAAGACTTAAAAACCTCCAACAAGGTTGCTCTTCTTCCCAGATGCAATTAGTAACTTGCCTTCTAAGCCAATGGCATCTCAGGAGGAGAAAAAGACTTCTTGCTTTTATCCATTTATTAATTATTCATTTATTAAGCAAAGYAGTCCAATTTTGTCCTCTTGACACTCCTACAAACATGTGGGTTTTAGCAGTAGCAATCTCSGAGCATCCACTGGCATTACCAGCCCCTTCCTAAGCAGGAAACTGTGCAGAAGCAACCTGGACTCTAGAGACACATTTAACATCCACGGTCAGCTGGGGAACCATCACTGATCCCACCAGGCAACAGACTAGGACGGCTCCTACTTCTGCCACTTCCATCAAGTCCCCGTTAACCCAAGCTAGTCAGCTGGTGTTCCTCACAAGGCAGAAAACCCAGTCAGGCTAAGGGTAGATTCAGCAGCTGCTTGAGCCTTCATAAAAACTAAAGAACCGTGTTGCCTATGTCAAAACACTCACTTTCACAAAGTAAACTCTGTAACTTGCCAGGACAAGCAGGGGAAGAGAGAAAGATGTCAAAAAGCATCAGTGCTGGTGTGGTTCAAAACAGTGCCAGAAGAGCTGTGACATGCAGGGATGGGAAAGGCTCCAGCAGTTCATATCCTTAACTCAGAACCTGCTGCCAAAGCGGCAGTGAGGATGCCACTCACTGCAAGAATCCTGCTGCCATCAGAGTTTGCTTCACTAAATAACCATTTTTGACCCACCCTGGCAAAAGCAGCCTCCTGATGTCAAACTGCATCGCAGAACAATCACCTTTTCTCTCCGTTTGTCAAAAAGATTAACTTAATCAGGTTAAACCCAGAGCATTGCGCTCAGCGTGCTGCTAACACCTACGGAAGTGCTAGCTTACCCGAAAGGGAGTCCGTTCCTTTCCCTCATCCCCCTCCAATTAGGTCAGTTGATTTAGTAAAAGAGATTGCCTCTCTCTCCAAAACTCGCGGACTAACAGGCTCTGCCTGTGCATCTATCCTAGAAAACACTATATAAAGCCAAAGAAAGTCTCAATTAGAGAAAGATAGAGCAGTTGGCCAAAGAAGAAATCACAGGGGCCTGAAATAGCACTGTTCAAGAGGTGCCTTGCTGGGGAGATTACAACTTCAGCAATTAAGCTCAGAAGGAAGGTAGCACATTTTCCAGGGCACTCGTCCCTTTTCAGGCTCACGAGTGTGCTGTCCTTTTCTTATCCACTGGAAATCCAACTTTTTTTTTAAATTCATCCTCTGTGCTGTACAGACAGCGAGCTTTAATCAAACCTTTCCACCAGGGKTAGTGGAAAAATAGACACATTCATTAGCTCACTGTCGCTTGTAAAAATATTTATCAAAAGAGCCTACATTTGGCAAGCTGAGATCTGAAGTAACCAGAGGACTTTTCTTGCAATAGGGCTGTGGAGTGCTGTCAGTCACAGGAAACTATATGCTGAGTRAAAGAGTGCAGGTACATACTACAAGCACTGAAGCTACATCTTTCTACAGTGCAAATGCCATTTTTAGCTTTTCAATAGTTATTCTGTGACTATTTAGTTGAATTACAGTAATGCCTCATTTATTCCCTGCCTGGGCCATTCTGTATGAATAAACACAGAATGACAGTCACTGCAGTCAAAAGCTCATTTTGAAATTGCAAGCAGTGAGTAAATGTAATAGAGAAAYAGCAGAGACAGAAAGCACATGCCAGCAAAACAGCTGCCAAGCAGACACGTTCTGCAACTGCACTGGGCTGCAGGATCCAGGCACCTCACTGCAAAAACAGTTAGGCTCTAGCAGTTGGCATTAAGCCCTGGGGAAGAAAACCTTATTGCCTTCCTTGCACCAACGCCAAACCTGCTTGTGCCACTGAGAGGGATAAAAATAACACTCCATCTCCACAGSCTGGCTGCGTTCCCAGCTTCAGCACAATGAGATTCTGCTGGTGACATGTAAACCACACACAGATGTTTCTACCATGCATTTCTATCATCACCCATCACCCACCTACTTTATGGATATCTGAGTTTTGAATACTATCACTTTCTGGAGCAACACCTGGTCTAGAAAAGGAAGGTGACACAGAACAAGCCTCCAAGGAAGAGTGGAAAAAACTGCAAAGGCAAACTGCCGTTAAGAATGGGAACAGAACYTCCTTCGGCTTAGCCTATGCTTTGATGCAGTAATTACACACTTTGGGGGTGGCCTATTGCTTTCTTGTCCAACAGTTTTACAGACAAAATCTTGAGCTTTTGTATTTGTTATGTAATCATATTTGTTCATATTTTATTAATTCATATTTAATATAAACACGTAATATGTAATAAACCTACGAGGAAGTGCATTAACAGACATGACAGTTTGGCTTACAAAGGTTCTAAAATACTAAATACTGCAAATTATGAGGCTATACCACTAGACAAATCACTCTAATGAGTGATTTGTGACTATTTTCAATTCCTTAAGGAATTATTGTAAGCAAATCAGGAAGTTTTTCTGACCTGTACATAAAAAGGGTACAGAGCAAGACCTAAGCTCTTGCTTCTAATTTTCCTGGAGTTTCAAAACAAGGTTTTCATGGGCCAYAGAGTTAATCTAGAGTGAAGGAACAAAGGAAATGACATCTCACGAGGGACAGGCAACCCTCAGCTGCTGCAGACTGCTAACTAGGGTGAGTAACCATAAAGATATATCCATTGTCTTCAAGTGCATCATCTACAATACTAAAAAGTTAGAGGCRGAGGTGAGGAAGTATGATGTACCAAGATAGGTTTCTTTTTTCAGCTTGCGTTCATCAGCAGAATCATGCCATTTCAAGATTCAAAGACATCTTCCACTGTCCCATGGATTTATCAGACCACGTCAGCTCTAGGATAGGGATCCCTCCAAAAAGGGCTTGTTCTTTTACCTTCCATTACATGGTCATCATATGGACATTTAGCTTGATTTGTTGCATATTGTCCAACGATTTGCCTTGCCTGAGTTGTGCTGAGCATCACTACCCCATGTAAAGATCTGAACATAATGGACTGAATTTGGACTATGACCAAATTATATCTATACTCCATGTAGATCCTCAGACCACTGAATGGACATAACTATGAAAGTACAAAGTAGGTAACCTAATTGTTAGAYTACATGCTCTTTCAAAGTGCAACGAGTCATACAGAAACTTTGCCATATCCAGACTCATTTYGAAATTTCTCTGAAAAGAAAGTGATTTAAAATAAAGGGAGAAAGTGATTTGCGAGCATATGGAAAGATACGGGGATGTGATAGAGCAATGTAGTATTAACTGATCCTGGAGGGACATCAAAAACACATGAAGGAATAATCCATCCATGATGTTTTTAGGCAATCTGCTCAAGTTGAGTTGCTTCTCTTTCCTCCACTTGCAGCTCCTCAAGCAGCTGCCAAGTTTACAAACATTTTTTCCAACTTGAGAACAGCTGTGGCCTATAATCACATATTTTATTTCAGCTCTGGGTTGTGGCCTATGTTAATGGAAACGAGAGCAAACTAAACAAGAAAATAATGGAAGAAATCAGTCCAAACCACATGGTTAGACTCTCATTTTCCTGTCAAATTAAAGTAAATCACTAGCCTTTTCCTTTAACCTWACCAAGAAGACTATAGAAGCTATATCATCCAAAGGTCAATTCTCTAGGCTTTCTTTAGCCCTTCTCCCACATTGGCCTACACATGTAAGTACCTCCTCTTTTATATAAAAGTGAGGTATATACCTCACTCTTTTTATATAAAAAGAGAATTTTTATAAAAAATTCTGACTCTGTCATAAAGTATCGATAAGGGTGTCATTAGGAGTCCTTCAAAATCAGTCCCTTGAAAATCATCCAAGCAGAACTCCATGAATCACACACTGAGAATATTGACAGCTTTGCAAACTAGAGGATCTATATCCAAGGTAGAAGATAAAATAGCAACAGCTGAATTAGAAACARAACAAAAAGGGCAAGATAAAGTGAAAATAGAAACAAAATTGGACTGTGTGTTGTTACCATTTTGTCATTTATAGACCCCTCTGTCCTTTGTTACTTAACCTCACAACATCCTGGTGAAATGAAAATAAAGTTATAGTAACTGCCACATTGCTTTAATTTCAGTAGGGTGAGGAGTCGGAGGTACAATTGAGCTGAAAGGTCACAGAATCTGGAACAARGACAGAAACTCACTCCAGATTTTTGGGGTCCTAGGTCAGTGCCCTAACCTTAAGTTTATCCTTGCTTTCTCCTGGCYTTTTAGCCTGCATTTAACTTGCTAATCTGAGATTCACAGAGAACAGACCACAAGATGGTCTACATCTTGTAAGTGGCTACAGCTGATCCATAGTTCCAGGCTAAACTGTTTTCAAAGTTTGATGAGAAAAGTGAAGAAAGCCAAAAGACCACAGGAGTCCTTCTCCAGGCTTTTCTAACTCAGATGCCCCAGCTTCAGGTGTGCAAAATGAAAGAGATTTCAGAACTTCATCACCAAAGCAAGATAAAAATCTTTTCTTGAAGAATGTCATCAGTTCTGAGTTTGCTTTCTGGACTGAGGAGAGAAGGACGAAGGTTTCCTTAAAACCCAGGGATTATCTGCAGATCAACCGAGAGGCAGAGCTGCAGTGGATAYAGGTCACTCAGCTCTATTTTCAAAAGCTGCGGACTGGACAGGCAGCATGAATGACTGCCATTTTTGAAAGCACAGATGAAGGAGTATATTGGCTTAATGAGGTTTTAACCYTGTTAGCATCTGGCAAGTTTGATACCAAAACTGGCTCCATCTTCCACCGCTACCAGAAATAAAACATAGCAAATTAAGAGTTTGCTTTAGTTCTTTCTAAGAAAAGAAGAAAAACGTATCTGTCAGGTCTCTATTACACTCTGATTTAACGCACACAAAAGCCACAGGGAGAGGATATGCAGGGGCTAACAGAAGTTGTAGGTGGGCCTAGTCTATCATGAAACTCAGTCCAGTTTGTAGACAGCTAATCAAAGGATAGTTAAGGGCATTTTCCACACTGCAAATAAATATCATCAAGGCTTTACTCAATAGAGCATAACTGCTTCCAAAAGATACACCATCATTGTGCAGGTACTTCTCAAAAGAAATTCAAGGRACAGTATGTTTCAAGGGTCTAAATATACCATGAGACCAGAAAGGGCATATTGGCCCTTCATCATATTATCCTAGTTTAGGAAGGGTATGCGCATCGTTTTCAAGATGGTCCAACAAATACCTTTTTTTGAAGAAACCCAGAGCCTCTCTGCATTATAACAAAAAAAAAAAAAGGGGGGGTGTTTTATCAGTGAATATGCTACACTGCTATCCATAAACTTGGTGTTGCAGGAGAAAGTGCAGAGCTTGCTCATTTGGGCTACAAGTAGTTGAACTCCAAGAAGCAGCAACAGTATTTCCTGGGGTGCAGCTTTCCTTGCAGTTCTCAGAGGAAAATGAACCAAGGAACAACTCAGTCAATCCTGATCTTGCAAACAGCAGAAGACTATTACAGTAAAACACAATTTAAATCCCCATGTCTRTTTAAATCAAGGTGCATGGATGGTATATAATGGCTTCTGCCAGACAACCTTAGACTTGCCATGGAAAAGGGAAAGCAAAAAGAACAATATGTTTAAAACAACATGTACCAGTATGACAAATTGATGGACACATGACCTATACCCTGCTTTAACATAGCAAAGGCTAGTGTTGTCTTTGCACGTGACAGCCATGGGATGCAGCTTTTCCCTGTATAACCAGACCAGATAATACTCTGTCTTTCTCCAGTGCACAAACATGAACATAAACTGTATATCTGAGGCTGAAGGCTGAGAAAACAACAACAACAAAAACCCCACAGTTATCATCTACAAGGCAAGTGAGATGTCTCACTAACATGGAAAAATTAAATTATTATTGAAATCAAAATTYCAGTTTTTCCAGTTTGCATGGTTGGGACAACAGGTCCTCTGTTAAAGACACATTCCTAGATCCTTTGAAAYGTGAAAAATTGAACAGCTCTGCCTAAGAAATTTCCTTGTCTTCAGGTAAAAGCTGATGATCTTTCCTGGCATCTGCCATAGCTCAGGATCAGGCAAACAGCTTGCCAAATGCTTGAGGGGAAGTGTTCACTGAGACAGAAAAATAACCCAGTCATATATATCATGACATTGGCTTATAGTGTTGTTTGTTTGTTTGTTTAAGTATTAGTTTGATATTTTGCCTGGTCAGAAAAATCTGCCAATTCTTTTTGCTCAGCTTCAAGACTGGCCAGTCATCCTCTCACCTCTCCTCTCATCCAAAGTTTCCGTAATAGTTTGTATAGTGTCTGAGAAGAGTGTCTCAGGATGGAGGAATGCTGCGTTCTGTGCTGGGSTACAGTTACACTTCCCAAGTCTCTCCAAAATCCCACGTTGATCTGCTGTTGAGTCTGCTGTTACTGATACTTCACAGTCACCTCTTAGAGTCTATTGCARTGCCTCATTGAAATACATAGAAAGATTTTTTTTAAAAAAAAAGATTAACCACATCATCTAGTTCATGATTTCTTCCCCCACCTCCCAAGCACATACTGAAAAGATAGCACTTCCATTTTACACACAGCTTTTGTACCTTGCAAATGTATCAAGTTCACCCCAATTCCTCAGTCTTTTCCTCTCTCCACAAACTACATTTCTCACAATCCCTCCCTGGTGGTTAAATTCTCAAGACTGATGATTATTCTTGCTGCTGTCTGCAGTGACCCTCCACTTGCACCACAYCTCCTTCGAAATGCCATGCCCAAACTGAAGACAATATCCTGCTTGAAGCTTTACCAATACTTACTTAAAACTTGCCCTAGCACAAGGCCTCTGCCTGCTGCCAAGCATACTTGAGGCCATTCAGTCAAGTCTTTCCCAAGATTATAAAGAGCTTTGGTCCAATCAGACATGTATATAAGGTGCTGCTCTTCCTTAGCTCATTTTCATGTCCGAGCCCATTGCAAAGATCACGATCATTCTCCCCATTTTACAAATGGGAAAATTGAGGCATAGGGACAGGAAAATGCTAAGGCCAAGATCCCCCACAGAGCCAACAGCACAAAGCCAGAATTAAAAACTGGGTCTCCAGAGACCCAGGCCCACTCACAGCAACATATGCATTAGATTCTCTTGAAATAATGACCACTAATGTTCAGCTTGCTGTCTCACCAGGAAAACAAACATGCTTGCCACAAAGAAAGCATTTTCCTAGCTTGGAGTTTGCTACTATGTGTTCATCACCCAGAAGCACATGAGAGTAAAATCATCATGTCAAAGCCAGGGACACTAGGTCTTGTAGACCTTAGGAGACACAATACCTCTAGATAACACTTGGAGGAAGAATGATGGGAGACCCAAAAGGGAAAATTCCAAGTGTCCTAGGTGGTGTCTGGGCAAGTAAAGAACTGTATGAAACACTCATGCTGCCAGTCACGGTCCCTGATCCATCGCGCCTGCCTCTCCACCCGTGTGGCTGATGACATCCTCAGCCATGCTTAAGGTAAGCTGATCAGGCAGCAAGCTTTGATGAGCAGCATGTACTATGGAAAGATCTGGCTGCTTAACTTCAACAGGGGACCAGAGCTTACAACCCTGCCTCTGCCCTTGGCCCAAGGTGGCTAAGGTGGGTTTTTTGGTGTTTTTTTTTTTTGTTTGTTTGTTTGTTTGTTTGTTTGTTTTGGGGGTGAGGATATCAGAAGCACAGGGATGGCAAAGCTTTCTGACCTGCTTCCTTTATACACAGCCAGTGGACTGTGGCATAGAAATCCTCTAAAGAAAGGAGTGCTGGAGATTTCACAGCCTTCCGGTTGCCAGTAGATGTCATTACATACCAGCAATGTGCGTGAAAGACAGAGCCCAGAACTGAAGAGGAATATTTTCTAAGTTTATGTAAAGAAAAAAAAAAGTTACTAGTATTCTTGTACTACCGAGAATTAAGTTGTCACGATGTACAATTAGTATGTGATCTGGCTTTGAGTTGTTTATTACAATCTGCAGCTGTTATTCTGGGTCACAGAAAACCACAGAATTTATCTAAAACCCTCTAATTATTGTTAAGGATAAGAACTCCATCAAACCACAGTTATTTAACTGTGCAGAATGTACTTTAACTACAGGCAAGAGAACTCAAAAAATAGAAGATGTGTAGACAGAAATTGCCTGCATACAYAAGACGTTTCAAAATTGTGCTCAGACAGTCCTAAAGCTGATACGAACATTAATACACCTTACCCTTTAATCTGAAGGTTCAGAAGAGAAATGACAGATACGAATGACTCAAAAGAGCTGCCTGACAGCCTTATGAAGTGGATAAAGTGCTGTAATACAGATGTGTAAATGTTGGATTGAGAGGTTAAGTGCTGGATAACCTTAACCAGATGAAGTCAGTAGCAAAGAATGGATCCCAAGGGATAAGACACCCAGMAGAAAATAAAGTTCTTCAGATACCGCAGTCTTCAGCTTTCACTATTAGGTCAGTCTGAGCCAGGCTCATGGTATTTTTTTTTTTTAATCCTGTAATAAACTAACAAGATCCAAGCACTRAGAACCCAAACTTGAGGGGGCTACATTCTCACAGCCACTGTCTCCAAGGAACACCAGTTACTGAGAGTCTTATTTATTTCAATTCCAAACTCAGTAGTATTTCTAAACCTAGAGATGATTTTTCTATCTTGCTACTGTCAGTRTTTACCACCTTAATGCACACCGGCCATTGTCCTGGATCTCAGGGCTCAGAGGATCCTGCTGCCTGCTGCTCCACTGCTTCCTAAATCTTTCAACGTCATCCCTCAACTGGCCAGCTGTAGATAAACTCAACAACATGACGGCTTACAGACTTGGTGACAATATCTGAATGCAACAGCAACCTAGATAAAACCTGTGACCTCTCTGGAGCACCTTTGTTATAATGGGGCAGAGGTTTTAGCAATGAAAGGAGCATACAAGTTAGCCCCTGGAGTGATAATTAGTTTTATTCAGATATTGTGGGCCTAAGGACTAATTCTTAATCTCCACAAGCCTAGGCTCTGCATTGTGCTAGTACCCAAAGTACATACACCCACTTCTCGGGGTCTAAGCCAGTTATTCGARGTTCCTCTGCTTCTTTGCATTAAAGCTGCTTTTAGGCTGAGACTCCCATCTTTGGCCCTTGCTTGAACTACATTGCAGCAGGCTTGCCATGTACCTTGTTCATTCTGCCTTGTCAATCCAGCTTCCCAGCTTGGCCTCGGACTCATTTCATCACTATAGCTCATCTGGTGACCTAGACTCTCAGCTGAACCTGGCTGCCATCACCAGTCCTGTCCTGTTTCCTCACCAGTGGTGGCAAGATAGGCCCTGGCTGGTGAGGCCCCTGCCCTGCTGGTGTGTTACCATCTTCAGCTCCATTCCCCTTGTTTCTCTGACACTCAGGCATCTGACTTCAAAATYTGTATGGCACTGTGTGTCTAAAAACACCACTGAGGACAGGGGCCATACCTGCAAATGAGCAGCATGTAGAGCCCTATCGGTTCCAAAATACACACTTTCAAAATACCCAAGCAAAAGCCACCCCTGCCCTCCAACTATCARACAATGTCAGACTCCCACTATTTCTGCGCAGCCTTTGGTAGACAGACCTGCGCKCATTTTGCTTGTGCTCACAGTTACTGGACACGAGCCAGCGCTGACCCAGAGGCACCGTGCTCGTGCTAATTTGRTAAGCCCCGCCGACAGCACAGTGCTGGGGTAAAGAAGCTGCATGGCTTTCAGGTCAGACCTTTCTTATACTCAGCTGCCCTGAAGCAAAGAGGTAGAGCACAGGGCTCCACGTGGATAGGCTGCATCCTCCAATAGGGGAAGTTTCCACAGCTTTTCCAGAGGCCCTAAAAATGGCAGTAACTCTAGTTTGGAAGATAAATAAGGGAAGGAGAAGCAAAACCTTCATTTGAAGGCTCTGGGAGACAAGCTATATGAAGACCGGGAGAAAAGAGGCTCTCTGTTTTCATTTTACAAAACAAAAATTAGCTAACTTGCYCAAGTTCAGCAAGTCTGTCAGAACCAAGCTTTAAGCCTAAGTCTCTTGCAGTCTAACCCATAGCTTTAGCTATCTGCCTAGTTTTCTTTTCTACACTTGGTCTTGCACTCACCATACCTGATAGGCCAAGCCACTTCAGAGGTTTAATCATCTCTAGAAATTCTATAATAATGCTCCTGCATTTTTGCTGTAACAAGCCATTATCATGAAAACACATTGTCAGGAGAATATAGAATTGATCTACTAAAGTTGTTTTTCATGTTCATTGCTGCATATGTGAGTATTAGCATGAAGGGAAACACAAAGCATGAAGAGAAAGCTCAGATACTCCTGGAAACACATTAGTGAGGGAACTCCTGTGAGGGCACTGCAAGCCAAAATGAAAACCTTCATTCATTGTTTCTGCAGGAAAAGTTGGATGCTCCTTGCTGGAGTTTTCTTCTCCTACAGAGTTATTTTTCTATGAAAAAAAAAAAAAAGAAAGAAAGAAAGAAAGAAAGAAAGAAAGAAATCACAGTAGCAATCCCTTGAGCCCTTTGCTATGACTGTGCATGACTAAACCTATCTCTTATCTCATTCTTCTGCACATCAGGAGCCAGAGACTCTTCTTCAACAGGTGGCTAAGACACCTTTGAATGAATTATCACTTGTGCTGATAATTACCACATCTCTACTAAGGAGGCAGAAGAGAATATCAAACAGGAGGCAACATCTGAAACAACCATAGCCATTTCAGAAGTGAATCTGCAACCCCATATTGATATGACACATAGACCTTATATTGATACCTAACAATAAAGTTCACTCCCTCCTGGGCAAGGAATCCCAGTAAAATTTCTCTCCTCTTCTCTGCAATGAGTGTGATTTATATTTACCAAGAGTTATATTTAAGAAYACAAGAACTGATACCAGCAGTCATACCAAGGGCATAACTAGCCTGCATCCTCTCTACAACAGCAGCCAACAGTGCATAGAGCATGGCAGGTATGCAATTTGACTTCTGCAGTGACTTCCCGACTTTGTTGAGCATAGATACAGTCTTTTACTGAATAACACTTGTGAGGTCTTAAATTTGTATGTACTTTAGCACACAAACTTTTAACCACCAGAACATAATGTAAAGAGGAGTTTGAATACATATTGTATGAAGAGCAACTTCATTGCTTATTTTAAACTTGGCATCAGCTAGTTCCATGCTTTCACTTAACTCTTGCAATGGAAGAACTGGTGAAAAATGGTTACCTACTGGTATCTCCATGCCACAAGTCTTACAGATTTCTATCATATCCCCCAAAGTCCTCCACTTGCCATTTTACCAGGCATCTTTCCACCTGCAGAGTCTTCTCATCGCCCTTGCTCTCTACAATGCAAGAAGGGTGTCTCAGCACCACGGAGGTAATGCTCAACACCTTGCAAGACAAGGGCACAAATTTTTAAAAGCTTCTAAGGTAAAGTCTGTACGGGGGTATCAAAAGGGCAAGCTAGCCTGTGATGCGGATGGCTGTGTCCCAGGAATGCAGACATCGTACTGTACAGAGCCTCCCTTGTCAAACATCATTTCCCAGACTTTGATCAACAGTCACTGAAACACTGTCTTGCTTGAATCATTCCCCAAAATGCTCTACAGCTGTTCTTTCGGCCCCTTACTCATCTCCTGCACCTACTCCTCTTGGAGCAATAGAGGTCTGAAGATTTGTGCTCTAACCCTTACAGGAAGGGTCCATCTGGTTTAGCAAACATCTGTTCAAATAACCTGTGGAATAAAGCCAAGCATTGCCTCATAGGGATTGTATTATAAGTTAGGATACATACCCATGTAAATCAGCAGTTTGGTAACACAGGTACGTTTAAAACAAGTAGATGAGCACTCAATAGATAGATGCAAATTTATGAGAAGAAATATAATCTATGTCCTAATGCCACAGGGATTAACATAGACATCAAGATGACTGTCAACAGCTGAAGTCTAAGATCCAATATAAAGCAGTGGTAACTGAATCAGATTTAAACAAGGAAACCCACCTGTGAGCAGTTTACATGAGCACCTGAAGATAAACACAGACAATAGCATAGTACATCTRCGCACGCTTCCTTGGTCTGCACATGCGCATTTCTGCACATAACAAGCATCCTTCATTAGACTGAGATATTTAGGCATAGCAGAACATGCCAAGGCTGTCGCTTGAGCCATCACAGTGATTTTCACACACATCCTCTTGTCAATATGAATTAGGTTTTTAGCCACAGCTGCTATTATCTTTTGGTTTACCACTAATGAYGAGGTTGCTATGTTATGCATATCAATACAAGCATCGTTCTGGCTTTAACATAGATATACAACTGAGGAAATGGCCTGGAGAAGCAAGGCCAAAGCCTCCCCTATCCTCTTGGAAAGGGACAGGATTTGCCCTCTAACAAATGTCTCAGACCTCACATAACTGCCCTCACACAACACTTGGCAAACGCATGACCCAGCAGGTGTTTGGCACTGGCACAGCTGGAAAATAATACAGTAATAAGGGGATGGTGTTAATTACATCATCTCAGTCTTTTCAGTGGCAGGGTAACCTTCCACCAGTACTTAGGAYGTGAGCCTCATCCTTATAAAGAGGCCCACAGCACACATATAGCWAAGGTCATGCAAAGACTGGGGCTGTTCGAAGTGCAGCATCTCTGATCTGGTTTCCTACCACTGGCCCATAGCCATAAAAATCCATGAAACAAAGCTGTCGCAGCAAGAGGGAAAATAATTCATACTCATGCAGCCATTACAGTGCAGAAGGCAAATAAATGAGAACTGCACCACCCCTCTCCTTCCAGGTGCATCACATCCTCCTGTCTGGCTACCACTCTCTCATGCACCTCTGATCTTAAAAAAAAAAAAAAAAAAAAAAAAAAAAAAAAAAAAAAAAAGCAGGCATAGTCCTCAACACCTCCATGCAACAGCCACCCCATCACATGCACACCTCCTGCATTGCTGGTTCCACACACACGCACAGTTCCTCACTGCAGTATGTAGACACATTCCCCCTTCTGCTGCTGAAGGCCAACCTTGAAAACAACCTTTTGCGTCCAGGAAAAGTTATATATGCGATCACACATACATATATCCCCAGGCTCCTATTTTAATCAAGCCAGCTATGCACAGCAGGCATATCGTTAACCTCCATCAGCAACRGCACTGCAACTCAACCACTGACCAGACGCACGAGACACACTGAGTAATGAGGTGTCCCCCACGTGGTATCCTCCACCGACGAGCACAGGCGCATACTGCCTCAACTGGCAGGAGTACCAGACAAACAAAACAAGCTGGCCATAATCTCATGGATCTCTATGCGGACGCATTTGTTTGTGGCATTCAGCAATGCTGCTCGGCTTATCCTCATCAGAGAAGTCCAGCACAGATATATTGCATCTCTGGGTTTGACTTTTTTGTTCCCCCTCCTCCCCCCTAGTCCAGACTTATTTTTCGAGGCAAGGCAATAAAATAGGTGGAATAATGTTTTCTGCTGCTTTTCTGCAGAGACCAAAACGTAAGAAAAAAAGAACTCACCTCAGCTGCAGCACAACTCTATTGTAAATATGATGTTTCCCAGACTGCTGACTCTCACCACCTGCCAAACACGAGCTGGTTTCCAAAGGCTGAATTCTGAGCCTCAAAGGCTAAATACTGGCTGTCAGTAGGAGGACAGCAGGAAGACGAATGCCAAAATGCTTTCTTTACAGCTCCCATGCCTATGGCTTGGCTCACTAATATTTTCTGCCATAAGCAACCCTCATTTAGAATGTAATTTCACACGGTGTACCACCATATACAATCAATATATCATAATCACAGAGAAAACAAATGAGAAGATGCAATGATCGTAAATACCATGGTCTTGTTTGTTCAGGGTTCTTACTTTCAGACCACAATCCAAYATTATTTTACATCTCCTGAGCAACTGGGTAGCCAGAGACCATCCTGCTCCGTAGATCTTTAATCTCATTTTCAGTATGATCCATGCCTTCTTTTTTTAATTTATTGAGCTATCTCCTAGATCCTGTCAGTCTTGTCCTATTGTTCTCTGTAACTTGAAATTTCATTTTGGTAATAAAGAAAATGTCTCCAACTGGGTGTGATATAGAGCTACAGAGGAAAACTGCTACTTCTTTTCTGCAGTCTGGATCTGCAGATGCATTTTGTTGGAGTTTGTGGCCGTAGATGTCTGGAAAACTGTATTTATTTTACTACAAATTAGTCCAGTGATGTTTTCCTTCCTACTGAACGTATTTCTCCAAGATAGATGACCAAGTAGTTTTCCATGGCATTACTCTGTATCCTTAATTTTAACCTTCAAGCCTAATTTCTCTGTGCTGCTTAGTATTTGAAATAAGAAAATATTCTGCYTTTCCTCCTTTAGGTTACTAATGAAAATATTCAATGAGATGAAACGTTATAGCAGTTTCTTCAGGACTCCAATTTAATCCTGTTAAAAATTCAATAAACTCAAACTCAGTTTCCTTTGTTTTTCATCCATCCCAAGACAGTTCCTTTATTTCATTATCCTCCATGAAATCTCTGCCATTTACACAAAGAAAAAGATTTCAAGTTGGTAGAGTTTTTCATGTTCAACACACAAAGGGAACACAAAGAACCCTTTCCCGCCCTTCCTGTGGAAAAAAGCTTAAACCAGCATAAAAGCTTCCCACAAAGATCCAATTGTATCATCTCCTACATTCTGCAGACTCCAAAAGTAACCTCTGAGCTAAACAAAACAACATAAAGCATCTGTAGTTTATTTAGCCCAATGAAGGATTAGATCTTACCTTTTCTCCTTTTTCTCCCTTGCCATAGGCTCTGCCCTAGGAAGAAAGGAGGAAAGAAAAAGGTACTTTTGACATCACAGATGGCAAATTATGATTTATTTTTCATATATATATATACACACACACACATATATATAAATATATATATCTGTGCACATATACATATAAAAACATTTTGACATATATGTATGTGTGGCTAGTGGTGTCCTGTGGCTAGTGATGTCCCCCAGGGCTCACTCCTCGGTCCCATCCTGTTCAATTTCTTCATCAATAACCTGGATGAGGGGGCAGAGTGTCTCCTCAGCAAGTTTGCTGATGATCCCAAGCTGCGAGGAGTGGCTGACACACCTGAGGGCTGTGCTGCCATTCAGAGAGACCTGGACAGGCTGGAGAGCTGGGCAGAGAGGAACCTCCTGAGGTTCAACAAGGGCAAGTGCCGAGTCCTGCACCTAGGTAGAAATAACCCTAGGCACCAGGACAAGCTGGGGGCTGACCTTGTGGAGAGCAGCTCTGCAGAGAAGGACATGGGAGTGCTAACGGATGACAAGTTGCCCATGAGCCAGCAATGTGCCCTTGTGGCCAAGAAGGCCAATGGTCTCCTGGGGTGCATGAGGAAGAGCATTGCCAGCAGATCAAGGGAGGTGATCCTGCCCCTCCACTCAGCCCTGGTGAGGCCTCATCTGGAGTCCTGTGTCCAGTTCTGGGCTCCCCTGGACAAGAGAGACAGGGAGCTGCTGCAGAGAGTCCAGCATAGGGCTACAAAGATGATCAGAGGGCTGGAGCACCTGCCCTMTGAGGAACRGCTGCGAGAGCTGGGCCTSTTYAGCCTGGGGRAGAGAAGMCTGAGGGGGGATCTGATCAATGTGTACAAGYACCTGAAGGGAGGGTGTCAAGGGGACGGGGACAAACTCTTTTCAGTTGTCCCATGTGACASGACAAGAGGCAAAAGGCAGAAATTGAAGCACAGGATGTTCTGTCATCTGAATGTATGTGTATATATACACACAAATTACAGGACTGCTAGTTTAGGTTAAGTGACATTCCATGGTCATAATTTCTTGATTAAAAAAAAAAGAAAGAAATCAATGATGAACTAAAACAGAAAACTCCCTCCCCAATTCTCCAACTCCAGCCCCAGAAAAATCTCTTGTTCTCCATTACATGGAGTCTAAGATGTTTCCAGAATCAAAGATGCCAACAACTCTCATTAGATTGAATTTTAAACAGGGTTAAAGATGTTCTTGCCTAAAAACTCAGTCTGGCATTTGCATTAATTGCACCTGGGGAAAGCTGGATCTCACTCACCTGAATGTAAAAGAGTTGAGACAGACTTGCACCTTCTGTGTGTGCAAATTGCCTTGTACYGCCCTCATTCAACACACAGCTGTGCTAAAATCAAGTACATCCAAGTAACATATTTTAATTAAAAAGCCAGTACTAAGCCAGTTATCATCCCCATCCATTTCTCCCTCTCTAAGGAATGCTGCCAGGCACTAGAAAGATCAACTTTTCCCTGAGATAAAGGGAATATATTCAACAAAGTATATGGGATCGTGAGAAAAGGCTCAGTGTGTAGGGAAACACAACTACTCGGTTTTCCAACTCTTTATTCTTACTTACTGACTCTCCTTTTTCTCCTCGGAGTCCAGGAAGTCCTTGCCTGCCACTTTCTCCCTTGAAAAAGAAGAAAGGATGTTGATACCACAGCGATAACTCATTCCACTTTTGACARGCATGAAGATAACAGGTAAGATTTCCTCTTAGCCCTCCCGCTTGACTTCAGCTGAGGGCTGTTCCACATTAGTCTTTGTATTTTGTTACTAGCTTGTGGTTGACTTGTTTTCTTCATAAAGTGCAACTAGGTTCTGGCTGAGATCATGTACTCTTCTGTTCTGTTCCCACCAGCCTCTATGGACAAGATTCTAGTTCCTACTAGGACTCAGTGGACACCACTACATTTATACTGGTTGTAATGTCCACATTTTAAAATTGATTTTATACTCTTTTTTTATTTTAAAACATAGTTAGAATCCCTGTGTGCCTTGGTAAACCAAAGAGCACTCTCTTTTTGGGTATCTCAAAAGGCCTTATATCCTATTAAGCCAGAAAGGACGACATGCATTGGGAAGTAGTTTGCATAAGACCTGGAGAGTACAAACCTAAAATATGGGRAAAAATAAGTCTGTATTTTCACAATTTAAGAGTTACTTCTCTCCTTCCAGTTTCAAAAAAGATTTTTTCATTCATACTAGATTTTCACRATTGGCTGACACCTCCCTCTTCTAGCACAAATGTACAACACACAGTCACTCTCCCTACTTGTCCAAATGGAAAAGAGAAAAGAGAATCATGGAATAGGGGGAAAAAACACGAGTGAAAACATAGATAATTATGGGGAGAAGAATGAAGATTGGAGAAGTAAATGCACAGAGAGAGGAAAAGAGAAAAATGGTTAAGCAAAACCCAGCCAGAACTACTTCTTCCTCCATCAGTTCCTAGGAAAAAAAAATAGTTTGTGGGGCAGGGAAAGGGATAGATACACAAGCGAGATGGACCATTTGATATATATCTATCCACTACAGAGCTAGAAGTTGCACCCAAAATGGYAAGTACAAAAAACACCTGCAAATTATTTTCACATACCACTGCACAGTTGCAATACTGGAAGAGGGGCCAGCTGAGGATATACCCACAACTAAAAACAATTTAAGGCTATCCTCAGCATTGCCAGCAGATCTTTTGATTTCTGTAGCACTGCTGGGGGACAGAGTGCTCTGCCTACATTCCCCTACCTCGCTCCTTCCTTGTCCTAACACAAAAAGGATACGYCAGAAATAGACTGTGTTGAGCTCCCCATCCATCACTAACAAATACTATGTCACTGTTCTTTGCACTTTCCTCACTTGTTTGTACCTCCTACTGTCTCCTGTTTATAGTGACTTTAAGTGCTTTGGATCTAGTTTTGTTCACTGTGGACACAATATCCAGTTGTAAGAGTCCCAGACCTAGAGCAGTACTCCTAAAGCACCACAGCAATAATACATTCAGTGACTCCTGCACACCCCAAATCTCCCCCACATGGACTGGAATAGGATTTAATGTTACAGCTAAATTTAATTTGTCCTGATATATGTCCATAAAATGTATTTAGCTGYGCCAGATGCTCAACCTTTTGTCAGAATTATGCTCCCCCCCCCACCAAGACACTTTAAAAACCACAGGCAAGATGAAGGTTTCTTTGCATTTTTGCCAAAGGGGAAAAACCCTCACAGAGCAAGAGACATGTATGCAAAACTAATGTCACAGTCAATTCTAGTAGGCTGTGGCAAAGTTCATAGAAGGTTTTATACAGTTGTCTCTTATAGGCAAAACTCCTTTCTAATTTTGGAGAAAAGAGATGTATTCCCCTAGAGCATGTCTAATACTCTGGCCTTCACAAAATCCTGAAGACAGATAAGCAAGATCATTTCTATGATTTGGACAGGAAGTAATTTTTCCTAAACTCGGAGCACATATTGATAGCAGTGCTGGAACAGAGCAGAAGCTTGTTGACTGTCCAGCTAGCGTGGCTGCCTCTAAACAACGCAGCAAGCAYGATGTGCATAGAAGGAAAATAAATTACACTGGTCTGCTAATTGTTAGCATCTAGTACTTATCAATAGGACCTAGCTTCAAGTGCATTTTCCAGTTCTTCCCAGGCTATTTCCTTCCTCGCTTTTCCCCAGTAGCTTCCTTTACTGTATCTCCTTCTAAAATGCATATGCTGTGCATATAATATACATTAYCTTCAGTTTGGCAGCATGGATGATTGAGGAAGAGGGGTTCATCTCTGGGAGATTTCTCTCTCTAATAACTGCAAAAGCTTCTATTTTGCCCTCGGTTTGGAGGCTTAAATTAGGGAGGAGTAGAAACTTGTTATCTTCCCACACTGTATATACGCTTGGAGTATCTTCACAAGTCAGACAGCACCATAGGAAAAGCTTGTCCAAACTTCCCCTCTCTAAAAGAGGGGATATGTTACTGGAGCTCTGATACCAGAGCCTGTAGGCAAGTCTCTATCTTCAAACCCAGAAAAATAGAGCAACCGTGGCAGTCATCTAACAGACCTCCCAATTCTTTGTTTTTTTCCTTAAAAAGGAGTCAAAAGAAGTAGGCATTATTCCTTCCTTGGATAAGGAATGACTGAGTGACCAGCTACTGCTAGTCTAGTGGGGGCAGGGAGAAACCACCTTGCTTGGACTAGACAAGGAGCTTCATAGTCCTCCTTGCYTTAGCAGACGTTTTTTCCCTCCCCCTTAGCTGACCTGTGTCCGTATTTGTATCTTCTGGTGAGACTCATAGCACGCAGCTGGTGAGAGTCATCAGAGAAATGTTTCTAATACAGCTGAACCAGCTGCTTGCCTAGATTCTGAGAGGGCCATATAGTCCCTTACAGGGTATTTCTCAGTAKCAGCCTGTAACGTATTCTTAGGTAATGCTCATGTGCCTACAGTCTACCCAAATATCCCTTGGGTCCCAATTATTTAGAAGTAGACCTCAACCTTGTAGTTCACCCTAAATAAGAGATGCTTACTCTGAGTCAGAAGTCATGCTTTCTGCTGTAGAGTCCTGAAGCCTCTCAGATTCTACATTTTTCTGATAATTTCTTTCCTTACTCATTAATTTACTCCCACTTCTTTGCTTAGTCAGCTAATGCTCAGTCTTTTCTTATGTTGCACTCACTTCCTAGTATGTTTGAATCAAAACTCATGAGTTTAGTCAATAACTTACAACTTATTTTGATGAAGGTCCAGCTCTCAGATTCCTGYAACAAGTGAAACCCGTTTTTTTAACCTTAAAGTTTTACAACCCTCCTCATTACACACAAAATTTAAAATACAACCCTTGAACCTTAGAAATGAGGAGACAAGACGAATGATCCTAGAACATATTACTAACATTTAAAACCCCATAACGTAGAAGCCATTCTCATTTTTGTGAGGAYAATGTCTTTCCAAAAATAAAGCATCAGTTGCTAATAGTGGGGAGTTACAAATAGTTTTTGCTTTTCTCCCAGAGGTCAGTATTTCAGTCTGGGTAGTGCTCAATAATGCTTCAAGGATAGAGAGGAGGGACAACGCATTAGTCCCTGCACGTGGAATAAGGCCGTGACAATCAGCAATAGCTATGTGAGAACTGCTACCAAGGGCTTTATATATCACTTAATCACAGCATCTTTGCTAGTCAGGAACCAAATCTATTACTTGCCTTATTTAGCACACAGAGAAGCTAAGTTGTTTGTCTCAAATCATCAGCTCTTTGTACCAAATCGTTGTCAGAGCCTGGATTTAAACTGCATCCTCCCCAGCTCTCGGAGACTGGGGCACAGTCCTGCCTTGGCTTTATACAAGTCATAGACAACTAAAGCCAGGGAAAATTCATGCACAAATCTGCAGAGCTGTTCAGTGACCCACCTGCAGGGATGGGACAGCCACCAGCATCAAGATCTCTTAATTAAGCTGCCTAAGGTGCTCAAGAATCAGCAGTCACATAGCTGTCCAGATAAGGTAGCTATACGTTGTAATTAGGTCTTAATTTTGTGCTTAGAGATRCACCATTACATATTCTACTAATGTGCTCAGCACTAGGCCATGTTATGCAATACRGACACCCTCACCAGCGTGCAGACCTTGTCACAGCAACGAAAAGCAATGGGAGCTGCTGCTCAGTGCTTTATTATAATCATCATCATCCTTCTGCAGCCTCCTCACAACAATCTCCTGCAGTTCTGACATTCTTCAAAATAGCCCCTCATTACTTAAACTGTCACAGATTAAAATAGAAAGTTGCTATTTATATACACACGAAAGCATAAAGAAATGCTTTCTGCAGTTTCAGGCAAGCACATCTCAGTGTTAATGGGCCTGCATTCATTGCTGCTGGCAAAAAAGCTGTACCCCAAAACACATCTCCTCATAACACTAAACTTCTCCCTGCACATAGTAGAGCAAGTGTTGTCAAAAAAAGTCAGCGCTGGCAGTGTCTGACCTTTAAAGACCCACAGACTTTGCACCTCTCCTTCCAGTGTTTCATGATAATTTTTTTTTTTTCTGGGGGGGGGGGAGGAGCACAATTTCTTTATTCACCAAACAAATATATTGTAGTGACTGATGAACACTGACTGAATTTGAAGAAGTGTTTCAGATGGAAATGATTCTAAATTGAGATTGTTTCCCAGTGTTCTTTTATCACACAACAGGTGAAACTGGGAAGCACTGAAATCACCAGCTTTCACCTCTCCAGTAATGCTGTGAATCTTATTTTGCTTCCAGTACTTCTCTAAGTCAGTTGTCCCCACAGCTCTAAATGTAACCAAGCACAGAAGGGAAACGCGTGTGTATTAATTACATGCATGTGCATGTGAAAGACACTTACAAAATATGCATGATAAATATAGAAACTGGGAAGTTTGAGGTGGACCTCACAACCACCCTCCTGCCCTGTTATCTAGGAAGAAACACATAGAGGAAAATGGCCTGAACATCAACTCATGACTCAAACTGCCTTGCTCAGACTAACACACTATGGCTTGTTCTTTACCCTAGTCTCAGTAAGTTTTGTGTGAAGAGACTGGGAGGCTGCTATATAACCTACAGCTAACTAGCAGTGCTGAGCAAGGCACAGTACAAAAGCAGCACACAGGTTTCTAGGCAACTCATATGAAAGCTGTGCATGACCTAGCAAATAAAGCTGGCTTGCAAAAAAAGCCAGTTCAGAAGTTCACAGGAAAAAGTTTCAGAACATACGTATTCTAGAAGTGACAGAGTTACAATAGTGAAATTCAGATGTGAGCCTAGAGGAAAAAAAAAACACAAATGGGACAAAGTCCCCTGCATTCCTTCAGAGTTATCCAAAATTGTCTAAGTTTAGTCACAATTTAGTCATAATTGACTCTTGCCTCCTCAGACTCTTCAGCTTATTTAGTACACAAAATTCCTCTACTTTTGTTATTAAACAAATCAATTAGCACATACTACAGACCTTTTGACCTCTAGGACCTTCAGGACCGACTTGGCCTCTCTCTCCCTAAAGGGAAAAAAATAACATGATTAGGCAGACTGGTCTACTCATCATATAACAAAGCAYGTGGCCCAATCCCACAGCCACTGGGGACAACAGAAAGTTTTTCTAGTCTCAATAGACAGCAGATTAATAAAAGACGTGTTCTCAAGAACAGCAGCAACAAAGCAACAAAGCTGGCTTTCCAGAAGTCCCAGTCACACACAATATAACCAAGTCCATTCTTTTTAAAAGCCAAGAGATTTGGCTATATTTACCTCCAGAATCTCCCCCTACTTATTCTACCCGCCTACCTGGGGTGGATAAAATTAACCACTCCATTTTCAATGTTGCTTCCAGGACTACCAGTATTACAAAAAGCACTGAATTTGGTAAAAAGAAAACACCTGGAAAACCTGCCATTTCCTCCAGAGATATGTCACCMGCGAATAACACAATGCCTGCCTCTTTCTATATATTGCTTCACACTAATAGGTCTTAAAACGCTTTATGAACAAAACTAGCTCTTTCTTCCTCAAAGAAAACACATTCATCTCAACTCTCACCTTTTCTCCAGCCGGACAGGAGCAATTGACAGTCTTGAGGTGGCCAACTTGTTCATTGCCAACCGTGGGCTTCACTTCRAGGGGTGGTGCTTCTGTCAGGACCGTGACCTGGCACTACACCCAAACACTCAAGGTCATTATGARGCCTTCAATGCTTTCTCTTTTACCCACGTTAGAGAAACCACATTGGCATTACTGGACAACGCATGGCTAAACATGTTRCACTGAGGAATGAAATTCAACAAAAGCCATTCATTCAAACAACAGGGCAAAAGATGGCAAAGTGAGCGATGAATCTTTTAAATCAGAATCTAGGCGAAAAGAAGGAAAGGAGGGTCGAAGTGTTTACTGAGAGCACAGTAAACTGAGCAGCAACTGGTACTGTTTTAGTTCTTCCCAAATAAAACAGTAGGAAACAYGCTGAGTATTTCATGCTGAATTTCTGTTGTTCTGTCATCACTTCAGGGTTTGTTTCCCCTGACAGCTTGGCAAAGAAAAAGGGCTTGGAAATTTCTAATTCTTCATACTCATCTCTTCAGTGTGGTCATCTTCTGGCACTGCTGCATTACCAATTGTATACTTAGGACTCATTCACCATCATTATAAAAATGACAAACCCACAYTGTCACATCCTCTATTTGTGTAATATATTTCAGTAAAGAGTGTTCATGTGAAAATGAATTAAAAACAAGAAGAAGCTTACTGGTCCAGAGGGAATGTCACAGCAGGTTTCTAGCTCAGCATGTCGAGAATCACAGTAAATAACCATTCGCTGAAGATCAAACTAGAAGACAAAGTGAGACAATAGTCTTAAAGACAGTGAATTATTAAAGACTGCATCTCCTTTTGTTTGGCTACAAACAGTGCAGAGGAAAATAAATAAAAGCCAGATGGGGTTAGATTCACAGTGATTCTGTGGATCCTGCAGTCAATATCTATTTCTCTRTATCAATAATGGACCAATTTCTCAGCATGCTCCAGGAGTGCTGAGCTAATGAGACCTTGAACATGCCTATTAAA
This sequence comes from Rhea americana, assembly GCF_003343005.1. Taxonomy (NCBI): domain Eukaryota; kingdom Metazoa; phylum Chordata; class Aves; order Rheiformes; family Rheidae; genus Rhea; species Rhea americana. Next base: position 19,751,270 of record NW_028185037.1, read on the forward strand.
ATTCTGATGCAGCTTTTCATATAAGTAAGGAAGAATGCTAACCACTATGTCCTAGCCAAATTCCTGTCTGGGAAGATATATTCTGCCCACCTACATTCCTTCCAAAATTTCATCGAAGCATAAGGTTTGTTTTTCTCCTGTTGTGCCCTGTGACCATTTACCCCTGTGTGAGAAATGCTATTACCACCTTTAATATGAATGTTCCWTCTATTTTGTGCTGCTAAGAAAGATTATAGAAGACTCAAAACACTACACAATTATGCATTTTATAACTTCCATACAGTTATACCTGGTTAACACTGCTACCAGACAATCTAGGTCCAAAGTGAAAGTCTCAACTTTCAGATTAAGATCAATTGGYGCAGGAAACATTAAATATCAGGTATATTTTTGAGGGATTGAGATTATATCATGACTCTTCTGAGTTAATAAGGTTTCTTTTTTCCCATCTGTCACTACCACATGTGAAAACCTTCACAGTGTCAAGATTAGACAGGAAAAAAAACTTTACATGTGTAATTCAGCACTCAGCTCRATGGTATTTGTGGATGACTGTCTCTGGCTTTATGACAACTTCTGGGAATACACAGAAAGATCAGGAAGATTTATCTCTTTTAACCTCTGTTAAGGAGATATCAACACTCTCATATTAGATGACAATAAGACTTGTATATGATGAGATGCCACTCTTAGCTATATAATGCATGTAACATTTCAGTAGGTGATGCTGCCTAAGAAAAAGGGCAATTATAATATCACACTTAAAATAAAAAGCTTCACAAGCTGCAAGCCCAGTGATGAACATTACCCCAGGTCTAGTCAGCACACACAGTACTTACGTCAATGGGGATGCTATCGTACAACCGTTTGCCAATCACAGTCTTTCCTTGAATGTCGATATTTTCCCTGTCTTCAATAGGCAGTGTCTGCACCAGTCTGCAGTCTATGTAAAGGGCGACAGTCTCTGACTGAATGCTGAGGGCRATTTTATGCCAGCTGCGATCAAAAAGATCACTGACTTGAACACTTCGAAAGACCACTCTCACAGCGTCCTTGGTGAGCCCTACGGCGTTGTACTCCACTGCCTTGTTCTCTCCATCCAGCCGGATCGAGACCTGTGAACAGACAGAAGTGACTTTGCTAATAAAGTGCACAGCCTCATCATCCTTTCTATTGCCTGCCTTCAGTCCTGACTGATTCCCCAGGTGATAACCCCCAGGCTGGGGATGGTATAGGACATGATAAGGAGGTGTCCTGGCAAACCRTAGAGGACACACTTTCTAGTGATATATGAAGTCAGATAGGCAGCCTATACCTGTTAAACAAGATGGGCAGAGCACGCACTGGGGCACAGATTCATGCCCATTGTCTTCCCTTGTGAACACACACCATGGCATGGTTTCAGGTCACACCATCTTGACACCTTACAGACGGTGCTTGGGTATGGTTGGGTGGTAGTACATACCAGGGTCCTCTCCCAAAAGAGAGTACAAACAAAGCTGAGCCTGCTTTGGATCYCTCTAGCCTGTGCAATTCTCCATCACTTCCCAGCAGACTCTGTGCTCTTTAGTGTCCCTCACAAGTCCTCACTCAATCTCTGGGGCATGCATGCATCGCTCATTTCTTGGTWTGAAAACATTCTGCTAGGTTGTAACGTTGCTCACACATTATTTCAGATGTTTTGACTTGAAAACTGAAACACACAATAAAAATTATGCTCTAGGCCCAGAAGAGACCTAGGGCTGCGTTATACAGTGTGGACACAGCCAGATGTATCACTCACCAACAGTGCCGAAGAGTAGTTCCTAGTCTAATTTAGTTAATTAAAAACAGAAGAGATGAGGCATAGGATTTATAAAAGCTAGAAGGATTAATATGGCCTTGATTGTCTTTCTTTCTGACTACAATAATCAAGCCTAACCCATGAGAAATGAAGTCCTAAGTGGCCACTCTCAAAAAAAAAGAATTTTTTTTCATGAGACAGACAATATAAAAAAGTCCTTTTTAACCCTCCATTAAACACTGTCCCTCCACTTTGTCACGGCAGAATTCATCTCACTTCTATCTCTCTCTCTCCCTCTTCCAGTCTCTCTCTTCACCCCCAAGCCATTCCTAACAACATCTCGCTACCTACCCTCTGTGTCACCAGCTACACAGCAGACAGAAATTGGCTTTTGAAGACGTTGCTCCTTAGTTCATTTACAAATCGATTTCCTCTTTTACCAAAGTAACACAGCAGCAAGAAACGGAGCACAGAGCGGAGCCTGCGCAGCAAACGGCACGTCGGCTAGCTGCAGAGCTGGGAGAGGTCGGGCCACGTCGGCACAGAGCAGGGTCTGACATAAGTAGCCCAAGGTAGCCTGCCTCCAGATCTGATCCAGCATCTACACGCAGCAGAGCACTGCGCTGTCTGGAAACGCCGGCTCAGATTAGCGTTAGCTCAGAAGTCTCTTCAGTCTGCAGGCCAGGCAGCCCTGCAGACAGATGACGGCCAGAGTGCTGCTGACGTCAAATGAAAAAAGGCTCATGAGGCTCTAGGACACTTCTGACACCAGAATTCACGTCACTTTTGAAAATATTACTGAGAATCTTGAGTGCTGTTTTTTCCTCCACATCTGAAGGGTTCAAGTATTCAGCTGTCTCCACAAAATAATTAGTGTGTTAATATAATAATACATTCTTACTGTGCAGGATTAGGAATGCATGTAGCACAATAAATTATATTTCTTTTAGGAAAGCACAGCTGATAATTTATCAAAATACTATTCAGATTAGCCTTTTACCATTGTCTGAGATTCAGTTAGCTAAGTCCATACTGCACCCATCTTTCACGCTGTGAGCTCCCAGCGTCCCTTGGCGCATCAGACCCAAAGCAGCAATACTGCATAATATGACTAAGTCAGCCCATGCTGACAGCCCAGTTTAGAGTCATGCTASTACTGTAAGCATCACGTTTGTACTAGGCAGCAAAATATGCAGYTGAACTTACTCACACTGCTCTCCAAACACACACAAGCCCCTAAACTATAGCATGCTGCGACCTATACTATAGATGARCAGACAGACCTCTATTGCACTGCCATGGTATTTTCCTTCTGAGAACCTGAGGGTACTTTACTAACATTACTGGATGAAATTCTGCAACATACAGGACTCTTACAGTTACAATAGTTGTAACAGATGTTGCGTTCACCTCCTAAATAGGGAATCCATACAGCTTCCTCATAAGATTTAAAAAGTTTGTGCAAAAACTTGAAATAGCTCGCTGCTCTCCTGTCTTGTGGTCTACCCAGGTTGGTATCTTTCTCCAAACAGATAAAGTATTTTCTCTGAACAGAACTATATGAATAAMACAACTGAAAACTCAGAAAGTGTTTTTAAGAACAAGGATGGTGTATCTTCTCCACTCTTTCCAACTAGCACATCTATCTGCACGCTGACAACAAGCAAGGTCTAAGCAAACCTTCCTCCAGGGTTTGAATTAATGGCAAAGGTCTCCCAGCACAAAGATTTGAAACAAAATCAGTAAAGAATTTTTATTAGTCCACAAGGAAAAAGCAGTGGGAAGTTAAGGCGAGAAGGCTAGTTCATGCAATAAAAGGGAAAAAAAGGCTGCTCTTGCTGGCTGCAAAAGGCCTCGTACCTGTGGGATGCCGTACTTGTCAATGATTTGCCAAATATACCAGTCTTCTCTCCTGGAAGCCTTTCGGAATTTGAAGGTAGTTACAAAGGCATATTCATCAGGCAGACCTTGTGGGAACACATCCCTAGCATGGGCAGGGAAAAAGAGAGCAATGTAATAGGCTTAACGGCGAAGAGCAGAATTTCTAACAAAACTCTCTGAATGCCCCAGGACACTTTCCAAAAGTGTTTTATCATTCCTTTAAAACTCTGCTGTATCTGGAAACATGTAGAGAGGTGAACATGAGCTTGTTACCCTCAAGGTGTCTCTGTCCATGAAGAGTCCTTCTCAACTCCAGYGGTGAAACTCTCAAGTTAACTAAAAAATGGGGGAAATCTGAAATTTGGAATCCATCACGTCAAAAGTTGGGTTTCAGCTGTTTCAATCCATGCTACCTGTAAAAYATCCTGTTTCTTCTCTARATGCACTGGAAATCTGTGACACTGSGCTGGCATATCTGAAACCATCCATGAACATACCAAATTTCAGCACTAAGTGCTRTAATGTTTCCCCTCACAAAACAAGCATTATGCATCATGCTTGCCCAAGATAATGCTCCTTGGCTGATGGCCTGGAAGAACAGAAGAATCTTCTCAAATCACACTTTACAAACACATGTGGCAGAAATTCACTCAGTGTGACACTGTGATCCCCATTTACATTTGAAGTAACCAAAAACAGCAGCTCATTTGACCTAGCCCAACATAAGAACATAACCAACAAAAAAGACCAACAACTGGTGCGGAGAGATGGGATTCATCTGACCAAGCGGGGCACATTTACCTTTGCAAACAGGTTGGCCAWCCTAGTAAAGAGGGTTTTAAACTAGGTAGCAGGGGGGAGGAGGGTGTCATACAGACAGGGTAGAYAWCAAAACACAARTTGGGTTGGGGGGCCTCCAACGGGTGYATGCAGCTGGGGATGTGCGTTCGGGACATGGCTATGGRCGACCCCYSKMMMACCYTYMYKRGRAAMCYTSMRSCMWKRMCMMCYYYTTKRAAWKSCYKKACACCAATGCACGCAGCATGGGGAACAAACAGGAGGAGCTGGAGAGCTGTGTGYGATCGCAGGGCCATGATCTCACTGCAGACAYRRAGACATGGTGGGATAGCTCACATGACTGGAATGCTGCCATGGATGGCTATGTGCTTTTTWGGAVAGACAGGYCRGGRAGGYRAGGTGGTGGAGCTGCTCTTTATGTGAGAGAGCAACTGRAATGCATCGAGCTCTGCCTAGGAGGGGAGGAGGAGGCAGGTGAGAGCTTATGGGTAAAGATCAAAGGGCAGGCCAACATGGGGGACACTGTTGTGGGTGTCTACTACAGGCCACCCGACCAGGAAGAGAAAGTTGATGAGGCCTTCCATAGGCAGCTGGAGGTAGCCTCACGATCACAGGCCCTGGTTCTCAGGGGGGACTTCAGCCACCCTGACATCTGCTGGAAGGACAACACAGCAAGGCACAAACAGTCCAGGAGCCTCCTGCAATGCATTGATGATAACTTCTTGTCACAAAATGGTGGAGGAGCCTAAGAGGAAGGGTGTCCTGCTGGATCTTGTCCTTACAAACAGAGAGGGCCTGGTTAGAGATGTGAAGGTTGGGGGCAGCCTTGGCTGCAGTGACCACGAGATGGTGGAGTTCAGGATCCTGCCTGAAAGAAGTAAGGCAACAAGCAGGACTGCAACCCTGGACTTCAGGAGAGTGGACTTTGGGCTCTGCAGAGACCTAATTGGTGGAGTCTCATGGGTTAAGGCCCTAGAAGGAAGGGGGGTCCAAGAGAGCTGGCTASTATTCAAACATCACTTCCTCCARGCTCAAGAGCGGGGCATCCCTATGAGTAAGAAGTGCAGCAAAAGGGGCAGGAGACCTGCACGGGTGAGCAAGGARCTCYTGGCCAAATTCAGACAGAAGAAGAAAGTACACARAAYGTGGRAGAGGGGACAGGCTGCTTGGGAGAATTATAGGAATGCAGTCAGAGTATGCAGATGCTGCGAGGAAGGCTAAGGCCCAGCTGGAATTGAGTCTGGCAAGGGATGTYAAGGACAACAGGAAGGGCTTCTTCAAATACATCAGCAGCAAGTGGAGGACTWGGGAAAATGTGGGCCYGCTACTGAATGATCAGGAGTAGCCAGCATGGATTCACMAAGGGGAAATCCTGCTTAAMCAACCTGATAGYCTTCTAGGATGGMAYGACTGGCTGGGGAAATTAGGGCAGAGCACTGGACATTGTGTACCTTGACTTCAGCAAGGGACATTGTCTCCCATAACATCCTCCTAGACAACCCCAGGAAGTGTGGGTTAGACGAGTGGACAGTGAGGTGGATTGAGAACTGGCTGAAAGGCAGAGCTCAGAGGGTCRTCATCAGTGGTGCGGAGTYTAGCTGGAGGCCTGCGGCTAGYGGCATCCCCCAGGGCTCAGGACTGGGTCCCATCCTGTTCAACTTCTTCATCAATGACCTGGATGAGGGGACAGAGTGCCTCCTCAGCAAGTTKGCTGATGATMCCAAGMTGGGAGGAGTGGCTGACACACCTGAGGGCTGTGCTGCCATTCAGAGAGACCTGGAYAGGCTGGAGAGTTGGTTAGAGAGGAASCWCCTGAGGTTCAACAAGGGCAAGTGCAGCGTCCTGCACCTAAGGAGGGAAAACTCCATGCACCAGTACAAGTCTTCTCAGCTGTCCCGTGTGACAGGACAAGAGGCAATGGGCAGAAATTGAAGCACACGAAGTTCCACCTGAACGCGAGGGGGAATTTTTTCACTGGGAGAGTGACAGAGGACTGGAACAGGTTGCCCAGAGAGKTGGTGGAGTCTCCTTCTCTGGAGATCTTCAAGGCCCACCTGGATGCAACCCCATCTAYCATGCTCTAGGTGACCCTGCTGAGCAGGGAGGTTGGACTAGATGATCTCCAGAGGTCCCTTCCAACCTTACTGATTCTACGATTCTATGAACACAGCAATGAGCATATGTGGTTGGACAGAGTGTACATCTAACCCCGTATCCTGGGGGCATTTTGTCACTGGCCATAAGTGGACACCTAGAAATGAAAACAAACAKAACAAACATATTTCCTCAGGCTCCAGCTCTTTCAGATTCAGGGGTCAAACTGAGAGTCAACCRAAGTATCTATGTTCATAACTTTCTATGTTTTTCTCTTGTATGGACTTCTCCATTCTCCCCTTGAACTCAAATAAACTTACTGCATCCACAGSATCCTTTGGCGAGGAAAAAATAAAGAATAAAACAATTAAGACAGATTTTCTTATGGAACATCTGACACGGTCCATCACTATCTAGAAACTGGCATAGTTAAGTCAGAGGCACACAGAAGTAGAGGCCTCTACTGGAGTTTAAAACAAACTCATTCTGCAAAATTTGCAGAATTTTGGAATCCAAAAACTTTGTTTTGCATTTGCAGCAAAGATTCAAAGCCATTCTTATTTAATGTCAAAATATTCAGTCATTTTTTTTAATTTGTGCTTTGAATTCCCTGTCTTCTCAATCAAGTTAATAAATCAGATTATTGCTGTGGTTTATACCACATATATAAATATAAATATGTAAATATAGACATGCACACACCAAAGCATGTATACATATAAAAAACATATATATATACACACACACAAACATATATATAAACATATATATAAAACATATATATATATAAAACATATATATATATAAAACATATATATATATAAAACATATATATAAAACACCCACAAAGGCTTCACACCATTATATGCTGGTCTTCCCAGTGGAAGATGCAGGTGCCATCTTCCAACACAAGCGAAATCCGAACCAAGCTCCCACTAGCTCCTTGAAAAAATCACTCACTCAGGCGAGCAGACAAGGCTCTTTCACATCTTGGTGCTAGATACTCAGAAACCATCCCTCCCCTGGGCACAGATCCACTGCATGGCAGCATCCATCTCTCCTGTGGTACCCAAAATAGCCAGACRCTCTTTACACCTTCACAACAAAACAAGAGGCCTACTGGTTGTCACTGTTGAGGCACAGCTGCTGTGGGGAATACAACCAGCATGGTTTTGGCAGTGAAAGCCACCAAGAAATACTAGGGGATTTTTGGCCAGAGGTAGCCAAACTGGTCAATCAGTCCTCCCACCATGGCACCCAGACATGTCTCCTTTACTTTCGACATGTCTTAGTGTGAAGTTCCTTTCAAAAGGCTGCCTGGCTTTGTACACTCTTTTTGTCTAAATCTGAGAAGAAGGGCATGTCTGAACTTCTAAAGTCACTGACAGACTGGGCTGTCTTCCTCCACTMCTTCAAGAAAATTCAACATTGCTGAAGGCAGCAATGTCAGTGGTTAGAAAGACTTTACTTAGGACTCCCTCCTCTCRAATAAAAAGCATGGACCTTTCTACATGAGTGCTAGCAGTGGGAAGATTTCTCTGTGGCTCAGCTCTTAAAACACAGCCATTTCAGCATACATGCCTAGTGCATTTATCTTCACTCACTCATTTCTCACCATGTATTCACAGTCTCAGCTTCTTCTGCAAACAGTAGTCATCTCAGGTCTCCCTCTGATCATCTCCTCCCTGCCTCTTCCTCCTTACCAGYTGGTTCATCTTATTTCCAGGCTTTGCCTCTTCTCTTGCTTCCATGCTGCCTTTCCTTCTCCATTTATCAGTGTGAGAGCCCTGTTGCTGCAACCTCTTTCCACCCCACTTGCAATTCAGAGCCCTAAATTGTTCTGATGGCTGAAGTGCCCTTTCTGGCAGCTGGGAACAGCAGGAAGCAATTTAGTTTCACTGTGTTTAAYGAGTTCACCCTCTACCCAGTCCTTTATGATCCTACCTTGCATTTTGGGCACCGACAGCCCCATTCATTTACTTGTCCGAGCTGTATCTCACCACCAACTCCAAGCTACTACTTAATGAAAACCAGTCAGAGAAATGTTTCCACGTTAATCCAGTGCTGCCACAAGTTAGCAGAGTAACTGCGCTGGGAATACTTAGCTGTCCTGCTGGCCCACAGCACACTTGCTATTGTCCCATCAACAGCAGCAGGGCACATACTTTCGATGCTGCCTTTCACTAACACGTTTCCAGCTCTGCACATGCACATATGCTTCTTTCCGAGTAAGAATTAAGGGCAGTGGCATTAGTGCTCTGTTGAGCAGGGAGGTATAGGAGCATGTGGTTAAGTTAATCCCTTGTGTTGATGTCAAGGCTGATTTTGGGCCTGATACCTACATACAAATCTGGAAGAGCCRGTTGCTGGCCTCTGTGCTAAGACAGCCTGTGCAGCTCTCTGGATATCTTAGAGTTGGGAAATGGGAACACCATCATGCAAGCTCAAATTCAGAAAAGGCTTTTGGATGCTTAACGCCCACAGAAGTAGCCATGAATTAGGTACCTAAATATCCTTGTGGACCTGGCCACACCTCATCACACAGGGGCTGACAAATGACCTATCACGTAGATTTAAAATGATGGAAAGCTATAATGACCCATTACCTCTCATCCTCAACTAATTTTTAAAGGTGCTGAAGAACAGACTGCAAGTTCCAGATAGAGAAAGACTTTGAGCCAAAAGCAAATCTAAAGACACTCTTGTTGCTCTGAAGATACGATAAAAGCTATTTCTGAAGTCCTTGGCCACTGCATCTTTTGTGGAACTGAATTACCACATAAATAACAACAGCTCTGTTTATGAGTTTTCATTTATTTCCTTGCCAAAAAGTGATCTCCATCTAGAGGCTCAGCTGTACTTACGGTAGGAACTGCTATACCCAGAAATGTTTTATTTCCCTCTGTTCACCCAAGGTTGAAACGAGCTGATGGTCTCGGTTATGGAGCTTTACTGAGTGTCTGGTACCTACAGGGAACTCTCTGCTGGCGCCTCAATCTATAACTCTGACAACAGCATGGATTGCAGAAGAGCCCATTATAAAATCCCAAGACAAGAGAAGCTCCCCTCTTGCTGTAAGTTAGTCTCTGAGTTAATTAACCTAGCTCCCAGGTCAGACCAGTCACAACTTCTACAGACAAAAAATGGTAATGAGCAGGCAGAAAACTCTCCTAGCCACTGCCATTTCCAAGATATAGCCGCCTTCTTACATTCTTTTATTTGGTGTCTCTAATAAGCWGCATGAGATCCTTCATCTGCAATCACTATACAGTGGAGAAGAAAATATTGCCAGTTCTCATTTCAGTCACTGACTATAACAACAATTAACAGGGTGCTTGCATTTGATGAAGAAGGGACAAAATTAATAAGAAAGAAAAATGTAGAAGCAAAGGGTAAATCCCTATTGGCTTGTCACTGATTCTATATGTGACCATATTCAAAACAGTTAAAAGCTGCTAATAGTCAACGTCATTCACTAATGTCTGTGGCCACACTGTATGCTCCACGCCAGGCCCAGGCATTACTTGGAATAGCACTGGTTGGCATCAGTCAAAACTAACTTGACATGAGCACACAAACAAATGAAGCGTATGAACTCTAGGGCTGGGTCCTGTGAACTCACCACGTTTAATTTGTGGAGAAAGAGCTTACAACGGACGCCTGAGATGGGCTGCATATATGCATTCTCCTGCTTAATTCATAGTAGATGTGGACCTACATGTTTCTTCTTCCACAGTATAGAGCAACTCACATGACAACTCCTATGGCAACTGAGGTCATGAGATCAGAGAGGGGCCACAACAAAGCCTTCAGATGGGACGACTACCCTCACCACCTTCTTAGAGCTTGGAGTCCTGTGTCTCATCCCTGACTTCAGCACAGTATCTTGGTCTTTTTCTAACTCTGGTAACACAGGAAACTTTGAGAAGGGTCACAGTCTAGACTTGGCAGCTGCTTCTGACCTGGGGAAGAGAGGGAGAAAGGGAAAGACTGGGCTGGCAGAGAGAGTGAGAGAGGGTACAGAACTGAACTGCAAATGTGTGAGCTGAAATGAGCAGTAGGGAAGCATTCAGCAGTTCTGAACTAAGCAGGTTTCATATTCAGCCTCTGACGTTTTTGCTAGCTCTGGGTAGAATTTTCTTCTCTATGGAGCAGACCAAATCACTAGACCAAGGTAAGACTTGATGAGGAAACCCAAGGCAGGTAACTGAAGTGAAAGGTAAGTTGAGGTCAGAAGTCAGAGTCTCCAGATCAATGCTCCAAGATATACACACTCAAGAGCAAAAAAGGCTCAGGGAAGATAACACTGTCTCAGTACAAAGACCAAATAGATCATGACTAGAGGTCAGGTATTAAGAAGTTCTGTGAGGTGGAAATTGGGATGGGAACTAAGCCAGGCCAGGACCAGGTCAGGCAAGCTGGTGAAGAGAAGATCTAGGGGTAGACACAACAGTACAAAGGCTCTAGAGTCAGAACTAGGAGAAATAGGTGGAAGAGATATCAGGATGGTGAGGCAGAAGCTGGGCAGTAACCAAGTCTATAATGGACAGAAACAAGCCCAAAGACCCAGAAACAAAAATCTGGATCACAGCTGTGGTCACTGAGGAGCTGAGAGAAAATGGTAGGACAGCTTCACTTTTCTGAGAGTGAGGAAAAGTGTCATCCAGCTTTACAGACCTGTCCTCAGCTACCTAGTGAGACCTGCCAGTCTCTCAGTTACTGGGACATTGATCTGGGCCACATTCCTGGCTGTTGTTTGACAATTTGTAGGTGTAGGCTCCAGACCAGAAGATGAACAGGCACATTTCCTGGGCCACTAAACTGGCACTCTGTACTAGTACTAGTATTTATATAAAGATATACATATCACTGAAATGGATAATAAAGTAAATTGGACATATCACTCAGTTAATGATTTTGTATCTAATTATAGGATGTTTCTATCAGTTGTTAARCATTGCTTTAGGTTATCTGCAAGAAATGACAGATGTTTTTATTTTGTTTATTATTTYAGTTATCAGTTTTGTGCATCTTTGTATGATTCCATTTTCTGTGAGCAATGGCCCTATATGCATTATCACATCTAAAAAGTGAAACGGACCAAATATACAGTCACCTTCCACGGCAACACACCCAATTAGGTTTATTTCCAAATCAGAGGTGYAGCGAAGTTAAGACATAGAAGGCGGAAAATAGAAAGTTTCTTTTTTAATTCCATAATTCAGTTAACCATTTAAAAGGAAGCTTAGTCGTTTGAGTTTACTAATTTAGTATGTTTTAACTCTAATTGTTCTCAGCAACAAAATACTCTCCTTATTTTTTTTAAAAAAAAGCATCAAGAATTAAATGGATGCAACCTGAGCAAACGAAAACACATTACAGCTGGTTGGTCTGGTTTGCTTTCTCAGCCCTTCTGGGAAAACAGCGATAGCAATAACAACAAAAAGTATTTCAAGTCTTAATTTCAAAAAGGAATGCAAAAGGACAGCTCACTATTATCCATGGAAACTTGTTCTAGTCACTAATTACTTTCGTTGTTAAAAATGCTTGCCTTCCTTCCATGCTGGTTTTTGCCTGTTGTTAACAGGTAGCTATTGACTTCTGGTTTACTGCTGTTCATTACACTTAAGTCCCTTTATTAAATTTTGATTTCCCATCAGTTCTTATAAACTGTAACCACCTCAGCTGTTAACCTCTCCCTAATTTACCTGACTACACAGAGCTTTTTGAGTCTCTCACTATTAGCCATATTTCCGAATTCTTTAACCTTTCATACACTCCATCCCTATCTATCTACTGAATTACAGACGTAGGGACTGGATGCATCWTTACTGCAGTAGTGACAGAGTTCTCTGATATTGAAACAGTCTGCTCTTCGGCATGACAGTTCTTGCTTATATACCCAAGGGCTGCATTAGTCCTGTTTACCACAGTATCCCACAGAGCTTAGATTCATCACTCCCAGAGCTTTTCAAGCACAAACTGGACCTCTCTACTTCAAGGGCTTCTTCCGACAGAGTCCTAGTGATAACCTTCTCCAGTGATAAAGCAGACTACCACTAGCTATTACAAGCAACATCACACAGGAGTTGTGCCCACAGGCTGCTGCGAGAAAAAAACGATGCTTTTCCTCTCACTACACACTCCAGTTTCTATACACTTCTTATCAGAGGCAAGGTGTCTTTAGTTTGATGGCATTCTCCCAGATCATGAATTTACTTACCCTGAGACTTGACATCATTTATGGATTTCAGCTCAAACAGTTTTCCTTTCAATATATCATATTTCTACCTTTTTTTTTTTTTAAGACTGTATGCTTATATGGAGAAGGAAATGGAGGAGAGAAGGGCAAATCAACTCGGGCCGGCTCCAGGATGAAAAAATATTGTGAAATCAAGCAAATGCAAATCACAGTACAATCTAAAAGATGCAGCAAGCTGAGTAAAGAAGCCGWAACAGAATAAAATATAACAGCCCTCATCCATAAGAAGGAAAAAAATACTATTGATTTTTTAAGCTGAAGTTCAAAATCATCACAGTGAAATTTACTGCAAAAATGTTAATGATGACAATTCAATCTATCGCTCGAGATTACTCAGTGAAATTATGCACTCACTCTTTTCAAGGCTAATGCTAGCAGGATTCAAATGACAACTTGAAGAGAAACTGTTCTGATCGACTAAGRCACAGCTGGCAGCCTCAGGTTACAAAGGACTGCATCCATGTTGACACTGGATTAACAACTGCTCATTCTTTCAGGAGGCCAAAAAACTGTATTAGCAGAATGATTATAACATCTAGTAGGAACGGGTCTCTCGTGATTAGCAAATATGTATTTCAATGGGAGTACTACCAAATATTCCTTTTAGAGGCCTTTTAGGTACTTTGCCCTAAGTTTTTTTGTGAATGTCTTAATACTGCTCTTCAAAACAACTGAAATGCAGTGAAACTAGCTGATTCACTGACCAGGATGGAAAGCGGAGCTAGTGCACCTTGTCTAAATTTTAGGCCAGAAGAACTGAAAGAGCTAATTAAAACAGCAGAATATGTATGTGTTAGCTGTGGTGACACAGGTAYTGGGTAACTACTTCAAGGCTAACCTAAAGGAACCAAATAACAGAGGCCAGAAAATAGAACCAAACCAGAGGCTCAGACGAAAATAAAACGTAAGACCAGGTACTCACTCAGTTTTCTGGACAATAGGGAAGCTTCCAAGTCGCACGTAAGAGCTCTGAATTCCACTTTCTTTCATTCCAAAAATTTGTTTCACACTGAATGAATCCATCAGGTCAAATCCTGTCCATAACAAAAGCATAAATATGAGACATCTATGAGGYTGCAACATAAAAATTAGAGTAGTGTGACCTCTCTTCAGCCATGCTTAGGTAGTTATCTTAACACACAGACACAACTCTTCAGAGATTAACCTTGTTCTTGTCAGGAAAAGCCAGAAGAAAATTCTAACATGGTCTAACCGACTCAGCCCAAAAACTCAAAACMAAGCATAAAGTCAAACTGTAGCAGACCCTGGAGAGATCAGAACAGAATTCCCCAGATATCAATGACAAGTTTTGTTTGCATTGCTCTGGCACCTTGAAAATAACTGTGCAGTTCACCAATGCATACGGATGCTCAGATAAGGTAGAAGAGAAAGCCCAGSTGAAGACTGAAATATTTACTGAAAACACTTGTCTACAAACAATCTTCATACTATCTTAATTTTATTTAGCCATAGCCTAATTTACTCATTATTACCATGAGCTGTTTATCTTGGTTGCAAACATTTCTGTCAAGCTCACCTCATTTTGATAGGGCTTGTTGGCTAAAGTGTACAGCGTGCAAGTGGGCCAGTGCAGCTTCAGTGTCGCTGTGGACCYCTCCACAGTTAACTCATGTTTTGATGACACAAAGTCCCAGCTACTGAATCCTGCCGGGGCCAGCTGGAAGGTACCCACACCATGTCCCTGAACTTACCCAGCTGCAGGAGGCTCACTACTATGTGACTGCAACTATCATGCTTTGAGGTCTAAATGGACTCCATAGGATGTACATCCAAATTAGTAAGTGCACCCAGAACCAGACACACTGTGGATTTAGGAGCAAAGACACTACAGAAGCCAGGCTGAGCATGAATGAACACAGAAGCTGTGCTTTTTCTTTTATCTGGGCTATTCCAGTCTCCACTCTCCCTCACACATACATGATTATACATATTAACTCCTGTGGATATAATTACAACCTATAAAACTGATGATAATAGAATAGTTTATTCTGGGAAATTGTTTTTAAACTAGGGCAGTGGTTTTAACTTTGTTCAGCTAGTGGCCTCCTAAAAGTTGAGTAAATACAAATTGCTGTGTGGTAAAATTAGGTCTTAAGACAAGAATTCTGCTTTTCTCAGTTGTCTTTGTGAATCTGTTGAAACTTCAGACTGAAAGCCAGGGCTTGAAAACCACAGCAACGGGAAAAGGTGCCCATCTAACGGTAACATTTTTTAAACTTTTAAGAATAAATAAGTGCAAAAAACTTTGTGGGCCAGCCTGACAAAGCAAGGTGTGACAGCAAAGAGCAAATAAAACATTAGCTTCCATCACAGAGCTTCTTCTAAAGAAATAGCTCTTTTTGAGGAAATACAGTCTTAATTGTTTGCAAAGACAGAAATGGTTGCCTGATGCCAGTTGAGGCTTTTTCTATTACAGTAACTTTCCTAGCTGTCAAAAGCTTTTCCCTCCCGACCACTTTATTTTCAGCTATTACTGGACATTCAGGAGGGCAAATAAGGTGGTTAAGACACCCCAGGGCCTCATGGCTCCACCTTGTAATGACCTCTGCAACAGCTCTAGTGATGCCCCCTTCTGACATACAGTAATCAGCCATGATTGCATCCATAAATTGTTCCAAATAGAAGCTACAAGAACATGAAAGCTCCCTGCTGGCTATCATATAAAAAACAGTATGACCTGTCCGTACAAGCTCTCCTGCAACTCATTTCAGAATGCAATGCATGTTTTTCATCCACACCAACSACAGAAATATGAGGAAGGCACTTGAGTGTTACTGGTGAGATGAGCCCACAGTGACTGGCAAGAAGGCTTGCTAAGCACTCAGAGGAGCTGCTAATTTGTGAACGGAGAAGGCTGGCACACYGCCCAAGCCACAGCGCCGTGTCCCGCGGACAGACTCCTCAAGCCATGGAGAATTGCTCAGCTACACAAGTGCAAATGACAATGGCAAAACCTTCCTTCGCAGCATTCCCATCATTAGCTCAGACCCCAAACAAACTCTGAACTTCTTCTGAGAACTCAAGCCAATGCTCTCATCATGAGCAACTATTAGGGTGTTCAGACAAACCGAGAGTCATGTTAGTCAAACTCTTTTTGCTGAAACTTCCAAATAAGATGCAGTTTAGAGAGCCTAAATAACACAATGAAACATAAGCAAGGCTATTAAAATTCTTCTGCAAGCAGAACTTGCAATATTAAGAACACTTTGCACTCACAAAGCGCACAGGTAAATCACAGTAGAATCCCTCTTATTCCAACTATGAATCGGTGAATCACAAATTTCTTTATACGCTTTTTGTTAAGAATCAGTGAGGGCTGTTCTGTGGAAAGTTCAAGTGCTATGTAAGTCCACAGAAACATTAAGCCCTAGACATATCAGAGCACACAGCCAAAACCAGCAACTACTTTTACCTTACTCAATTCATGACTTCATGCTGTGCCAAATACAGATATTGCCTCCACTCTCCTTAGAGGGAGCTATGAGGCAAACTAATTCATGTTCATAGAGCACTTAAAATGGGTCTCTTCTGGCTAAATGTCAGCTCAGGAGGCAGGATAATCATACAGACTCTCATTCACACAGTCACACGGAATTGAATACAAGTGCTTCTAGGGAGACATTCATCTCACACTGCAAGAAAGGCCAAAAGTCCACGTGCCTCACCACTGACATAAAGACAGCATAGGATGCCCAGGCTGTATGTTAAAGATTATCTAGTAAAGGTCTAAAGTTAGCTGTGATGACTCCCACTCTTAGATACCCTACCGTCAATCAAAGGCTATGAGGCAATGCTCAGCTGCAGAAGGATTTCAGCGGCATTACGGAAAATACGCCATCAGTTCATAGTGCAGACAACGAAGAACCGTTTGCTAAGGATAAGATGCATCTCACCTAATTTTATCTCCCTAAAAACAAGATGTCTGATGTAAGTGGGTTGCTTCAGTTCCCTTTTTGGTCCTAAAGGCTGGAGCCTTTAAGAAGACAATTCATCACATCTATCTTGAACCTATCTAAGGACAGACCAAAACACTATTTGGCAGTGACTATTTCTGAAAGGGAGCCAAGAGAGAGAGTAATTTTCAGACTTCTCAAGTTAGGTGAGATAAATTCCACTTTTAGGGAGTGCTATGCATTTTGGGCGCTGAATGAGGCAGAAGTCAAGAGGAAAAAAAATGTAAGTAATCACACATAACAAATTTCCATTGTTTCATTTGCATTTAGGATTGAATAAAGGTTGCAGATTTTRAATTCAGAATAGCAATATCTCAATTTTATTACTAATGGAATTTTACTTCCATTTATTGYAAGTATCTCTTTAAAAAGATATCATCTCATTTCTGAGTGGGAGAAGAACGAAACAGACCCAAAATACTGTCATTTGAGTTGAGAAATTAACCAGTGCACACTATCCAGGTAGGATAGGAAAAAGGACATGTAAAGTAAGTTCCAAATGAATTTGTGCTTSCATGTAACTTCTAAGATTATTTCAGCTAAGGAAGAATATATATATATATATATATGTATATATTGCACATGTTCCCTTGTACACTTTAGGATCTGGAGTGAAATAGTGAGGAAAAGARTATGACTTTTTCAATTTATGTTATGTCAATGGGAGAAATAAGTGATGTTGTAACCATTTCTCCAACATTTGAGCAGGATATTGCATCTTACACTATCTACCTGCCAGCAATGTGGTGGAAACACCTCACCTATAACTTCCTCCAAACATCTTGCTGCTCAGTTAGTCTGCCATACATCATCCTGGGCTGGAGTAACAGGAGAAGTCTGGGTTGGACATCAGTTTCCCATTACCAAGGGAAGATCACACTGTAAGTACCATAGAGTAATACAGGATGGAGTGACCTYTGAGTCCAAGAAAATTCACAGACATCTCCAACTCCCTCAAACCATATATAAGAAGGTAAGATTCTCAGTGCAGAAYCATGGTTAGGAGACAAAACTAAGTGCTGACTGAGAGTAAGGAAAATGAGATACTACACTTAGTTTCCCAGACCTTCCCAGTTGAAATGGGAAGGAACATACCAGCCCAAAGCAAGGACAAAGCTACTGTTACCCAATCTTTGCACTGTGCTTGAGCACAGGATGAAGGGGGAGGACTGTTCTGTTCTCAGCTGCTTTGATTTAAAATGTGGCTTTTTGTGTACCAAGACAGGTGTGGTTTCCAGTTGCTTTATAAACCATTTAATCAGTAATGCCATAAATACAGCAATTAATAAGATGAATAACGCTCTTTGAACATAAGCTTCCTACTTCATTATGGTTACTAAAACAATCTTAGGCCATTGAAACCCTCTAACCTGATTACATCTCCTGAAAAGCAGTATAACCTAGTCCATTAACACTGAAATTAAAATAGTGACCTGGAAGAGAAGCTCAGATTCATAACAGCATACTTGGCTTTAAAAGCAATTTCTTATGCACTGCTCTACTGATCAGATCAGCTAAATGTCTCTTTACTTGCAAGTAATAACTCTTTACAGGAAGCAGACCATTTTTCCAGAACCAGAAAGCATGGCCAGATCTGCCTCTTGCAGGTAAAAAATGGGCAAAACTTGGCACTGGACTGAACAATTTCTACATCGTCCTAATTGTAATATACAACTGCATTCTCTTTTATAGGAAATAGTGCATAGTGCAACCAATCACATCCAAAAACATGGCCAAAGGGTGACCAGATAGCTCTGCATTTGTCGAGTATTCCCATAAAGTTTATTTCAAGGTATTTATTTCAAGATAAGGCTAAAGGGGCCATGATCTGTTCCCGTGAGCATAAGCTAGAATTCTGCTTGGCTCCATTAGGTATCTGACGTGGACAGCATGGTGGAAGCTGGTACCTGCATGCTGMGAATTTCTTGACTAGCTTCTTGGGAAAAAAAACATCACCTCCCAAACRCAGGAAACTAGAGCAACAGACGGAAATTTTATTAGTCAGAAAAGAAGGTGGTGTACACATTCAGGAAGTCTTGTCAAAGTAAGATTGAACCTTTAGTTTATTCTTTATCATGAAAAAATCTCATGAGAAAAGTGTTCTACCTTGCATTCCTGAAGAACTAAGGTAACCCTCGCAGGAATCATGGGGCTATTTCTATTTGTAAAAGGTTCTGGTGAGGGGACTGCCTGGAAAGCACGGTGAGAAAGGAATCAGGAAAGGTATACGATATCAGAGCCCCATGTGATGCACTCCGAATATATTTATTAGCGAGGACAACCAGCCATGAGTATTGATATAAAACACAGAGGCTTTTGCAGGAACTACACCATATATTARTCGTGGTTAAACTCTCAGCTGAATTATCACCCTTGTCAATATACTGACAGAATATCACCAATTGCCAAGGTCAAGGGAGGKTGTCATCAGCTACTGTTTCTCTATGACTTTTGAAAACAGCTATATGTATTGCCTGTGATAAAACAGCATATGCTACTTTTACTAGCGTGAAGTCAACGGCAATAAACTTTAYGGTAGGCTAGAAATGCGTATAAATTCCTAGGAGGAACAGTATCACTTGGGAGTCTCTCAGCAAATGCAAGATCTTATCAATTTTCTCACCTAATATTTCTGCAGTCTTGAAAGTTAAGCCTTCATGGCTGGTCTGTGCTCACAAGGAATGGGAGAAGCCTAGAGCTAGTGTGCTCTCTGGAGCCTAAACATCACATTCAATTYATCCAGTGTGATCTACAAGGCTGTTGCCACCATCAGCAGTCCCCATTTTTGTTACCTCTTATTTACTTTCTGTGCTCTTACATAAAACAAACAAACAAATAAAAACAGAAAGAATTGTTATTATGCAATACTTTGAAGCTATAAAATTGCATTTAGCCAGCAACATCTGGCAATTAGCTTCTTGAAGTCAGAGTGTAGATGAGAGATACGACTTTTTTCTACTATATCTAAACATTTGGCATCCTTATGTTCCACAGTGTTCTAGGCTGAAAACAGTTCTTTCCAAATAGCCACTAGGTGTCTCAGTCTGGAGCTTGGAAATGAGTAAAAGTGTCAAAATTCTGAAGGGAAAACCTACTAACTTTACTTTACATGCGTTGCTGTTGTTGTTACAGTAGCCGTCATCAGGATTTTCACTATTCCTGACATTCCTTCCTGCACAGGAAAGGAAATCCTTTCAGGAGTTGACAGTACATCAGATAATTAGGGATACTTTTAAGAGATTACTGAAGTCTCCATCTCAAGGCTGCTCCACCACAGTAAAATTACCTAYATCCATCTCAGTATATCACTGCCCTAATCATAGTTTCACCTGGGATCAAGAAAAAGYATTTAGGAGATGGTAAGTCTGAATACTGACGGTGTCACAGTTCATGGTCCGTTTTTCTAGCATGCTGACAGGAAGCAGAAAGCCCTCTTCCTCTATCTTGATGACCACCTCCATGCAACCAGGCCAGATAAAGCCCAGCAGAAGCAATACCATACTGTTGGCTTTATCCTATTAACGAGACAATTCCATTTTAACACTTCGGTTTTACTGCCAGAATAATAACATTGAAGTTGAGGACTGATGAGCTGTTTATGTTAACAACACCGGGGTCAGTGTTCAAGCAGCAAGATACCCAATCTTCACATTGTCCCAGTGCCCCTATGGAACACATAGGCACTCGTGTTTGCTCATGGTGATCCTGGCAACAGGAAAGGCCAGAGTCCTGCAGCTTTGATACTRCTTAGACCAGTACACTGCAAATGATAGTAAAAAGGAGACTGAAAGAAAGAGTTTTGCTAAACRCATTTTCTACATCCTGTCCTGCCTGTCAAAAGAAGCAATTTCCAAACACAACGGCTAAGAATTCTGCCTTCCTACACTGGTTTATTCCCTTTTAGTTCACTTCTCCAGCAAAGACAGAAAAAGCAGCAGCATGGATAATTCATCCCACATTCAGCACTCCCAGGTCAACAGCTTGATTCAGCACCATCAGCCAACAGCTGTTATTTGAGCTCTTCCCAGAGCATTAAGGATTGCACTTCTGGAGTAACAAACTAGGAAAATTTATTATCTGCCCACAAGCCCTGTGTGCAAGTAGAGCAGTGAGCAAATGGGCTGCACAAGTCATTAAAAAATTAATTTGCTATATTTTACAAGCATCTTGTAAGGGAATTTTGGAACTATAAAATTCTCCAAAGCCTATGGATTAAAGTGCCTCAAGAGTGTTTTAAAGAGGTTCTTGCTATTAATCAGTTGCCCCTTGTTTCCACAGATGTTACGATTGGGATYTGAGCAGTACTTCACACTGACCTAACTTTCATCTCACTAGATCCACTGGACTTTTACCACGGCTTCAGTGAAGAGACAAGGTAAGACCTTAAGGTAATAACAAGCTTTGGTTGAAGCTTGAACAACAGCATTAAGARGTTATCTTCCAGCCAGTCCTACTGCCTTCGAGTTGATAGTCCACCAGGTGGCTTAGAAGGCACTTCAGTGGTCACAGTTTTATAATAATACTAAAACAGATTTACCCCAATGCATGTTGCCAGCACTCAGGCTGCTGGTTCACTGATTGCTGTCTGCTTCTTCTGCATCAGGGCACCAGGAGAGACAAGTTCTACTTTTGATTGACATCAATAAGCTCAAAAGCCACAGGAGTACCATGAAGATCTCCGACAAAGAGCTTAACCTCAGATCAAGTACCAGTCTGCATTTGGGATTATCAGAAGCAGGATCATTGCCTGAGGTGTATCACATTTATACCTCAAAAAAAAAAAAAATCCTGCTAGCCTCCTTCACACAACTCTGGACTGCCTCACTCATAGGCACTGGTACGGAGAGCAAAAGGAGAGATAAAGGAGCAAGCATTGGGAGGCAGCGGGGCAGGTCATCGAGTTGAATTACAGGATAATCCTCTTTTGGGCCCATCAGCCTAAAGTTTCAGTCAAAAAAAGAGGGGGCAGGTAAAGACAACTGGCACCATTACACAGGAAGGGAAAGACCAAAGGGATGTAAAACCAGTAAGAAAATGAAACCAAAGAGACAGTACAAAAAAAAAAATGAAATTAAAAAAAAAAAGCGGAGACAGAGACAGATGTCAAATCCATAAGGAAGTAGGTGAATACACAGTTATAGAGTCATCCAGGCTGGTGGAAAGGACTTTTGTAATATAACCCACAACCTATTGTAAAAACAGGAAATAAGCACACGTCTAAAGCTGCCGTCTCTAAGGCAGCACATTTCGTCGCCGGATCTCATGTTAATAACACACCACTTTATTTGACGCATTGTTCTGTTTATCTCTGTCAGTCCACTCATTCTTTCTTATCCATTTGTCTCTCAGTTTTCAGACGGTTGCAAGTGGCATATTGAACGACACTGAAAGCTGGTTTTGACACTGAACTCTTTCCCTCATTACTGAAGGCTTTTCTGTGCCGAAGTCATTCTCCATTTTCCCAGTGATGGACATCTGGCTTAGTGCCATGGGTCCTCTTTCAGCTCCTTTCCTGCTCCAGTGATTTACAAGATTAAACAGGGGTTCATTACTCCTTTGATGTCCTTGTACGCCAGATAGGTTTGCCCTAGCTGAACTTTCTAGGACTATTTGAATTAGGTTCTGATTTTAATTAGTTCCTCTATTTTGAGGTCCTCTTCTGAGTTCCTCAAGAGCAAACGTGCTGTGTGTTCTTTCRGAAAGCCATAAAACGGCATTACTGCAAACTCACCTTTCGCAATAGCAGTGGGGAGGGGAAGTCTCTACCCCTTTTTGAATAAAAGTTTGATGGCAGCACTGGGCCCAGGAGAACTCTATGCACATAGCTGAGAAAAACGACAGTGGAAAAATGTTTATGCAAGCAGAGCAGTAAGATAGGTGAATTCAGTTTAACTAGCAATAAATCATTCCCACTGTTTTCTTGTAGGATTTACAAAAGGCTGGAACGATTCTGTGAGAAAAGGTGTCTGAGGAAAAACTCTTTACTAAGATATAAGCTGCTATATTCTCCATGTAGTTTTAATATCTGGGCCACAGAAAAAACTCACCAACTGGCTAATCATGTGAGTGAAAATATTCACACCAATTTTAGGTGCTATGAAAAAAGTTTAATATGAAAATAGGTAAATACTGCTCTGTATGAGCATGTATGTGGTGTCTTTTTTATGCCAGATCATCAGTATGAAACGGATTCGACAAAAACGCAATCTGAAACTGAATACAGCAGTCATCTGAGACCATACACATCACACAGACTCATTTATCTCCAAGCATTAGGAAGAATTTCTTGAAATTGTGTATACATCTTCTTCCCATTATACATGCAAAAATGCCAGAAAGCTCTCAGAGATGAAGAATCTCAGAGATTGTTTCTTCACAGTCCTCTCTTTTGCAGCAAACCTTTCTGAAGCAGAACTAAACTAAACTATTTGCAGAAAGTTGAAAAATACCAAGGAGTTACTTCATGCTACTCTAATTAATTAAACTTTTTACACAACCCAACCAAAGTAATGGCTGCTTCTTGGGCTCTGAATAGGCAGAAGCTGCCTTTTCATTTCCTTTTCATCGACCTCAGATGCACTGGAACACGAAGAAATTCTGATTTGTTTAACTTCTGGGAGAAGGCAAATGTTGCTATATTGCTAGTTTAAAAAAATGTTGCTATATGCGTTGCTAGTTTAAAAAAAAAGCATTTGGGGAGTGATTTTCTTTTTCAATACACATACAAATCAGAATATTTCAGGTGCATGTTCCTGTGCATGGTAAACCCATGCAAGTCTTTTGTGTGAATGTTGAATTCAGAATTCGAATTTGGTGCTCAAATTTGGATTCAGAGTAGAGAAAAGCTTTCACATGGACTTCTCAGTTTTTACTAGATTCCGTTTTCTTCCTGGACTAGCAGATCCTGAAGTAATTTCAGCACTCATTCTCCATGCTTACTGCTGCAGCTGGGCTGCCTGCTCCAGTACACATTTGATACTTATTGTCAATACGGTCATTCACAGCGCTATATATGTGAAAAGTCCCACTGAAGCTCATGATGTGGGTAATAGTAACACATCTGGATACAGTGGGGAAAAGATTCATCTAAAATACGGGATTTCAATTCAAGGAATTTCTGAGTCCAGCACTGATGCTGATTCTTTGTGGTTAYGTGCAGGTGATAGGACCCTTGAGTGTTTCTGGGCTCCTGAATCCACCTTGGCTGCACCCTACCTCCTATCACCCACACTCTCCCTTCCCAATTCTATAGCTTCTGTTGAAGGGAAAATCCTTGATACATAAGCCCAAAGGAAGCTACAGCAGGTCCCCATCCTGRATAACTGGGGCATCTAGACATGAGGGATGTCCAGGGTGCAAACTTAACGTATAGGTTAGAGCTAGCCTATAGGACTCCAGTGACTGCACTTTTAAGTCCCAGATGACTTACTGGTAATTATTTGCCTGCTTGACCTGGTTATCTTGGAGCTACTAKGTATTAAAATGTCCCTGAACACAGGTAAATTATTTGAAGATGTCTGGAAAAGCTTCAAAGATCTTTTAAGTGCAAGGATCTAGGCTACAATGTTGAGACAAGCTATTGTACAGTGCACAGATTCATGGAAAGCAAGGCTAAAAGGGACTTTCTAAGGTCACTGAGGYTTAAGGTATCCCACCTACCAGTCCRCAGAATGAATTCACCCCACAGCACAAGTCCACCTAGTTTCTCCAGATCACAGGAGACTGAAATGACTCTTAGGACAACAGGTATAGATCACTGATACTTTCCCTACATACTTCTCATACATAGAGGCAAAGCAGTTATTGCTGTACATATGCAATTTAGGAAACAGGTTCCAAATCCAGCTCTCCAGACCCTTAGTGAATGAAGGTTATACTCAAGACAGCGCTGATCACTTTTTATCAAATGTTATATGGGAGAC
The DNA here is from genome assembly GCF_003343005.1 of Rhea americana. Lineage (NCBI taxonomy): Eukaryota > Metazoa > Chordata > Aves > Rheiformes > Rheidae > Rhea > Rhea americana. The sequence continues at coordinate 19,775,984 of NW_028185037.1, forward strand.
TCACTAGGGAAAGTGCAGGGGGAGGAGGGAAGAAGAAGTCCTCAGTCTCTTCTCCATTCTCATTGCCTAGCGAGGGGTGCACTGCAAAATCTGACAGCAAAGTGACTGCACATGGCACAGCCATGCCTTGTCCTTCCCTACCGCCTCCTATCCCAATCCTAGCTGTGTCCTGGAGGAGTGAGAAAAGTGAGCAGTGCCTACACAAATAGCTGGCTTCACCTTCGCTGCTGGCTTCACCTTCGCTGCACACAGAAGAATGTGATCCATTAGCTCTGCAGTTATTTTCGGATTTGCCACTTGCCTCTCAGAGGGATTCCTAAGGAGCTCGTGAGAGGAACAATAACCCAAGTGCAAAGGGAGGGCAAAATGCCCATCACACTGGCACAACAAGGACAGTTTTGTCCCCCAGGGGACATCAGTCTAACGTGCTCCTTCTGAAGGTTCAACTGCCTGGATGCTCCAATTTCCTCTAGCTACCACGTGTTTTAGTGGGCAAATATAAATAGGCCCAGCAATATTATAATTAGTTGGTGAGTCACTGGCATCTCTGGAATGCAAACCGTGTGCTGCAAACCGCAGGAAAATGGAGACATGCTGACAGTTAAACACAGCCATTTCAGTCTATAATTGCAGAGTACTAGTTTTACAACCAGTACCTCTACAGTAAAATGCCCAAACATCCTTTATAGAGCTACAGAARAATACAGAGATCATAAATATACTGGCATTTTGTTCATTTGCGCATGCATGTTTCAGAGGTGGGGAAGGAAGTCTCTAGTTAGACAGCTGAAGTCAATCTGTAGTACAATCCATAACGCAACTTCTGCAGTTGCTATACAGATGGCATTTGCAACAACTCAGGAGTTTAGCATCAGAATTTTGACCTTTCCTCCTTGCTCCATTAACGCCACCCAGCGTGGCTTCCACATGCTCATGTTATRTAATGCAGCACGATGGTTGTAAGCATCCCTCCCCAGGGTTAAATCATTCTTAGCATTTTATGGGAATCATTGCAAGTCATTCTGTACTTCCATTGCAGCTTCCCTCCGAAAAGAGCAGCCAGTATCTGTTGGGGAGCGTTCTTTCCTCTGGAGGATAATGTTGAGGATTAGAGTCCTGCCTATTTTTTTTTAATTCTAGAGATCATCCAGATTTCTGTAACCAAATCTCGTGTCCCGCAGTCTATTTTAAAGGAGAAATAATACAAAAGTGAAGTTTTAGAACCTCCAGAAGCGTAATTCATTTGCAATACCTTGGTATTTCACATACTGTTTCACTGCAATGTATTAGCTATATATGAAAATACATAAGGGGCTCATCTTCAGGATGCAAAATGTTATCACTGTGTTGTCCCGCCTGGCTAAAATTAATAGGAGGCCATGATTTTTTGTTAAATGCTGATGAAACCAAAATGAGAAACCGGCAATATGACGGGGATTAAGTATCAGAGCTGGGCTTCTATTTTGAATATTTCAGGGCAACTGAGTTAAACTCTCTTTTGTTTTCGTTTCTCTTCTTGAGAAAAAAAAATAACATGGTACTTACATGGATGCTGTGAGAATTTCATTTAATATATATTGCTTTAAAATATCTCACTTTTCTAAAGAGAAACCATGTTTGCCCTAGTATCTGAACCAGATTTCTTTCTTCTCTTCAAAACCCCCTATGTGTTTTCTAATGCATGCAGCATCATTTATATTCCRAATCTATGCGTTATGAACTGTTAAGCAGATGCTGCTTCACTTCACCACCAAAATTTGTATCAGTAGCAGAATAAAGCCCTATGTATATCCTTAGCTCTTGCAATCCTATTTTACTGAGGCAGCTCTCACTGAATGCTATAGCTAGTAACTTTTCATTTAAATACTGTGATGCCAGAGTGTCATAGAGTGCAGTCCCCTGCTATGAGAGGTAGCCCTGTCCATCTTTGTCTGCTTGTCTCCATTACTCCTACTTCACAGCTGGCTCCAGGACTTTATACCTCTGACAGTTAGAAAGCTTCCTCAAATATTTTAYCCAAATGTATTTCTTGGACAGTTTATACCCATTTTTTTACTATAMTCTTTGTCCTTTAGTTTGAGTGATTCCCTTGTCACCCTACCATTATTCCTTTGGCATCTTTGTGGAAAGCGATCAATCATATCTCCGTCTTCCACCTGCATACTGCAAGATTAAACAAACCAAACTTTTATAATCTCCTGGTTGATAATAGTCTTCCCAGCACCTGAACACATTAGTCTCTTCTCTAGGCTGAACCCATCTTTCCTGAGGAAAGGAGATCTGAGCATAGTTTTCTAAATAAGCTATAACCATGGCTGGTCCAATCACCTGAACTCTTCCCTATCTCTATCAGACTCTACCTTATCCTATAATGTGACCTTTGCTTTTTCCCACAACTGTGTCACAGTGCGGCTCATAATCATTTGCTAACTGACTAAGACACCATCAGTTCTCAGAGTATGCGTTCACAGCGCAAATTTCTGTTACTGATCCCTAAATGTAAGAATAGGCCCTCTGAACTAATAAATTTAATCCTAAATCGGTCGCTCCAAGTCTTTTAGGCCAACCATTTCCTCCTCCTTAATATTCTGATCCCAACCTATACTGTGGAAATTCTCAAAGAACATAAGACCTATAACTGGATCTTGAGGAGTTTCACTGCTGTCGGCCCTCCAGCTTGATACTTCCTTTCCTATAAACCCTGCCATTCTTTCCCTGCTAGCTAATTTCTGATTCATTTTACAAGTTTTATTAACCTCTAGYTTTTTCTACTTCAGCAATGATTTTCAAAATATTACTGCATCAAATGCTCTGCTGAAGTCCAGCTAGATGAGATCTACTTAATTCTGTTTGTCTAAAGGAAAAAAATGCCTGTCTTTTAAGAAGAAAATACCTGTTTCACCTGTTGTCTCTCTTCCAACTCATGATGTSCTTTTGGATGCAGTTATTCATTTGATTGTGCATGGAATCATGCTCCCTACCCTCAACCTCTAACTTTACCARATACCAGGCCTCTTCCACTTCTCAGTCCTGAACTGAACACTCCAACTGATGCCACTGGTTCCCTTCATCCCCCAAAGTYTGTCCTTTTACAGTTCATCTTATGAACTAGTCTTTATTTTTTTTCCTTCTCTTTAACCTCTAGTGACTCAACTCCTTAAACTAGAGTGACTCAACTCACATTCACTTAACTGCAGACACACATTAAAAGGTACCAGGTCATGGTATAACTAGTATGTAAATATGGCASAACAAAAAGGACAATCATTGACGATGTTCTATGTGAAACAATTGCATATGCCATTTGCTAGTGTAGCTCACCAAATAAAAAGAGATAAAACTGCCAGAAAGATTTGTTTTCTCTCTGTTAACTCCAGTTCTGAAATCTTCTACCTTTCCTGAGAGAAAGAAGACGTTTTGAGAAGTGTATTAATCCTCTGTCCCCTGCAGCCAAAATGAGGATTACTGTAACATCCTCTCTATGGGGCTGTACTTTGAGTCCACCTAGAAACAAGCTTGTGCAGGATGCAGCTGTGAAGTGCTGTGTTAGGAGCCTGCTGGGCTGAGATCAATTCTGGCTGTCATTAAGCTTCAAAGTGGAATGTAACACGCTGGCATTAAGTGCAAAGCCTTGAACAGATGAAGCCTGGGTTAGTAGAGCAAAAGCCTCCCTCCCTATTACTTGTGAATCAACAAGAAGTCTAGAGACGAACTGCTCTCACCAACGTGAGGCAGCAGGAAGCAGAGGGTTGCTCAGAAATGCAGTCATCCTTAGGGTAGACTATAAAAGCCCCTCAGCAACAGCTAGCAGCACAATGAAGCATTTCAGAAGCAGAAATACAGCACATTAAATCAAGAGAAGTCTTCCAAGTACTTTAGCTAGGAGAAGGCAACTATGCTCTTCTGGAACAGGACCCAGGGGTTATTGTCCTAAGAAAATGCTATGGAGTATGTAAGGAGTAGGGAAGGAGTGGAACAACATTTAGATCCCATGYTGACGATCTCCAGCGTCATAATGACCCTTAGCAGAGTCAGAGCCCCAGTTGAGCATCATTGTCCAGATATAAGATAAACATTTTCTTAATCATAGAAAAAGGAAGAGGAATTTTTGTTGGCTCATCATGTAAGAGCAATCAGATTACTTCTATAAAATCTCTTCTATTGGCAGAGAGGGACCAGAGATGTTGCAGTATTCAGTTACTATAAATAATCTTTTTATTARGTCATTGTATGATATGACAAGCCCTACACTTAATGGTGAGCAGAGCATCTTTGGCCTAATATATGACTGCCCTATGTTATCACAGACATATTGCACCAAGGGAAATTCTAATTAGATATTAGGAAAAAAAAAAAAAGTTCACCATGACAGTGGTCAAGCTGGAACAGGTGCCCAGAGAAGCTGCTGACTGTCCATCCTTGGAGATATTCAAAACTGGACTGCAAAAGGCCCTGAGCAACCTCCCTTAACATTAAAGTGGATCTAACTTTAAAGCCCTGCTTTGAGTAGGAGGTTGGACCAAATGACTTTCGTAGGTCTCTTCCAACCTGAACTAGTCTATATTTCTTCAGACTACCAAGTCACCTCTGAAGTGAAAATGRTGAACACTGAGTGGCTGTCTATAAGCAAAATGGGATTTGAAGGTAAAGGCAAAAATAAGTAACTTTACAGAAGAGCACATGAATTACAATAACAGTCAGATAAACACTGATTAGACATAGGTAGCCATTTACAACACCAGTCTGTAGGGGATCACACAGAAAATGTGAGTCTGAGCAGGGATATCATCTTCCTACTCATTTTGGGCTGCAATTTCCACCACAAATAGGTTCATTCAGAAATAGTAACACAATTTGCTGAATAGTTCACTGTTTGCRCAGCCCAGTAACAGGAAGACCATCAGAATAGCCTGCTACAAGATTTAGCAGTGGACAGCAGCTCAGAATGGGTGTCTGGTGACCACGGGTTTGACCCTGCAGACCAGAAAAGATGTTACCACCCAGCATTATCACAGGCCTAGATGAAACCACACTGCAGCCAAAATAAGCTGCCCACAGACAATACAGTTGGAACTGGTATTTTGTGTGGTGTGAATCCCCCAGCGAAGAAACTCATAGTGAGTAGCATAGCTGTCAGATCTTGGCCATTTCTACTCATAATCAAGTTGCAGAAAATCCTCTTGCCTCCCACTGCTGTGACTTAACTTCTAGGGTCAGCTACAGATATTCTCATTATATCCTCGATGGGCAGATTTTCTCTGCCAACAGCTCAAACAATCTTGTGTCTTGGGTCCCAGAAGAGAAGTTCAGCCCATGCATATGTCTGACAAACAAATTAAGTCCTTAATCTGTCTGGAAAGATGTATTAGAGCTCATAGAAAAGCAGAGATATCACCAGATCTGTTTTCCTCTTGATTTTTCATGAGTGTTTCAGAAGAGAGAGTTCTTGAGACTTTTCATTTTCTCTTGTTTTCTTATATACACATATATAAGTATTTCTTTGGGGTAATCATCATTGCACTTGGACATCTTAMAACAATCACAAAGCAAATAAATGGATATCTAAACTAACCAAACACGGAGTATTAAAAAAAATGTTGTCTCTAAGGCATATTGCATTCCTCTATCTACTACACTAAGCTYCATTGCCTTTTTAATTTGCACCAAATCACAAGAAAGCTCATGATTAATTTGCTGTCAACAAATAACTCTTTTCTATYCCTGCAATTTCTAGTGTACTTCTACATCACTGAACATGTGTTGGACTAAGAAAATACCAACTCGAAAACATGTAACAAATCAGAACATATCACCAGAGGAACACAGTTATACCATTTCAGTTCCCAGATGTACAGCAGAAAAGCATGTCTTTTTACCTGGAATCTCATCAGTCTCCCCACTGGTGTGTTTGAATCGGTCTCCTTCTACATGGACATTTGGACACAGAACATCTGAAAAGCAAAAGAATCATGTTAAAAAATTATCACAGACAAACATAACATTTTGTAAGCTCTTGAGCTAACAAAACCCAATTTACTTTTTTTCTTTTTTTCTTTTGGATCAACATGTCCACTGCAACAACTCTTCTTCCTGTCTTTAAGCAACCTAATTGCTTTCCCCTACCCTGTCCCCAGACTGGGCAAGAGAATAAACACATTGCATTTGATTTTGAGCCACTATTTGCTGACCAGCCAGCCAAGAAGTCAAATAGAATAGATGACCTGAGCCTTTCTTTCAACTAGGACATTATTTCGGATTTCTCTCTTTTACTGGTCCATAAACAGGCATGAAGGTAACAAAAACTTAAGAACGTTGAGACTAGGATTCAACTTGCAGATTAGGTTGAATTTGAACAAGATGTTCAAAAGGTTATTGAATGGGAAGACTTGACATGCAAAGACAGGTGAAAAAAACAGAGCAACCAGCTGCACAATCACACGAACTTCCTCTTCTCAGGACACTAGGCCAAAAGTGTTCAGCATGGTCCATTGGTGAAAAACTATGTCCTTGTAAACAAATCCCTCTGGCTAACTGTGATAGTTCATAAGCACATGAAATACAAGAAAAACATTCTCACAACCTTAAATTCAAGCATAGCAGCAGAAGAGTTACTTGTATCATGACAACTTCTGGAGGCTCACCTGAGATTGCGGTACTGTCCAAACTTTTCAAAAAGGACAGCTCCTACTCAAAAAAACTCACTGCCCCTAAATACATTAAACAGAAACAAGATGGATCCAAAGGACGGGACGATGAAGTGATTTCTATCATGTCAAGATTCCATAACAGGCCTGTGTCAGAGATAGCAAGTGAGGCCCAGTCTCCTGTACCTTACTGTATTTTGCTTGTCAACACTTCTCCAGGACCATGACTATATTTAGGTGCCTGTGGTCCCAGGTTTGTTCAAGCAGAAAGCAGCATTAAGTACRACTAAAACTTTGAAGAACATTCACTCTCAAACACGCGTGTCAAAAATCATGGAAATACCCAGCCTTTGTCAGCCATTTCTCGTGCTCCCAATTAGTGTCAACACAATCGCGGATGAATGCTTTTCTGCAAAGAACTGTCTACCTCTCCACCTCTCCCCTGCCATATATTTGAAGTAACACTTACTTATAATTTGTTTTCCAAGATCAATAGGTAATTTCACACTTGTAAACAATGGGGACAGCTAACTCCAAGAATCAGTTTAATGAGAATACAAAAACGTACCCCTGACTTTTCACTGCACGCACAGCCCTCACATTTACGTCCCTTCTCTAATTTAAAGAACAGCCAAGCAAGGACAGCCAAGTCCCACTCGTTCATTCGCCTATTTGTACACACGATGATACACATATCTTCTGCAGTTGCAAAACTCATCCAGTGACATACAGTATTTCCTGTTACCTGCACCTGAGGTTTGGTATCATTCCTCCAGTATCCTTCCTTGTTGTATTACTCAGTGAGCAGCAAGGGCTGGCTGATCCCTAAGGAATGGTGAGCCAGGAGCACAGGGYGACCCCAGCCCAGGCAGGGGTCCTGCAGGGAACCTTGAAGGCTTCCTTAAACTATGTGTGAAAGGCCACCTTAAACTGTGTGTAAAAATATCTCCAAAGCCATGTGACAAAAACCACATTTCTGAGGACATTGCAGCAGCCCCTGTATCTCTCCTCCATCTCCCTGACTCCTAGTAAAAAAAGATCCAATATTCTACAATGTTTGGTAAAGCCTAGCAATGAAATCAGATATTTTCCCTGCTTCATTGTGCTTGTGAATTCATGGGCCAGATTATTAGCTGTAGCTGAAGCACTCTCAGCTCAGTAGAAAGAAAGGGAACTGCAAAAGCCATTTCCCAAAGCCCCAAGGGCCAACACTGGTTGAACACATCTGTCCACCCCTTCACCACACCAAGGGGAAGCCAGAGAGCAGTCACTATGCAAAGTGTTCATTACTAAGATCTCCCTGTTCCAGTGGGAAGACGCATTTAGGACTAGAGACAATTTTGATTCAATGCAGCAGTACAAAAATGTCTTCATTCAACTAAGGGTCCAGCTCTGTACAGTTCACTGATTCATTTTTAGTGCTTTTCGAGTACTTTAGAAGTTGCTATCAGCATTTTTTTGAGGAAAATGAAGTATGTGCCCTTCTCTTTGCCAAGCCGAGTCAAGCAAACTGATTTCCTCTGGACTATTTTCAGGGGCACAAAACAAATGTAGCTGCTGCTTTAACAGATAAAATTCAGAATTCACCACACCAGGAGCTAGTATGGGTTGACAGAAATGATAATTTCATCTGAATTTTAGCCAGAGATCTCTTCYTGCCTGATGGTTTGAAAGATATTTCACTCAAGCCTACTTAAACAACAGGTGAAAACACGTAGTTAATCCCCTTTCCATCAGAGCTCTGCACARCTTTCGGACACAACAGGAAGGTTCTTCTCTTCTAGGTATATCAAAGGCTAAATGTCACCACCTTCTCTCCAAAATTGTCTTATATGCTGCAGGCCTTCCAAAGGCCTTTTCTCTCCCTAGACCACAGTTCTGTTCACTTTTCCAGTGTGTTGAAAGTTTCATTATTTTTATGTTGGAATCCCAAAATTCACCTTGAGGGAATGATATAAAAGCTCTTTCCCATTAAGTTCTGGTTCTGTGGTGGTAAATTATAAGTGAATATTCATGCCCATGTCTAATGCTTCCTTATTTTTTCTTTCCAAGTGTACTTTTACATCTACACCCTAAATCTCCTCTATGCTTCTACAGCATAGTCACTTTTCGGATCTGTATCCATATTCCCCCAGTTAAGAAAGTCAGCATGTCCCAGAGCCAAGCCAACACACAGTCCTAACTACAATTTATTATTATTATTATTATACCCTAAATCTCCTCTATGCTTCTACAGCATAGTCACTTTTCGGATCTGTATCCATATTCCCCCAGTTAAGAAAGTCAGCATGTCCCAGAGCCAAGCCAACACACAGTCCTAACTACAATTTATTATTATTATTATTATTATTATTATTATTATTATTATTATTATTCCTGGTGGTTATAACTGATAAGTGTAACAAAGAAACAAAATAATATTAAAATATTATTCAGCTGCCATAATAAATGGTTTTTATTTAAATTCTATTACTTCTATTTCATGTAGCTATCACTTCGTTCTACAGTATGTTTCAGCCAAACTAAGCTGTCGTTGCTTCCAACTATATTGTTCCTTTAAGTTTTAAAAGGATTTTTCATCTTTTAAAGCTCTAGTAATCATTTAGACTTTCAAGAGCCAAAGTTACGCTACCTCTACACTCATTCAACTCCAAGCTGTACTGACAAAAGATTGCTTAGAAGTGTCAAAAGCTCTGTGCAAATGTTGATGTTTTTGCTTTAACTTCTCTGTTTTTTGTTACAATAAATGCTCTTTTGGTTACAGGCATTGATTCAGTGCAGTACACAACATGTTGGAGCCCCAGTCTCCGAACTGGAAGGTATACAGTTTTTCAGTAAAATAAGCATCAATGGAATCAAAATGACCAAAATTCTGCCAAATAAAGAGTAAAAAAAATGGAAGATAGGAATAAGACACAAGAGGTACATGTTTGTGTATCYTGAGAGATACATAAACAAGAATATAAAGTTCTCATGCAATGGTAAACTATTTTTGTTTAATTACAGACATATAAATTATCTCTTCAGCCTTTAATGACATCTTACACCCTCCACTAGGGCAGATTAGAACGAAACATGATTTCCTAGCAAGGAAGTATGAGCTATCAAACACCTCCTTATTTTAGTTTCTGTTTTGGAATCAAGATTATACAGCAAATCCATATGTTCACCCAAAATGACAGCACGACAAGCAGTGCCAACTGGCATTCAAGTTAAAAGTRCTCTGTCCGAAGGCGCGTTTAGAGGAAGGGCAGACCAGAACTGTTCCTCTCCTTTGGCTTTCAGCAAGATCCCTGGSAAACGTGAACATTTTAACATCAAAGAAAAGTGCTTATGACCATTCCTTCTGCCGTTGCCATACCAAACTTTGAGTGAGTGTTTGTAGAACTTCTCCAGACATTGGCGATGTTGAATGCCCAACACACAAGGCAGAAAGGTTAATAAAATCTGCACTGCAGCTACACCTCAACTCATTTGTAAACACTTCAACATTTTGCAGAAGTGAAGATACACCCTAACTGACATGAGTTTCCTGCCACTGATCCTTGTTCCATCTTCTCTGGGCATATTAGAAAATCTTGTAGTAGCTCGCATTTTCTTTCCATACAAGTATTTTGTAAAATAAAGTTACTGCCTCAATTTTTTCCTTCAAAGTTAGTCAAAGCAATACRACTCTTAAGTACATATTGTTTAAAAAGACTCAGCTTTCTATGCAATCCAGGTTAATCTGAATGACTTCTTTGTTCTCAACATTATGTAATATTCTATCTATCTTTTACTTCAAGTTCTTTTRCTACAAGTTTTATCAGCAAAGATTTTATGTTTATGCCCACGTGATTTATGGAAATTTTGAATAGCATCAGGAGTGCTATATATTCCTCTTTCCTCTTACAGTTGCATCAGAAATGTTCCTGTTTGTGATGACTTTCCACTAATGCCTGCTATATGAGATCAGGCAGCTCTTAATCCATTGTAGAATGTTACTTTTTAATTCAAATGCCAACAGTAACAAAGCCTAACAAATATATTATATCTACATAGTTACCATATCAACTGAACAGTAATCTCCTCACAGAAAGAAATGAGTTTTGTTAGAGATGACCTCTTTTCCATAAAACTATAATCCTTGAATAGAAATACAAAATAATTCCCATTCTGTAATATTTTTTTCACTGGCTTCCACATTGATTGTTCTATTATTTTTCTGTGAATAAGATCAAGTGAAATGATCTAAAGCTATATATATGGATCATTTTTTCATTTTTTAATAATAGTACATTATCATCATTTCAAGGTCCCATAACTTCACTAATGTTGCACTAGAAATCTAAATGTTTTCCCATGTATCTTTCTTCTCTCTTACTACTCCTGTGTCTCCTGGCAATCCAAACCTGCTGATGACAACGGTATCTTTTGTTGGGACAGCTGAAGAATTTCTCCAAGAGACACTTCTTACAACCAGAAGATCCATCCAGGGCTGTCACTTGTAACCTGCTTTCTCCCTCTAGACATGGATTTCTCAGCAGATGATTTCCTGAATGTAGGAGACTTAGTTGGTTCCTTTAGTCTCCTCTTTCCTTTCTTATTTACAGATCTCCAAATTGTTCTGAACTGTTCTTGGATCCACAACAGTATGAAAACCGAGAACTCAGTTCAACCTTAGTTGAGCTTGAGGTCTTAGTGCTGACTCAAGGACAACGGTGTTACATATTCCCTATTCCAAGGCTGTTGATGTTCTTTACAAATAACCACAGACGCACAGAACTGAGAGATTTGAGTGCTACATCCAGGACTTGYTTTCTCCACCTTGATTCTTGTTCCCTCTTGCTCCATCTTATGAAGTCTGAAACAGAGGAGCATTAGCTTAGCAGCCTTTTGATCAGGTATACACTGCAGCAGTGGCTTAAGTACAAAGAAAAAAGGAAAATGCCATGAAAGAATTACTGTAGTCATGGTAGCCACTGAATCTCAAAGAGAAACTACCAAACTCTCTCTAGAAGATATCTGAGAAAAATTCAGACTACAAGGCACTTTTTTCCTTGCTGACTTTTCTTTTTTCCCTTTTCAACCACTGGATTAGTCTACAAGAAGAGGACACAAGGACCTCCTTTCACCGCAAATCCCAAAYCAGACCTCTATGCATGCTTTTCTCAGGGATGTACAGTAGCTCAGCAAGACCCTACGGGCAGGAAACCCTTGGTGGAATGATATGGAAGAACTGCCTTCTCCGTGAGGCCAATCTGAATAGCCATTTCTTAAAACCTCCTTTGGAAAGCGACTTCCCTCATTTGGCAAATTTGGTTAAAGTCAGGGCACCACACCTATTACAGTAACACGCGACCAGCAGTATCATGATCCTGCTGCTCATCAGGGCTTTCTAYTGAGAAAAACTCCCCCAACATGCAGAGTGTGAAGCACAAACCCCAGCTGCCTGCGCTCCATCCTTTTGTCCTCAGGACTCTGTTTAAACAGTTTCCTCATTTTCATTTTTATTCTTTCAAGAATAACTAAGCCCTCAGCTGCCAACGATTCCTTCAGGGACTTGTGTATAATGAATGCTGAACATGTGTAGCTGTCAAGTTATACAAGAATAAAATGGAGAGGTGAGAAGAGAAACACAAAGAGGTTAAGGCAAACAGTATTTTTTACTATGTTTTGTAGGGTGTTTCCAGAGCAAGAATTTTAATATTCCAGAATTTTAGCACCATACAGTGCATTGCCAGAGTTTCAGCTGCCCTCTGTATTTCAGTTTGCCCTTCCTGCAAGAGCGAACCTCCACATTCTCTTAAAAAGCACRATGTTCCCAACCTAAAAATTGGAGTTGTCTCATCCCCTGACACCAACCTTTACCTCCCACAAAACCTACCCATAGATAAGAAAATCATCTGGCAAATGAACCACAGGAAGTTCCGCCTGAATATGAGGGGGAATTTCTTCCCTGTGAGAGTGACAGTGCACTGGCACAGGTTGTCCAGAGAGGTTGTGGAGTCTCCTTCTCTGAAGATCTTCAAGGCCCACCTAGGTGCAACCCTGTCTACCATGCTGTAGATGACCCTGCTTGAGCAGGGAGGTTGGACTAGATGATCTCCAGAGGTCCCTTCCAACCTTACTGATTCTATGATTCTATGAAATGTAGCCTTCATTAAAACTTCTCTCCCCAAAACTGAGACCAGAACTCAAAAAATTTGCAAGGAATGACTTTTCTTTAGCCAATGTACAAAGATGAGTTCTGGATCTTGTGCAGTTTTCAGAGCTAAACAAGAATAACCTTGCAAGCAAGACAGATTTGGAGAGGTGCAATGGGCTAGCTGCATAGAGCAAGCTTTCATTCATTATTATTGCAGTTAMGACTGCAAATTTTTTCTACATTGAAACCAGTTTTCCCATCAAAACCTAAACTAAAAGGGAAGGGCCTRGTTAGAAAGTTTTTCTTAAAGGTTAAGAAGGTTTCATGAAGCCAGTTTCTTGGAGGAGCTTTCCCAAACCACATTGGCTCTGCAGCCTGTTGATGCTGAAAATGACTCTATATAACACTACCTCTCTTTGTTCTTTTTTCCTCTTTTTTAAAAAACACTGTGCATATACTAATATGAAGCCTCAAAATCCAAGTTTTCTTTTTCTACTTTTTAAAATACTTGTCCTTTTAAAAATATACCTCCATGTTCTGCCCATACTCACTGCATACTGCCAATGTTCACTGTTAGATGTTCTTTCCTTACAAACGAACTTATCCTTGAAGTGCCACTCATCCTTGAAAACAAATTCTTAAGGAAGAGACCTGGTATAGCTTTCACTTCATCTATAACGGTGTCACTGACAGACTGTGACTGCATCTATACTAACATTATACTTTGTAGCAAGGAGTAAAACAAGGTAGCAAGGTAAAACAGAACATCAAAGCAATTATATCATTTCATCCTGCAGGTTTAATGCCTAACACAATTCTCATTTCCTTTCTGAAACCACATTGTATCTAGTGCACTGCACAGCTTAAAGATGAGCAATGATAGGAAAATGGACTATTAACAGCAACGTCAGCCAAGGTGAATTCCTCCTACTTCCCCTCAAATAGTGTCTGCAGTGATTCTCAATGAGGTTTTCACATGTGCACACCGACGTGCTCTATCACCACGTGATGGGCCTCATAAATGCCTACAATAAATGGACAGACAACAACAGACACTCCCCAGAGCACTGCTCGCAGAGTGTGCCAACAGTTATGGCTCAGCCTGCCCCCGAAAACACCACCAAGCTGGCAGCGTTGTCACTTTCTCCGTCGCACCATTATTCTAAGGATACCGACTGGGTCCCAAATGACTGTAGTGGGAGTGCAGATACCTGCATTCAGATAGCTACGGTCTGAACTGCCTCTCCCCTTTTATCAGTGAATATGAAATGTGGTGCCTTGAGTATAGGTGCAACCACACATTTTGTGTCCTCTTCAGTAGTTGCCATATTCCATGCAGAGGGCAAGTTAAGCTATTACTATGTATTACMGTGTAGAGACTATTCATACCACATACCTTTCAGGTCCCAGGCAAGAGAATGTTCTTCCTAGGATCCTTTTGTAGGAACAGAGAAATGAGCACTCCTTCAGAAGGTAATTCAGAACAGGAATTCAATTTAAATGACTGATTCACCCCTGAAAAAAATGGTCTTTCCATATTGATTACAGGGAAAATGTAAGGACACATGGTTCCTAAGTTAGATATCCACCATAAACATTGTAGCTACATCCATCTGGYTAAAACAAGTGTTTTCCTGGACTCTGAGGCCATGGCATGGTAAAGTCCATGTCTACGCCAGAAAAGGGTCTTAGCCTCCAAAATAAGACAGCTGAAGACCACGAATAACTCATGGCAGGTTTAAATGCCAAACTGGGCCCTAAAAATGTTCAGAGAGCATTCACTGGCCAGGTTCAAAAGTCTACCAGAAACCACTCTCTACATCTACCAGTGTCAATGAATGCATTGCATTGCCCAGGGAAGCTTCTGGATACACTTAATTTACAATTTCTGATACAGCCAGTAAATACCATCCTTTGGTAAGAGCTTAGTAACAGAGATCAAATGGAAACTCTTGGGCAAATGTGCTAAATTTATTTTATGGTTATATGTCACTTTTAAATGCATTAAGTTGAAACAAGAAAGTGGGAAGGGGMTGTCTGAAAAGCCAACAGATGTTGTATCCTGTTCAAATGGTGACAGGGAACTTCAGAGTGTTCTAGTATTTGCAAAGCACTTGAGGTCCCTTTGAATTTAGTGACAAATGACAAAATTGTTCTTTTCCCATCCTTCCRGTTGTGCCTTACTTGCCCCAGAATTCAGGGTGTTAAGGTAAAAAATACAGTTTTCTCAACAAGTTGTTATCTTTTTTCCCTTTTATCACAATCCACTACAGGTTTTAACTCTCCTTTCCATCTGCTCKGGATCTTGACTCAAAAAGGGACCATCCTACGTCAGGATGAAATGACAAATGAAGTGATGATTACCCAACCCCAGTGACACAGGGAACACCAAACAGCCCAACAGCCCTSTCTCCAGGGCTAATCCTATACTCTATCCTTCAGCCCATCTTCAAATCTTCATTGAAAATTACTAGTAAGACTGCTGAATTTTAGTGAAGACCCATCTCTCAAAGAGATACCAACCTTGCATGATTCACTGATAGCCTGTCCCTCTCTAACATGCCCACACAAATGCAGAAAACTCTTTGGACTGCTGACAGCAGACATACATTGTCAAGAGGACTGATGTAATTAGCAGCATTTAAGTGAGCAGCATACAGAATTGATTTGCACATGCTTCCACGGGAATAAATGGCACTGTGGGAACTACGAATATACCATCAGGCCTCTGCGCTTCCCAGCTAATTTGCTTGCRTCTGCCCCTAAACAAATACACAAACTGTGTGCCAAGGAGCTTGTAGGCAAACAGGGCAAGGTTTTGAGGAAAGGAATTAGCAGCTGCAGTGCTTTTCCACCCAGGCTGCTAATGATTGCTATCCTGGTACATGTCCCCCTCCTTTCTCTCTGGTTCCCCTCATCGCGGGAAAGAGATGAGGCTTCACCTTGTTAAGTGAGCTTGATCCTAGTGACCCACAGGGTTTCCCCCAAGCAGCTAATCATCACCTCAGCAGACAAATTGCCAGGCATCACACTGATGATCTGTAAAATATTCAATGGGTTTACAGCATTGAGTTGAGTGTGAGCACATCCTGGGGTCACCAGCAGCCACAGCGACCAGCCCTTCCCCTGCGGCACAGGTGGAGTATGTCACTCCTCTTGGAGGATCTGCTCTTTGCTTTCTTTTTCTTTCCACCAGAGATGTCACCAGTCTGGCTCCCTTGGGTTTCATTGCAGCTCGAGCAATCGTGTTGCTTCCAGCCCCACCACTGTACTCCTTGTGACAATTTTCACCACATCCCGTCTGCACCTTGCAAGCCTGCAAGGCTGAGAAAGTGTCCTGCTGGCCCTGCAACCCAGGCCAAGAACAAGATGAAAGGTACTGCTCACCTGGCCGCAGGCAGGCAAAGCTACACCGCTTACCAAAGTGGTAGTCCCTAGAGGTGCAGGCAGATGAGATTAGTACCTAGCTGCTTTCTAGGGATGCAGATGAGGATGAGCAGTTTGTGGATGACAACAGAAAGCAGCCCAGGAGACACTACCTAATCTGCTGACTTTTGTTTGGCTGCAAGGTCAAAGCAGAGTGTGCTCGGCAGCCCAGGCAAGGAGCAAGCGGTATCTCTGCCATTCAGCCAGCACAGTCGTGCTATTTGAAGTCTGCAGCTCCTAATTCAAGGGCTGAACTAAACTCAGGCCTTTCTGGTCTGGAACTGATGCAAATTTTTCCCTCTGGCTTTTGCTAACCAGAAGTTTTCCTTCTGTTCTGGTCTCCCACAAACTCGTTCAATGCAGATTAATTTCAGCTGGCTTTCATCTGGAAATGGATTACTGTTATAATTAGTATTTACTGCTTTTAAGCCAAACAGTAAACAAAACGCAATGGCAGCTCTTGTGTCGTCCTCTGGAAGACAATGTTCTTGTAAGGGAGAGGAAACGGCGAGACTACTGAAATGTGTGAGCTTTCCTAAAACTCTGAGATCCACTCCTGAAGCTCTATGTAGTTATTTGTTCAAACATTCAAAGCAAAGTAGCATTAGTTCACACAACTATCAGAGAAAATTAACCTTTGTGGGTTGGTGTAACACTAACAAGTCATCTTGCTCTACCACAGACCATAGCTCTGCWACAGAAAAGTTCTAGGGTTCATAAAGCAAAAGAGCTCGACAACTACCAAAGCATCACTGGATGTTTCTTAAATACCTCCCACTCTAATATGAGTCAATTCTAATATCCATCACATATAACAAAAAAAAAAATGACCTCCATAGTCCTTAGAAAGAGCCAGGCTGAAATGCCTGTGCTTTATACTTCTTAAAAAACTGATAGAGATTAATATTACATGTGCTAGTGTTGATTTCAGAGATAGGAAGAAAAAAACCTCCACTAACAGGAGGAGATTTTCCTGCGCTTTTTTCCTGCGCTATTAGACAAGTAATACATAATCAAAATTTTGCCAGGAGCAAACCTCACATCAGAGAGATGGTAGCAACAGCAGCAAAAAATCTCATATAGTGATGTCTGCTTTTAGGACAGACTAAAACATTGTAAAATGCTACAGATAAGGCAGAGAAGGTGCTTCTGTTCTGTCTGGCTTTTAAAGCAGCAATTCTGTGTTTGTCCTGTAACAGAAACAACTGAGATGATTAAAAATAAACCCAAGCGTGCAGCTTGCCTAGGCTGGCTCTCACTGAATAGGAACATTACAATATTTCTGCTATAAAACCCCATCAGTCTCACTTGCGCTCAGTATGTCACGAGAAGCACATCCCCCAAACGAGTCCAACAGAGTGCTGCGGTTACAGCTCCTGCTGCCTGCTGGAAGTATGAGCAAGGCTATCCACTATCCTCCTGCATGCTACAACACAGAAACACGAGTTCAGATTCTTCTTATTTGAGCACTGTTAAAATGGTTAGGTCTCAAAATCAGACTCTATAATTTACTGTAAAGAATATAACCTGCAAAGACTGAAAACAATAGTTTATTCGTTAAAGTTGCTGTTAAACAGTAAGAAATCCAAGCACAGCACACTCTTACTTTACAGTAATTCCAAAAATGAATGAATTAGAAACAACTTGGTTCAAAGCTGGTTTCTATTCAGCTGATCAATAAATATATACTAGTTGTACTCAAATAACTTTCAAGAGAGAAATATAGCTCAAGGACATATTTAAGAGGCAATCTGACTGGCTTTACTATTTTGGTGTAATTATACAACTACAGATAGAACAGTGTAGTCTTCCATGTGGGTATTTTTTGGTATACTGTAACAGCAGCTTTGGGATTTGAACCAGCAGAAGTATAATTATAATCACAAGAGCAAAGCCAGGAAATTTCCCTATAAATACAAGGCTTGAAGGCCAGTTCAGAGTTTGTTTTTGTTTTGTAAAATCACCTTTGCAAAATAAAGACTTTTTTTTAAAGATAATGAAGTGATTTAGCTTCCTCATAGAAGAAGCTGGGATAAAATAATATCGTGGAAGAATGGCCTAAATGGGAGTCTTTTCCCCTTGGGATGCACCTGGTGAATGTCACTGGAGCTAACTACAGGAGAATATGTTTCMTCCATCCCCTTAGGAACGTGCTCGACTCCAGCCTGCTGTTCCACACATATTCAGCCAAAAACR
Source organism: Rhea americana (assembly GCF_003343005.1). NCBI lineage: Eukaryota > Metazoa > Chordata > Aves > Rheiformes > Rheidae > Rhea > Rhea americana. The sequence continues at coordinate 19,794,377 of NW_028185037.1, forward strand.
CGTTGCTCAGGCAACACCTTCCTGCTTTGCCAGATCTCTGCTGGAATCCAGCTTTCAGCTTACTTCAACGGTAAGGAAAGTGGCCTCTGGGGATCACACACAGACCCACCAGAGTGACTTCCAGTACAAAGTTTTTTGAGTTGAATCAAAAGCCACAAATGCTGTTTCTTCTGCTGAGGGAGAGCGGAAGATGGTTCAAAGTGGGGGCAGAATGAGATCCCAGYTTTGTCTACGCAGCTTCTGGACCAGGTTTAGTGCCCTGAGCTACAAAGCCAACTGTTACACAGTTGGCATTTTTCCCTCCTCACCTTAAAACTCATGGGCTTTCTGGGTTGTAATCCATATCCTTCCACCAYCTGAACCTGATATTCAGGTGGGACAACGCTGAGCCAGCCACACACTAGCAGAGTGTGGCAGGGAGCATTCAGGAACCCTGTGGGATGCAGCAGGCATACATATATGTTTMTCATGTCACTGTACAAAAAAACATGTTAATCTTGGTGATTATACCAGGAGTGTGTCTACACATGCATATACACACACACGTGTGTATTCTCAGGTATGCTGGTAATGCAGCAAAGGAGGGACACCACCCTGGGAAAACCCCTCTGGAGGGTTTTCCCAAGCACTACAGTTGACCGCATTTTCGCACCTATTCCAAATGATGATTGGAGAAATCCATAAAAATTAAACTCTTCCTTAAGCGACCATCTGCCTCCCTCTGTGTTATCTAAACCTATGCAATACGTAAAATAAAGATACAAAGGACAAGTTGTGGAAAGACTGAGTCCTGGGCTCAGTCCTAGTCCCAGCTGAGTTCAGTTTCAACATGAGTTACATGTATTCAGATGTCTATGCATGACGCTCAGACACCCTCATACTCCTGAGCGCGTGAAAATCATGGGAATAGATTTTCTTTCAAAGTTCTATTTACTTTTTTCTTCCTCAAGTCAAATCAAAATGCCAGAAGCAGGATTTCACTTCTATTGAAACCTTCATATTCCAGATGGCTTGAGGAAACATAAGCAGTSACATAAATGAATAAATTAAATTGGGACAGATACAGGGGTCATGAACCCGTCTGAGACAGGCTACCACTAAAACAGAGCTGCCATTCCCTAAGTGAATGAGCACTGTTCAGCTCTCAAGCTGAGCACACCGCTTCACAGACATTTTAAATGAGGAAAGTAAGCAGGGCTATCACTAGTAGCATCCTCACTTTCCCACTGCCCCTAAATACTCGTTCTCACACTTGCACCCCATGTAGCTCATGCCAGCAAAATTACCTGTGTGGCCACACACTGAAAAAGACTAGGGAAWAGATCCCAAATAAAGCTTACTTGGACAAAAAAAAAAAAAAAGTCTTGACATCACCAACAGAAACCAGTGGTTATCTTTAGCCCGAACAGCTCCCTGATTAGATCAGTGCTCAGTCCCTCACATGTTTGTGTTGCCACAGGGCAAAGGAGAGCTCAGCATGAGCAGCTGGGAGAAGGGGAGGGCAGGACCTTTGGGTTTCTTTTTTTGCTTATTAACCCATTTGTGCAGGGCTGCAGTGAACACAAAGCGACACAGCTTGACCTAACCAGCTGAATCCATTTGTTGGCCTTCTTAGCTCGGCAGCTTCTCTGGTTCTGCCATCTTAGAGTCTACAGCATCCAGCTGGAAAAAGGACATTATTCAAAATGAATGAAGGATGACAGAATCGAGCCCAGTGGCTTCTTTCTCAGGTGGAATAACTTTGAAAGGCTCGTAGATATTGAACTTTGACAACTTTACTGGGTTTTACAGCTCTGAAACACACTTTAACCCAGGCTGAAAGCACTCAGTTCATTTCTGATTCACGTTCTGTAAAGTAACTTTAGTTCAGTTTTCATTTTATTGCAACAGCCTTATCCAGCTGCAAGTTCTTGTTTCACCATGTCCATACTTTCTAAGAAGGACTGCATTAGACTTGGGCATGTAACTTCTGCTGGCATGCACAGGAGTCCCGCCTCTCAAGTTTAAAAGCAGTTGAAAGAAAAGCAAGTACCTGGGAAGGGCTTTTGGTCACATCTGCCCCTCTCCTCTCCGCTGCCTACACAAATGGTGTTAGAAAGAGCCTAGAAAGCAAGTGCTTGGGGCTATGAATCAAAGCAGAAACAATATCTGAGCTCTGTTGCTCTGGCCAGGTGCACACATTTGTCAAACACGGTCTTCCTCTTCCTCCCCCAGCCCCCGTCCCCATCCCAAAGCTTCCTCCCTCAAAAACCTCATCTGTTAAAGAGATAAAAGAGGTCTGAAATTATACTTCAGACTAAATAACTCTGCAAGAAAGGGAGGGAGAATCAACCCCAAGTACAAAAAGGAAACTTTTTAAGAGACAAAAAGCATGCAGTTATCAGTCAGCAGCGACTATCCCGCCACTTCTGCACATCAAAATCTTCATTTCTGACTAAGAGACTCTCTGTGCTGGAAAAGCTCCCATTTTTCAAGCCGTAATACAGGACTGTGCAATATCCATGTGTCATCTTATTTGTGCATTTGGAATCAAAATGTGCTGTTCTTCTGTGAACCAGCCAGTGCCTCAGATTAGTTCTAAAGGACAACTCTCAGCCTACATATTTCATCAGCTCATACTACATATTTCTTTCCAGTCTGAGACATAAAATGATTTTAGAGAAGCTCTTATTGACTCAAGAAAGCACACGTTCGCTGCCATCAAACGCCTCAGCAGTTCAGCAAAAGAACTGAACTGTAGTGAAATAGCTCTCCAGAAGGTGTCCCTGCAGAGTCACTGCACGTTTTAAAGCACGAATGCCCAAGGTTTTTCAATTTGCAGACCCCTACTTTTTTTTTTTTTTTTTTTTTTTTCCCCCCAAAGACTCCGGAACTTGCATACTTNCCAAAGACTCCGGAACTTGCATACTTGTATATCAAATTTAGGCCAAGTGACAATTGCTTTTCTTCCTTTCAGACTGTTTTTCTAAGTTATGCCTCTGCAGACCACATAACGGGTACTGCTGGAGTAGCCTGGAAATGAAGAAGCTCTCCTCGTACCAGAACCACACAGGCACTGAGAGCTGGATAAACRCTGCTATCACTGAGACTTTTTTCCTTCCGCATATATTATCCCAGATATTCCTCCTTCTTTCCCCATCAGCATAGCTGCAGATTACAACTACTGCAGCCATGMCCCCCAAAATGGTAATTTCTGGAGCTCTTGGTAACAGTTTAGCAATTATTTCTCATGCTTTATAAACAGGACATTGAACAAAGAATAGAAACAGAGGGAAACAGGGATAGAGTTTGGACATTCATGTGTCCCTGCACACCAAAATGTCCCAGAAACCCTGGGAAAGTGGGAACGATACATGAAAGCACCCTGAAGAAAGCTCCCTGGAGGTCACTCTCCATTGCCAGCGAGATCCAGAAGCGATGGGGAAGATGTATGGGTGCTTGTTTCAGAGGAGTTAGATAATTAYGGCATCAGGCACTGATCAGTGCAAAACTGTTCTTTGGGCTGGGCCATAATATCCATCTCCTCATGAACGATGGGAAACCAGCSTGGCAGTTTTACTTCTTAGGGAAGCTTTCTATGCAGCGAGGTTTGGCTTCAGCTGTGTAACCAAAGTAGAAGGAGAACTGGGAGGGGATGTAATGCTGTCTTAAAAACTGCAATGCCTAAAAAACTTCTCACCTACTTTGGGTAGGTTAGCTTTAGATGAATATGGTGAAGCTTAGTGCATGTTTACTTGATGTAGCCTGCAGAGGTAAAACCCTGTGGAGATACAAGGAGTGGATATTTTATGCTCTGAACTGATTATTTAGGCTGCTTTTGGGAGAAGTTACACACTTCTGTTCCACAGGTCAGCTAYTGACGTTGTTGGGCTGGAGTCATGCTAGCTGGGAAGACCTCTGATGGCATCTGCCAATGGTAAWCTGGTGTTTGGAAAGGATGGAGGGACTGCAGCTGGGGAGTGTGGATGGCATTTTGAAGTCAGGTCTAAGACGGAGAAATTACCCCAGATCAAAGATCCCAGGAGAACGACTTTGTGCTTGCAGAAGTGTAGTGGGGTACAGAACTGCACTGGGACTTTGCATGTTAATACAAAGACACGTAAGAAACAAAAAGTGGTAAAGTCTGCAAGAGGATTAGACTAGAAATATTAAAGCTTTTCTTYGGCAGTTTCTCATAAGATTATATAGAATATAATTACCATTAGCTGGAGTGGCCAAAACATAAAGCTGCTAAAAGTGTAAGTTCATTATAAAAATTATGGAATATACACGAGAGGGGCCTGTGGGGGATGGAGAAGGGGAGCTAAGAAAGTTAATCCACTTCTTAAAAACTTTTAATAAGTCCAAAACGTACTCCACAAGCCCAGCGTGGACCACTCTTTTGGCTCCTTGCCACCTTTAACTCTAGCGCAATGGAAACCGGATCCATCAGCTCAGCAAACGCTGACAGTGAACAAAGACCCCGCTGCCAGGTTTCGCTGGCACCAGCACCATTCCCACGCATTGCCCCCTGTCCCCTCCGGAGAGCAGGACTCTATATGACATGTTTAGTCAAAGTGCCCCTGCCTGGCACCAGTGCCCGGAGCTTTGTCCTCCTCCCCTCCCAATTTTTTTTTCCCCTGTCTTTTGGAGGGCTGAGCTGTCTGAAACAGCCAGGGGGGTTCCCTTGCACACGGAGCAGACCTCATTGTACTCTGCCCCAGTGAGCACAACTAATAACCCACAGCTCGCCGACTTTAATTGAGGCTCTGAATAACAGAAAGAAAGTACCAACCCCTTCCACAAAGGCAAAGCCACCCTCGCCGCGGAGCACAGCTGCCACTCACACACGTCTGCACCCGTATTTCACAAAAGCTGGTCCATTTGCATGGAAAGCAGCTATTACAAAAACAGATACAGGCAAACAGAGGCCAGGGTGAATTCCATGAAGTCCCCATGGCAGAGAGCATGTGTAGCACCCAGCTTGCTTAACTCCAGCAGCCTGGTTAAATGAYTTTGTCCCGTAACAGGATTTTCTAAGCAGCTGTGGAAGCCTAGACAAATGACATACAGGCTGGTGATGAAAATTATTGCAAACCAGAGGGTGTTTTTTCAGCTTGGAATACAAAGCAGATTGGCTTTTCTGCAGGCACTGGTAAGAAAAATACTAATTAGTGCTAAGTGTAGTGATAGGCCAACTCTTTTGCTTAGTAACTCATTCATTAAAGTGAAATTAATCTGGATTTAGATCAATGTAAATGAGCACAGAATGTAGCTGGGTGTTTTGTTTTGTGAACGCCCATCTGCTGATGTGGCTGATAGCATAGAAACAAAGCTAAAAGCACAGGGCTTACGTAAACTAACCACTAACTAAGTCTTATCATTAATAAAGTAGCAGGGCCTACTTTGAAGTAGTGATGTATCCTGATATGGCTGCTAACATCCACTATTGTTTCTGAGGTTGATAAACATTTTGGTGAATTGAGATTAATCTACATGAGGCTCACAAAGGGAGCAAAGAAAAAAGACAGGTAAGGTCCTCTACTTGAAGAGGTCCGAGATAGCCTTGGCCTCATAAAAAGTGATGCATCTTTATATAATAAGTTCCATTACTGGCTTTGGCCATGAGTTCCCCAGCACCTTTGTATTCCACTGGGCCCCTTATCCCTGCAGCGTTTCAGATTAGACTTTGTGGTTCACTGTATGAAAATTCAATCCATGTAGAGCAAGACACCAGCAAGCATGGGATTGCGTAAGGACTAGATACAGACCTGATGATTGCACTACTAAACACAAAAAATTGCAGTCAAGATTAGCTGAAGGAACACTCACYAACCTCCAAAAATAGTGTAGTATGTTCCAGTGCTTCCACACCCAAACGGTCCTATCTGCTGCATAGAGTCCAACACTTCTCATATACTTCTATGTTAACTAGTAAAACCAGTCTAAACCTAGTCTTTGGCTATGAGAGCAAGAAGGAAGAGCTAGACTCTTCTCTCCACTCCCCTTTACTCTGAAACGGGATGCCACACTCCTGTTGCCTATTAGGAATGTTTCCTCACTTGGGACTGTGCTGGTCCATGAACCATGCCTGATCACTGTTTTGAGAGCACTCATTAGCACAGAGCAAAGCTATCCCAGGGAAGGTCCCATGGCCTATGGTAGGACAGCGCCAGGGCCAAGCACCATGCTGGCAGTGGCATAGCTTATATGGTAAYGCCTGAGCTGACAAAGTATATCTCTCAAAACCGCATTTCCCTTTCYCTCACTGTGCATGCAAGTGTAGAGTCAGGTTCCCCATCACTGCTCCTCAGCTCAGTCATCTACCAAGCAGGATGCTTTATTGAAGGTGGAAGCCTTCCAGAGCTCATCTGGGAGCTATCCAGGACCAGCAATGATGTGGTTTAGTTACTCCAGCTTTGTTTAGAATAGAGTACAGAGAAGACAAGGACTTGTTTAGACCTTACACTACTAGTGACAGCTMCTACTAGCAGCTTAAGCTTAACCAGGACACTACCTTAAGCTACCAGTGGTAACTGTCCWGCTGGTGTCAAGAAGAGGCAGGTAGAATGCCTCCCAGATGAAGGTGACTCCATCTTACATAGAAGCACTCTACCAAGCAGGATATGATTTTATACRACACATAGTGTTACAGAAAGAGATTTTCATTCTAGAAGTAAGACAATGCAGGAAAGAGTCCTTTYGAAGTCAGATTTGACCCATACCATCCACGTGCTTCTACTTTTTTTTCCTTAGTTTGTAGGTAGCGCACACTAGCCATCATATTACAGCAGAAAAAACTGATCATGTTTATAATTACCAGGCCCACAGATAGTTCTTGAATTGCTCCACCGCTGCACCTCCAGGAAGTGGGCAGGACAGAGGGAGAGATACGGACCCAGCACTCCCTGAAGCAGGCATGAGCATATGCCCTACTTCCCCGTGAAGTGCTAGATATATGACAATGTTTTCTGTGCCCTTAACTGACTCAGGATTAGTTACTGAGAAACACCTTGGCAGCCTTCCAGGCCACCACACAAGAGAACCACTCTATTGCCTTATGTACAAAGTCTTCAATTTGTCTCTAATTATCTCCATTAGTGTGCAGTTTGCCTTCTAATCAGTGACATGTTTGCCATTTTTCCTTCTTCCCATCTTCCACTCATGCCAGGGTCAAGTTGCTGCAATGGAACAACTCATACAACACACATACAGATTTAAACATCCCTCCCAGCAGGGTCTGCAAGATCAGAGTCTGACAGAGAGCCATTCTGGTGGTTCTTCCTTTGGAAGAATCCATAAAGAAAATGTATTGATGAGTTTTCAACTGTTTGTTCTGCTTCCACTGTCACAATCACAGATTTCAGAGCTACAGAGAACTACGACCACCATCTAGGCCTCTGTTACACAGGAGAGCAGATACATCACATCCTGCAGCAGTATCTCCTAGTGCAGGAGTGATTTATTCCTTTCTCAGAAGAAAATGTTGTTGAATATGAAAGTCTGAGGCTGAGCTGAATAAGACCATATCTCCTACAAAAGCATCAGCCTGCATTTTAGAGATGAGTGAGGGACATAATCTTCCGTCCTCCTTGGTGATCTTGTTCCAGTGATTAATYATCCTCAGAGCTAAAAAAGCAAATCTTTCCCCTTGTATGCCCCTTCTCCACCTCCAGTTCCTACTTTTGTCTCTGCTGAAGGGATCAAGACGATCAGTGTGCCACACTATTTTTCAAAGTGTTTACGGTCTGTTTTACAGTGCAGAGGTTATGGTGTACTCCAGAATTTTCAAAAGCACAACAGGTTTTAACAGCCTGGACCATTGTTCAGATGTTTCCACAYCCACTCAAAGGCATGATGGCCACTGATGGTCAAAACCCCTAATATATTTCCTTTCTTTATTCTACAGCTGGTTCAGGAATTTTGGTCATTAGCAGGGCTAGTGTTTAATGTGGCATGAATATTCTAAGTCAGTGCAAGGTCATTTAAAACTCCTAATAAAACAGCAACTTAAAGCTAAAACTCTGATTCAGCCTAAAGCAAAGAGTTATGCACTAAACAGACTAACAATCTTCTTATAAGGGAAGTCAAGTGTCCCTTATAAGGGAGTGTGTTACTGAGATTGTTGTTTCTCTGAATGTAACAAAGGCGATATAACAAAAATGAGAAGTTCCAGAGGGACTTCACAAGCCTTTTTGTAAACATGGAGAGCTTAAAGAGTGAACAGGAATGGTATCTCTGGGTGGTGAAGTTCTTATGAAAGGACAAATTCATCCCTGATCAGCAGCAAATCTTGAATCATGAGACAAAGTCACACCTATTGTAATCACCGATCAAGAATTAATTTGAAACCATACTTTTGAAAACAGAGTCAGTASACTAGACACCAGCTGCATTTTCTATGCTGATCTGAAAGGAGGGCTGTGCAAGCACCAGCTTGGGAAGGAGAGAGGGGGAATGTTTTAGAGGCTCTAAACTCTAAACTAGAGGCAGTACCAGTACCTGGTCTGCAGCGCTCTCACATCTTCCACAGTTATGGAGCAAGCCCAAGCATGCATCGCGTATTGCAGACAAACACAAAGCTGCACAGAGAGATCCTACTATTTGGAATTTTTGCATTCATTATTTCAAACATATACATAACTATTCATATATATAGCTAGTAAATGTAAGTAAGTGCTTCTTAATTAACATTTTCRTGGTGTACATTATTAGAATCAGTCCTGAGCTGCATCATTTAACCTAAGACTGTATCTGCTGCCCACACTTCGATTTCATCTTTGTATGCCTTACTTTYGCTGAAAAGAGGCATAGTGGAGGCAGAGTATCCAGCAGGAAAGGCAGAATTTTCAAGGAGTAGGCACAGTGTTATTATTTTCCTAGGTGAAAGAAATCATTTAACAAGTGCTATCACCCCAGCACAGTGCCTCCCCATCTACAAACACAGAAGTGTGGGGAGAACTAAACTTGGCATCCAGGCTGAAGTTTCAGACAGAGAGTGATATGAAAAGTTCATTCTAAGAGTAGAAAAATGACTGATGCCCAGACATTGGTTTCTCCTTATGTATTTCAGCTTCATTTTTATAGGTCCTACCAACTCTAGGAAAATCATGCACAATGTGTAAGGAAAAAAATAGAAAAAAAAAAAGAAATGAATGTATACAATTATAGATACATTACACGTACATGTCTGCATTCCCTGCCTGCCCCTCCAAAATTACATAATTAAACATCTACTGATTTAATGAAAACTCAGTCTGTACTATTCTGAAACTAAGGCACTCTGCTCCCCCCGTGAGAGCACAGATCCACCCAGCACGAATAACATGTTTAGCCAACCCTGTGGTTTCCGTTCCCTAGATTTTATTTTCTTTTACTGAAAGAACATAACTTGATTCACATCCAGTCATATATATATATATATAGATATACATATACATATACATATACATATATATATATATATATATATACACACACTTCAAAAAATCCCTTAGCTGATGCTACAAAAAGAAGCAAGGGCAGAAGAGAAGGCAAGCAAGGAAGCTGGATGGAGTCTGCCTGCCAAGGGGTGCAATTTCAAGCTAGGAGCTTGGGGGATTCTGCCRTCCCTTGGGAGATCTGGAGTCCCACATCAGTAAATAGCCAGGAAGAGCCTGCATCCACAAACGGATCATCAGTCTGCGTGTTCCACTTAGTGTCTTGATCAATACTTCATCCACCGCTCAGAGGTGACCCTGATAAGCAGGGAGGTTGGCTAGATGATCTCCAGAGGTCCCTTCCAACCTTACTGATTCTAKGATTCTGTGGTTCTGTCTAGTCRCAGATAGTGGCTCCTCGGGCTATGCAGCTTCTGTGCACTCAGTCCCATTGCTTTCTTGTAACAGCAGGTTATTTGGAAGCTTATGGCATAATGAAGTGTGGATGGGGGGGGACCCACAAACAAACAAACAAAACCTCTCTGTGACTATGAACTTACTGGCATAAACTTATTTGTTCCTCCTGTCATTTCATCCTCTCCTCCCACCACAGCAGAGAGTTAGGGGTAGAAAACACTTTTCCTGAAAAGTTGTTTTTTCCCTGTACATTTTGTGGCAAAGGGAAACCAATTCTTGGGAAGAAAGGGAACGGAAGATGAAAGGGTCAGCTTTGCACAATTACAGCCTCYAGTGCTCCTGCACTGCACTAAAGTAGCATCGCCCCGGCACAGCAATGACAAYGCCTGTCAGTCAACATCGGAAGAGACGTGAGAAGAAACACCATCTGGCGTCTGTATGGAGCCATCCTAGGTCTCTGTCATGGGCTGGACTGTGCCAAGCGCACTAGGACATGCTGGGATATCAATACCCTCCCTTCAGTACTCCCACAAGTACCCAGGAATCGTCTAAAAGGAATTTCTATATTCCCTTTAGATATCTTCCCTTTAACCATTCTCTTCCYTGCTAGGAGAACAAGCTATATTTTAGGGTTGAAGAAGATGGATCCTACCATCAGGTATCTCAGCTTCAAATCATATCTTTTTTATGTTTGGGAACACCAAGTTTCTTGTGCAAATCTGCAGAGCTCCTCATAGTGAAGGGAACTGCACCATATCTAGTAGTAGATTTGTGCTTTAATGATCCAAAATATTGACCAAAGTGGTGAGAATATCACAGAAACCCAGAGCTGGCCGTGCTTCAAGAGACAAAATGGAAAGAGATATGGATAGCTCTTTCAGCAGCTGAGATAGTCCTTTAAGGTAAGGCCTGAGGWCTACTGGGAAATATCAAGGAACTTGTGTCACTCTTGCAATGTTTTAACATCTTAATCCCAGCATAAAGTATATGTAAATCAGGTCACCCAACATCTTTCCTGCCCTGCTCTGCGAGCTTAAGAAAATCACCGGATTCACTAGAAATAACTCAGCGTGATGTAAAYAGCTGTACAAAGTTATCTTGCCACACTATTTCATGCAAAGTAATTGATAGTGATACGTTGCTTAGCATGAACATGGACTCCATGGTCTACATGAGAGCCACAAAATATATCTTCCTTCTTCAGCAATAATCTAAACTAAGGCCATGAATGTTATAAGTTGCAGTAAAAAAAACAAAAACAAAAAAAAA
>NW_028185037.1:19805465-19829302 GCF_003343005.1 Rhea americana
AGAGAGAAAAAGAAACAACCTGCAGTAGGATATGAATAAGAAAAAACTTCCTTGTTCCCAGGAGACCAAGAGACAGGTTTGGAAATTTCAGTAGGGCGTAACAGTTTACGATCAAAGCATATATCCATGAAAATCATAGGAAAAAAAAAATAAAAGCTGAGACTCTTCTTATTATAGGCCCCCTGCACTAAAACAAATAAATATACCCACATGCAAAGCCAAATCACTTGAGAGATATAATCATCTCAAAAATAGTTCACAGAACTGAATGTGGTGACAGGGTGTAGTAACCTATCCACTAACTTCTTTTATTCAGCAGTCATGTGTTGTATTCTTAAGCTGACTGTAAGTATCTAGCACTGTATTTTTAACTGAATAATAACATGCACAAAGGGTTTAAAAAAAAAAAAAAAAAAAAAAAAATCCCACCCACTGGGATAAATTGCCAATTATAGATGAAAAAATCCTTGACTTGGAACCAGACATAGTGAAGAGACTCCTCTGTACCACCTTAAATTCTCTGAAACCAGTGTCTCAGAGCATATAAAGCTATGAGCATATAAAAAAAATCAGTTTGTAAGAAATAGAAATTAATTTACCGAATACTATCAAGGCCATTACGGAGTCAAAGAACAGTTTATCAGATACGTACACAAACCAAACATCAGCTGCTATGCTTGTTACTGGGAATAAGAACAGCTAATGGAAAAAATGTTGAATTTTCAGAAGGTTTGGAGCTGCTCTACAAATCATGGAAATTTTATATTAGTCTTTAAACAGTATCTTTAAATAAGTCTGTTAAAAATCAACATGCATGACTCACTAATCTGGCACAGAGCTTTCTGATAGCTTGGAGGAATAGTTAGCAGATATCTCCCCAAATATATTGATTTGTAACTAGCATAGTAAATTTTGTAGGACATTTTGCCTTTTTTTAGAGCATGTTATATACTCATGGTTCAGATAAGTCTCACGGCCTGTGTGATACAGCTAAGATAATGATGACTCCCATTTAGTTTATGCTCTCTTAACCTTTTCATTAAAGCAGGGAGCTTCTGAACAAAAAGGCCTCGGAGTCTAGAAGGGGAAATTGTGTCTCTACAACTGGAGTTGTGATTCCAGGCTGTAAATAAGCTTCACTACAGCAAAAGTGTTAATGTTTGCTCTCCAATACGATTTGTAGGATAAAATGCTCCCAAAACATACAGGAAAATATAGWGTCAAGAACTGGAAAAAATGTATATCCAAAGTTCTTAATCTAGACACTTCAGAGACTTTCCAAAGTGCTAAACAGACCTCTTCTACCTCTGCTGGAGTTGTGCACAAGTAGTGTTTTTTACAAAAAGAGAACTGAGATTGGGTTTTAGGAGTCTGAAAATCAAGGGCCTGCCTGGATCATTTTAATCCTCTGAGACTTGACCAGATGAACTGTCTGTCCCAGACCCGTCCCCTATAGATCATGATACTTACTGTGTATAGTACACTTATATACAAAAAGCAAAATATTCCAAACAAGCCATGTTGTCTTCCAGCAAGGCAGAGGCTACAGCATAGCTGCCTGTGCAAATGGCACGCACAATGAATTCATCTTAAAATTGAATAAAGATGTTTGTAGTTACCTATCTAGAGCTAAACATATATGTAGAAACTCTGTTGATTCAAAGACATTTGCCATCTTCTAGTCCTGTTCATAGCCCCAAACCTACACGAAGCACTAGTATTCCTTCCACTGGGCTTTTTTACCAGGTCCTACATGTCAGTTCTTAAGGTTGACAGTATGAGATGACCAGTATGGATGAGTAACAGACTTGGTARCATAAGAGGGCTCTGTGGTCCCAGCTAAGGTCCTTTCCAGTTTCATTCCAGTATGTAYGAGAACAGTTTGTTTCTGAGCCTGACTTTACTGCAGTGAAAACCTCCAAGATCATTAAGCAGAAGCKGATTTGTCTGCCTATCTCCAGATGCATCCTTCCTGCTTCGATTAACAAAAAAAAGGCTATTCACACCAAAGGTGTCTTTCAACAACAGTAATTAAAATAGCTGTCTCCTTCTCTGTTACTCTTAATTGTATGTCAGCCCTTAGTTGGTCTTTAAAGTATTGTTTCCTTGGTACAATGAGTCAACAGACTGCAGTAGGCAGTGTCACAACGCATTTTTTCTTCAGGGGCCAATTTGTCACAAAAAAAAAAAAAAAAAAAAAAAAGAGAGAGAGAAAGAGAGAAGACACACAGGAAAAGACAGGAGCCCAATTTTAAGGATTCATACAATTTGGCAGTACATTGTTAGACCCAAAATGACATATTTGATAACAGTTTCCTTAATTTACATTGTATTCTGYGACTGCACAACTGCCATGGCTTCAGACAGCTAGACAAGAAACACAACGCACAATTCTGAGCAGCAGAAGCCTGAAATGGCACAATATAATCAGGCTGGCCTATATACGTGTCTGTAATGTAAATCCCAGAAGACTGATTTACTGGTACAAGTGACTAAATACTATYGTATTCACAGAACACCATGGGGAAAGACTCAACGCATTTGTTTTTGGCCGTCAAAATGAGGAATTCAGTATGAGCAAATTATCTCAAGCTCTCTCAAAAGTTAATGAAAAGAGATAGGCCTCAGAGACTGAATCATGCCACCTGTCTTGGACAGTCTTAGAAAAGGATGAATCACTCTCTAGAGGTGTCTGTTTCTTTCCACTGACTAGCAAAAGTCCAGACAAATAATTTTCAGACTGTTGAAGTTAAGCAATTTGAATCCCACTGAAGATACTTGAAAGTAAAGACACTATATTGTTTAATTCAATTTATAGATCTCAGTTCTGATCCAAAAATTGCTTTAAACTCAGAAATGACCTTAAGAAATTAGTGTGATTTGCCAAAAAGCATTAGCACTAGCAACTAAAATTCTGCTCYACCATCCTACTTGTGTCATCTTAATATTGCAGCCTCTCACAGAGATGCTWCGTCTTCACTGCCAAAAGTGAGAAGTTTTTATAGCAGATAACTAATACACGTTATCTATCTTGCTATAAAATCCTGGGGGAACAAAGCATAGTGATTTCTACTGCCATGTAGCTAAACGAAATCTAGCCCAGAGGTAGTAGATTGGGTTGATCTTGCCTAGTTCCATGGCACTAAAAATGTCCTGTATTTCATCTTCACTAGGGCTTTAATGTGTTATGGCTTTCTATCTAACTCATTGTAAAAAAAGACTGATGCTTCTGGCTGAAAGGGCACAGCTTTATTTTCTAGAGTTAAATGTGTGTGTGTGTGTGTGTGTGTGTGTGTGTGAATGTCTTAATTTCTAGAGTACAGATGATGTTACAGACAAGCTGTATTTAGCCAAGCTAAATTTTGACTATTAAGCTGCAATGAAATGAAGTGAGTTTTGAAACCTAATATTGAACTAGACTGCCATTCAACAGTTTAAGGCAGTAAGTGACCACTGTGTCCACTTGAGCTATCTTCCTTGAAGACRTCCTCCCTACTTCTGATCAGCATTAGCATCAGTACTTACCATTCCCAAAATGGAGGGCATGCCTAAAGGCATTTTATGCAGAGCTGTGAACTGTTCTCCATCATTTGTAAGTGCTTAATACAGCAGAACTTGTTCCAACCTCTTATTTGCATTTTAAAGAAACTAATTATTGCCTTATGAAAAAGCAATTTCCCTAGGTGTTCAAAATGCTCCCACTGCTTTTGTTTCATTTCATAAACAGATTATCAATTTGAAAAAAAAGGAATTTGGTCTTTGGGTGTAACTTGTAGAAACCTTGATGGGATTGAAACACTAACCCTGCAATTTACTAACAAAAATAGCCCACCAGCTAAACCATGCACCATCTCTAGMGCTGTGGGGGAAAATATTCTCAGCAGACCAGTGCAATATGATTCAGTTTTGTTTGTTGGCTCAGTTCATTAGAAAAGAAAGTAAGAAGTGAAATTAAGTTGCAGAAAAAACTGATAACCTTTACAAACTTTCTACAGAAGAAAGTGTGCACCAGTTCATGTTACCAGTTGATGGAAAATGAAATRGTTCTGTTATTTGAGTGTGAATTCCAGCATTAACATCTGGATGAAGAYCTCCATTGCAGAGAGCAAGGTTTATAGGCATCAGAGAGATGCCTAAAGCTTCAGAATAAGCCCTCTGAAATTTAAATAACAAGTCCTGATTTGGTCCTGGGAACAGGGATAAATTTCATTGTCTTCTAAATACWGGTCAGCAAGACAGAAGTGGTGGTAGCATTTTCATCTCAAGGCTGTAACGGTAAGTGGTCCTGGCTAGCTTGTTTCAGATGTTGTCAAATAACAGACACATTAACGAAGTCAGAGAACATGGTTTCACAGTCAAACTCTTCCTTGCTGTGWAATTGTTTCCAAAAGTAGTTTCACTTTCAAGTTATATAAAGACACCTGCAAAACGTCACAAATTTTCTAGTGAAACTAYTTGATTAGAAAATAGCTATTCACCCAACCCTTTTGTTCTAAGCAAACTTGTGCTGAAAAGCCCCAGGGGCAGACTGCAGCACCGGCTGTGTCCCACCACGGAGACCTAGCACCCATGATGGTACACATCTAGGCTCACATGTTCTGGTGCAGACTTACCYGGGATTTTAAGATCTGCATTTCTCATCACACCTCCTCATCACAAGATTTGGAGCTTGAACATATGCAGCCAGGAGCAGAAAAACCCTGAGAGACCAAGCTCATCATTCCACTATGAAGCTTACAGAAACATTCATTTCACAAGAAGCTGCAGGTTTCAGGAAGCTAATTTCAGGAAAAGTATAGTAGCCTATGGCAGGACCTTTAGTGCATTATATGGGCTTTCATATGCTCTGACTAACATTCGAGCTTCTCTGTATCACTTGCAGTAAATTCTACCAGTTCAATCAGCAGAACTGTGACTAAGTCTCCACAGCATGTTTCCAGATCTGGCTTTCCATTTCTTAAATAGAAATATATCCCCAAACCAAGGGAGAGAAGAGGAAGTCTTTCGCTCATAGCTGCACCTAACCAGGACGAGTGGCTGTCCCGATCTACATAAAGCCTACGGTGAAAGATACCATTAGATTTTCGCTGGAATTTCTAGAATTTGCCAAAAAACTACATCAAGTGTAAGAAAAAGGGCAAGCCTAGAACATTAAATAAGTACTCTCCTTTCAGTGTGAGGCCAGCTTAGGGGGTGTTGATGAAGGGAGAAAGAAGCCCTGACTACACAAAAGCTATCCTGCCCTGCTGAGGTTTAAAGGCCCTTCAGCTTTGCGAAGGACATATGGCAAGAGATTGCTCCTCATCTCTCTATTTTGCTTGGACAGAAAAGCTTGTAACTAAACCTGAAACCTCAGAGGTTTTTCTGTGCCTTGCCCAAGACTCCTGCTGAGCGTCTACCCAGCTGCCCTGACCTTGGCCCTGCCCCACAAGACTTCACAGATTATTCTTTCTACTGAGCATTCCTCATCAGTTCATTAGAAAACAAACACCAAGACAGACAGCGTTACCCAAAGGATGAGTCCTCTCCTTTACCCCACCATTTGGAGTCTACTGGAGCAGACAGAAAGCCTCCTCCTGTTTTCAGCTGCATAACTATTGAGCTCTACAGCCTAATTTTTGAAAGTGCTGAGTATCCACAGCTCCTGCAAAATCAATGAGGGCTGCAGGCACTGTTGAAAAACAAGTTACTAATAAYTTTTAGCACATGACAATACGTTCCAGCTTTTTGTCTGTTCCTATTTCTGTATTTCTCTTTCATTCCAACACTGTTTAGAAATCTCTCCCATAGTCACCATATTTTTCCTCTTTTTGTTCTCTGAACGGCACATTACTTTTTCATAAGATGTAATTTCTTCTGCCACTGAGACCCATACTTTTTCTGATTGTCTCAATGCTTCTTTCTRATGTCTGGGACTTACTTTTATGTCATGAGTCTAATCTTCTTCCTGCCTCTACAATTAGTTTTACCGTACATTAAACATTGTTCAGAGATTTCTTATCTGAAAGTCAAGAAAGAAACTATTATAAACTAGGAGAGATGTCGTCATTCAATTAGATTCTGTGATTTGGGACACGACATTGTGAGCAATCCAGAGATTCATTATTTTACGTAAAGTAATTGTCCATGTTTTATGATGCTACTATTTGTATGCAACTGTTTAAGAAAGAAACTGCAGATGAGAAAGGGAAGATGGRAAAGATTGATCTCATTTTATAATACCTTAGGACTCTACTTTCAAAAAGTCCTTTATTAAGGCATCTAGTACTTTACAGATATGCAGGATTGGAATAGAATTCTCTTTTCAGTTTTATCAAAGAAGAGTGGAAGTAATTCCATTTTCTGTCAAGGAGTTATTTCTAAAACTGTGTTGTTTAAATGACTGTTGAATCCATACCTTTGCTCCCTAAACAAAAGGAGAAATAAGACCATGGCTGCTGCAAAGCTGAACTTCTTTCTCATCTCAAGACATTGCTTTTTTTCAGCACACGAGGGAAGAAAAATAAATCAATAAATCTCTTTCTAAAACTGTAACAGAACTAAGATCTGTTCTGAACAGAGAAGCCACCAGGCTGCAAGATCACAGAAATAACAACGTGCTGCCCGGAGGAACTGACAGCCAGCCTGCATCTAGGTTACAGCAGTGGTCAGCCTGCTCATCCTACCTACCATTGAACCCTGGCAAGATGCTTCCAGCCCAACACAGACACATGTCTGAGGAGGGACAGTTCTGAAGTTACGGCTACTGCCCTGAACAATAAGAAGTTGTCAGTGGTAACTCAGTAATGACTACGCATACCAAAAAGTCTATTTAAGGAAAATGGAATAGAATCATGAAGAGATCAGTCTGCAATTGGAAATTTTGTAGATAAGACAGTTTACTCAAGCCTGACAAGTTTCCCTGAAGCCTAGAAGCTATGTTTGAACCTGAAGAACCTCTCTAGTAATCCATTTAGTGCACATCTTGACAGCAGAACACAGGCACTAGTTTAGAGGTAGGAGTACATGAAGGATTTTGTTCAGCTTCCTTAAGTCCTTAGCTAATGTTATGTAGTTCATCTAGCTGGTATGAACCAGCACTGCAGCAAAAGATACAATCCAGGTCTTCCTCCTGCCCCTAGTTCTCACCTTGTGCCTCCCCCAGGACAGAAAAAGTCCATGTGCTTGCATGGTGAACTAAATCTGCGTAAAAACTAATCCAGGAAAGAAAATAAGAATATTCATTGGCTCCCTGCTGGTAGGCCACGTGGTAGTTCACGGCAGGGCCACATGAATGCCTGTGCTGACAGATGGGAGAAGAAAGTTAGGAAGAGTAAGACTTCCTTTTTTAGCAGCAGTGATGGCTTAAACTGGTCATGAAACAACACCATTGCTAATCTCAGAATAAACCTACTGTCCCAGACTTAATAGGAAATTATTTAAGTGATATTGACATTGCACAGTAGCAGAACACAATGGAAGTTGTGTTCTGGAAAAGCAGTTATTTCTACATAGTATTTGAAGGAGCTGAGGAGTAACCAAGAGTCCCTGCTCAGTTTCTGAGCTCAAGCACTTCTTCCTGCTAGATTCCATCTCTAGAATGGTTTTACTTTAAGTTAGTGGTGGCTGGACCAAGTGGAAAATCATATTTGAGTGTCTCAGGCAAGCATTCGGTTGGATAACAAAAAATRCTGTAAGAGAAAAAGAAGATCTTTGCTGTGCTTGCTGGAACCATAAACCACGAAAGCAAGCTGTCCTTCAACCATGAAATGACAGAAGAAAGTTGCATGTCATCAGCACTAAGCCTGTYAAATATTTTATCTCCTCCCAGCCCRCCAYCCATGAAAAGTGAAAGTTCTTTTCCTCTTTCAAGCAAAGGATAAATCAGTTGGAAAGTCTGTCACAGCCATTTTATGCCTTTGCAGAATGCCGCAGTTTAGCCAGCATACACGATGATGAAGGCTATGTGATCCTATCATCGGTGACATGAAGGATTACTACAGGTTGAGATGTCACAGATCAAGTTAGGTGCAGTGTTTGAGAAAGGCATCACTRCAGCCGGGGGAGATAAGATTATCAAGAAGCAACTCAAGATATCAGAGGTGACATCTGCTGGGTCACTGCCTAGTTCTATTTGCTAAAAAAACAGAAGTTGTCTATTGAGCTTTTATCAGACTTTCCAAACCATTTGGAAGTGATTACATTTCCAAGTGAGAAAGCACAGGAGTTAGATTATTTCTATGGAACATATTCTGTTAATCAGATTTTAGCCAGTTCATTAACAGTCATTACTCCAAAACACATCACCTTCTCAGCACTCAGCATGGAGGTGCGTGCCACARATTTTTGCAAATAAATGTATAGGTTCACTTGTGGCACATCCCAAGCTCTGTCCAGACGACAGGAAGCTATATTCACATTTGTGGGATATCTCCACAAGCCATCGCAWTGATGAAAAACAACTCCTAAGACCCTGCAATAAGATCAAGTAAGATTTGGAACTACTGCTAAACTGAACTTTTAGAGAACATAGATAAAGGCAAATCTCAAACTGTGAAAGCAAAACCGATCTATTCCCAAAGCTGCTCTACAGACTAAAAGAACTGAAACTACTACCACAATTAAGCCCAGTAAAAATAGTCTAGCTTTCCTAYTTCTGCCAGTTGTTGAGTTCCACCTCCTTTCCTATTCCATGACAAAGCTACCCAGAAAAGAGTAAATTTACAGGGAAATCTCAGAGCTCAACAAAAGTATAAAATGAGGGTAAATGATACTCAAGTCAATGGTTAAGTAAATACCATTAGATGCTGATGACTTCAGTTATTTCAGTATTCATGTGGAGCTTAGCCATATTGATACATCTCTTGGGAACTACCCACTCTTCCTATATTTATCACCCAAAATATGGCAATTCAAAGTCTGCCCTTTGGAATGATCTTTGTGCATTTYTTTTGATGTTGAAGGCCAGGAAGAAAAGTCTATCATTCTCATGATGAGCTCTCCAATGAATATATCTTGAATATGAGCAACACTAACTTCAAGAAAGACACTTCTTAACTTTTTTGACCATTATTTTGAACGATATGTTCAAGTTATTGTCTTGAGGACCAGAAGCCCTTTTATGTCAGAAATAGAGCAGTGACAGCAAAAGACCTACATCATACATGCTCAAAGTCAAAAAATACACCTACAAATAGAAACAGAAAATTTGTGAAGCAGCTGAACACAAGTGATTTTGAGATTTCATCACAGGCCTTGCTATATCCATTGAAATCAATGACAAGCCATTGGTACCATCCAGTCATTCAAACATTTTAACCCTATCTCCTTCTGCATGCAAAGAATTGAGATTCTGGTGATGATACACTCTTTTGGTCTTCCACACATGTGACTGCAGATAAACAGATCTTACAGGCAACTAAAAACTGATTGAAGAACTACATTATATATAAAAGTAATTAATGGCCACAGACAAGAATTGATTAATTCTGATAAAGACAGTAAGAGGCCTGCCAAATTCTGCCACGAAGACCAGTCTTCCAGGCTGTTCTACAGACATTAGTGTTGATAAATAGCGTTACGTGTTCAGCTATCTAAGGTTTCAGGCAATAATTCTCCATCAATTGCAAGATGACTTCAGCACATCACTAAACACAGTGCTGCTTCTCACTGAGCAGTCTGGTAATAGGCCTCTCATCTCTGCTAGAAGAAAGCAAACACCACTCTGTAACACATCTGCCAGAGGAAAGCAGTTAACACAACATACTGATTCCACCAGGYTCACCCAAACTCTAGCAGGCCAGTYGACAAAATTGCTRAGACAGTCATGAAAGGAGACATACTTTTCTCCAGTATCATATGTTCCTAGAAATCCCTTTGACYGACACCTCAAGCAGTTGAGAAGACTGTGTGGAGTATCAAACATCTCAGATTTCAGTTCCTGGTCCAATGCTGAGCACAATGCTCCCACAGTCCTTCCTCTGAAAACATCCACTTGTTGAATGAACTACCCTTTGCAGAGACTGTATCGCTAAAGCTACATTTCTTCTCAAGATGTATAATCTGAGTTTTGTCATACAGCAAAGGTTTACTAATCCCACATATATGCAATGTGATCTAAAGATGCTAAGTAATAGGCTTATGGAGCCAGTAAACCGTGAAAGAGGTTTAATGATAACAAAATAAATTCATATACTGCAGCATTCAGAGCACTTCAATCAGTGTTGTTTAAAAAAATACCTCTAAGCAGATACTGTTTATTTTAGGGCACCATTTCAGTGTCCCCCACATTGAGGCTTAAATGTCAAATGACAGTGCTAACCACCAGTATTACCAGATCTAAGACAAGCTGACAGCTCTGTATATGCACTAACTTATCAAATCAAGTTCCAAATGTGTTGAAATCAAAGCAATTGGCTTTCCTTTGACAAGCAAAAACCTACTATTTACCTAACAGAAGCAGGTGCCAGTATATTTTTAAATATTCCATAGCTGCCTGTTCTCATCTCTACCATATAAGCAAAAACCCTATTTAGAAAGCATGTAGCATCTCTGGAATTTTTAGCAGAATGCATCTCTCCTGCTGTCATCTAAAAGCATCTCCCAAATTTTCCTGCTAACTATAGTCAAGAATGTAATGGAGAAGTTTGGCAAAAATATCTCCCACTGCCACAATGTTCCACTGAGCAGACATGTTATTTTCCAAATCCGCTATGCTTACTTCCACAGTATCAAATGAGAGCTAAAATGCTATTAATGCACTTAACGACATGTTCTTAGCAATAAATTCAGTCAAATATAGCAAAACAGAATGACAGAAATGAGGAGACATCCAGTGAGACCAGAGAGAAGTGATTCCGAACAGCTGCTGGCATGAAATCCAGTATCTGCAGCACCGCACGACTCCACACATTTCTGTAGTACAGTAGCGCAAGGACTGGAAGAGTCATCGTTGGTCAGTACAACAGAAAAACTCTCTCCCATTTCCTCTCATTGATTCATGTGTCTCCCACGAGCTCACAGAGGATTATGTCTACTAAAACCCTAAGCTGGCTCCAGCAATGTATGCTTTTGTCTTAGAATATGCACAAACTAAACACTAGCATGGCATGAGCCCACTCCAYGGGTGAGGTCCTCCTCCTGCTCTCCAGAGGTTTGTATGTTCTTTTTTATATGTAGTGTTATCGTATTAAAATTACAGAAATTTAACAACAACTATTAAACGTTACATTCTGAATATGGGTAAGGTATAGCCCTTACAACTTACTGTGTTAACCTGAAATTTAAAAGTGGTGCATGCAGAAGAAAAGACTAAGTCCTATTCTCCACCATTCTTCTCCCATCCCCCAAAGCATTTCCAACCCACAGATATGAAAGTTTCCTGATCTCTATGACAACACTTCTACTGACGGTGCTTCTCGTCTCTCACCCTCTGTTTCAATGTCCAACTTCAGTGCAGAGCAGGAATTTCTTGTTTGTTTGTTTAGYGCAGATGTTAGATGTTAAAAACACTTCACAGGCAAAACAATAAAATAAATAAATAAACAATGGCAAGACTTATTCTGCCAAAAAACAGTTTCCTCATATTCAACCTAGAGAAGACAAGGCTTTGGGAAAATATGAAAACAGCCTTCCAAGCAGAAAAGACTGACACACACAGGAGGAGAACAAACTCTTCTGGGTATCCAGTGAAAATAGGACAAGATCAAGCTCAAATTGCAGCAAGAAGGACCAAGACTTGACACCAAAATGAAAGCCTCTCCGATTAAGGCTGTGAGGGGCATTACACAGCCTCACTGTAGACCTTGCATCAGAAAACTACTCAGCATGGCCTCCTGAAGTCTACTGCAGACCCATCATCTATAACTGCCATTGATGTGGAAGTCATTCTGTTGTAAAGTTTAATACATTTTTATGCATCTGTATTTGCTGCCTTAGTTGACAACCCCTCTTTCCATGCTGGATACCCTTCTTTCAAATCCATCTGCATCCAACTCATCCTCCCAGATACCTGGCTACTCAATGTCCCTTATCACTGCTAACTTCCTTACATTTCATTATTTGGTCTACATACATACACATTCTCCACCAGCTGTATGGTCAAGTAATTCGCCTCCTCTCTGCTCCTTCCTTTATTGTTCACTAATGTTCAATGTATTGTTCATTAATGTTCATTAATGTTCATTTAATGTTCAYCACTGGTGGTGTGATTCCCTTTGTTCTTACATGGAAATAAAAAAAAAAGACTTTTGTTTTACCCTTAAAAATTCTCTGTATCTAATAAAAATTCCCTTTCACTTACCCTTTTAGAGGCTTTATTCCTCCCCATTTAACCCACTAGGGCAAGTGGAAGCAAATACCCTCGAGAGTGACAGTTAACACACTCAGGATGAAGTATGCTTTTAATAATCCTTTGGGATCCAATTAGAAGTGGTATGAAAACACTTGTGGACCCAGGATGGGCACAGAGTGCCATGGGCCAATGGCATTATGCYCAGTAAGAGAGGCAAATGATTTCTTGAGAAGGTGATAAAGACAAACCCAGGGCAAAAAGGTACTGAAAGCMTTTGTTTTTAAAAATGTATGTAATAGAATTTCAAAGGAATATCAGACCTAGGGAGTCCAACAGCTGCAGTAGTAAGTTGGYTGAGTGCAGCTGGCCCACCAGAACGGTCTACACTTCGTTATTCTATTGTAGTCTTAAGTGTGTATTACAACTTTGGATTATCAAGGAAAAAGACAGCTCCTGTGATCTCTACAGCTTGTAGTCAAAATCCACCACAGCTTTTACTTGTATTGGGACTATCCTGTCCATACCCTTTTTTATTTGGCACACCTGGATATGGTTCAGCAATGCCTGCTTGTGTTAGCCATTGTGTAAGCATACAAGCGTTCAGAGCATTAGGTGAATATTTTTTCTTGCAAATGAAGTGCAGTAAAAGAGCATCACAGCACAAGCTACAAGACTTGTTTTTTTCAGGCAAGTTATTGTCACCAGACAGTAACACAACTTCCCAGCCCACAGACCTGATCATTGGCACGGTAGCATGTTACATCATCATGCAAGGACTCATCTGCCCATCCTTCAAGTTCAGACCTATGATCCAGACCAGTGTTCCATGATTTCAACCAAAAGAACTTACAGCAACTATAACACACACAGTGAAAACCCACAAAACCAGTGGGTTTCTTATATACAACCATCAAGAACTCTGAGATAGTGGTTTATCAGTGATGGAAGTGGAAAAAGATGTGTGATTGTTGTCCCAGTAAAAGTGCTGGGATATCAGCCGTTAATTAACTCTATCACAGTCCTCCTTCACCTGGGGCTGRAAATTCAAAGTGCACTTATTCAGTGTGAACTTCATGCTCAGTGGACCTACACTAAAAGCCATTCGATATATCACACCAAGGTTTTGCAGTCTGTAGCCAGAACGTTAGTATGTACCAGTGGTCAGTAGGATTCTGAAAGGCAAATAAGCCCAAGTATCCCTTTTGCTTCCTAAAGGATTATTCTCAGCAGCTTCCAGAGCACTTTTTTTTATATTATAATACCAGAAAATAAGGAAAAGTTCAGTTCCTATACAAAATATGCCAAATTCTGTGTATAACTTAAGACATCACCCTCCAGATCTATGACAGGATGCCCTGGAAATAGTTCAAATTTTTTTCAATCCAAAATATTATAAAGTAAATGAACTCTATCAGAACAAAAAGCGAATCCATGTTTTGCTCTCTAGTTTGACCACTGCAAGTTGACCTATATTTAATGCTGACTTTGGCCGAGGAGCTCAAAATGAGCACTTTATCACTTCTCCAGACAGTAAAATGTCTTTTTACAGAGCAGAATATCAAAGACACTAAAATAAAGAATTATTATCACAGCATTATAAACAGGAAACCATGAAGGAAAACAATCACAGATTTTTCATACCTATGTGTCAACTGAATCTATTACAATTCTCATTTCATAAAAGAAGTGGGAGCTCTACTTACTTTCACAAAGACGTCTTCTCAGCTTCCCCCGAATTTTATCAATGGCGTTGTAATCAGAGACATGAAACACATGAGCAGACTTGGGTTCCGAAGCGATTTCATCCAGTTCCTCTTTTAAGGCTTCACCAACACCCACTGCAAAGATCCTAATTCCAGCCTGACGGGCTGTAGTGGCTGCATCTAACACATAATCCTGGCTCCTTCCATCCGTCAGAAGGATAGCCACTTTTTTAACAGTTTGGTCACTAAGTCTCCCACCTGCTTCTTTGGAAAAACTGTAAGTGTTGATGTACCTGAGAGCATCTCCAGTGTTTGTGTTACCCCCATAATACTTAATTTTTCGCGCMGCTTCTTTGACTTCCTCACGGGTCTTGTACCTTCCCAGGTCAAACTCCGTGGTTGGCTGATCGCTGTACCGTACTACACCTACGTGGGTTTTATCTGGGCCAATCTCAAAAGTTTCCACCAAATTAGAAACCCACTGTCGAACCTTCTCAAAATCTTCTTTTCCAACGCTGGACGAGGCATCCAAGATGAAAACAAGGTCATAGTGAACATTCTTGCAACCTGCAGGAGTGGCAGAACATGTCACTAACGAAAGCTGAAAGACAAGTGTCAAATAAACCAAATATGCTATATGCATTTCTATTTAATGAGTAATTTTGAGGAGAAGCAAACTCTCCCCCTATCCTACAAAGAAAGTGCAGATTCTCAGTCTTTCTTACTTGTGACTCACTCCATCTACTTTAGGGCATCTACAGTAGATCAGCACATACTTTACCTTGAAATGCAAACTGTATTTCTTTCTGCACTACTAACTACTTTGCTCAATCTTTCACTTATGCTCTCCGCATGAATATGAAGACATTTTTCTCTTTAAAAAACTCATTGCAGTTCMTTTTTCTGTCCCTTTTGTTCTTGTAATGCTCTGAAATGACCTTGGCAGATCAAGAGACCTGTCTTGACCTTGCCTATGCTAATCCTGACTTTGACTAGTGAAGCTTTTATGTTTCCCCTTGCATTAACATTATGATTTATTTATGCTTAGCTAGAAGTTCTTTTGCTCAGCATGGTATCTTGGTGAAGCAAATTYATAACAAGATTATTCTGATTTTGAGGCTGTCTGCCATTGACTATTTACTAAAGGACGACTCATGAATACTGGGATAGCTTCCTTGACAACAAAGTACAGTTCGTTCATAGGGAAAACGTTCACTTAACCTCACAACCAGTCTTCTGGCTCTAGCCATGATATTTGTAATCTGAGGCCTATGTAATCCGAAAGGCAAATGTATTATAATTGCAACCTTCTTGTCATATGAAGCCAAACTGGTCCATATATTTGTCAAATGCTGGCCAACAAAGTAGATCTCCCAGGAGATGTTGTGTAGCTCTCTCTGAATATATGCAAATAAATATGCTGTATAATCACAGAAAGTCCCAGAGGTGACAAACACAGATTATCATAATACACTAGTYGGACAAAGTGTACATATACATACAGGTTTTATTTAATTGGCTCTTATATGCCATAGATTCTAACAAATTATGCAATTTTAGGACTGAAAGCTGCTTTACAAATTCAATTTGTTTATGACCACAACCATCATTTCTCCAGTAATTCTAGTCTCATGTCCTCTCACAAAGTACAACCGCTTTTATTGAACTAATGGTAAAAAGCTAGTTTGATTAATCACGTGAAGAACGAGCACATTTAACATGATGCAAGACAAAGAGTTGTTCCATATCAGTAACTGTGCCATTTAATTTCTATCAGAGTTACAGGGCTTTTCTATGCCCCACCGACCTGGGGAAGTGTTATTTCTTTTCCCTAAAATGTTGGCAGCTGCCTATAAACCCTTCTACCGTCAGCCCCTGGTCTGCGGTAGCCCACATCCAGCCCACGTCCACCGAAAGAGGTTTGCTTCCTGTTTCACTGCAAGGCCCTGGTTCCCCAACTGTTCTCACTATGATGACATTAATAACCTCCTCTGGCCTCTGATCTGGATTGAATAGTTTACTTCCCTTGGTTAGAAAATCTGAGAATATTTGTGAGAATGCCTGTCTCTTGCCCTTGGTCCTTGCCTGAGCCACAGACTGACTCAATGGCTTCACCTTGGACCTGCCTCATTGTGATGGACTTGCACGGACTGTTGTCGACCCAGCTACTGTCTCCAGACCTGGTCYRGACCCTGACTTGCTAACTTGCATTYCTGGCTAGACGTCACGGCTGCTTTGTCACTGTGAGCTTCTCTGGCAATCTGGAGTCTTGGCTGAACCAGGCTACTACCATGGGGCTGGCCCTGCTCACCTTGCCTGGGGGTGGTGGCTGTTGAGCCTCCTGCCCTCCTGGCGCTAGGATCCCACTCAGCTCTACTAGGGTGCAAATGTCCCTGCTGCACTCCCGAACCAAACTAAAATCCTAATGTAAATGCACACAATGTAGATGTTAGCTGAAGACTACGATTTTTAACCTGGCAAAGACCAAACAGTACGGAATTATCATCCACAGTTTATCCAGTCAAGCAGTTACCGGAAAACCAGCTCACTGAAAAGAAATATGAAGTGTCCTACCCAAAGACAAGRGGAATTACATTGTTGCCATGTATCCTTACTGAGTTCCAGCATGTGAGCCCACAGGAAAATTATGAAGTCTTCTCCCACTCCAAAATTTTACCCTAATGTTCATAAATTAGCTCTACTGATTATTCTAGGGACCATATACCTGCCCTAAAAATGACAGAAATGACAATAGCACTGGAAGGGACAGCACAGGTGGCTCACTCACATGAAGAGGACTTGCCTTCAGGTAACAGTAGAAGCTTCTCTTAAGACACGAGTTACAACACTCTAGGGCAGCGCTCACAGCACAGTGACAGTGGTTGACAAGACAAGGTGTGCTGCAGGTGACARTGAGAAGTTAGCATCTGTTGCTGCATTAACTTCTACTTTAGAGGACATCCAGCAACTTGACCCAGATGCTGCTGTCCCCTCCATGTCTAAGGGAATAATGTACTGTATGGGATCACGTTCTTTCATGGCATTTTGCGAGCGGTGGGACTGCCTTTCTCTAACCACTSAGCAAGAAAGGTCTAGCTGGATTCATCACTAACACGGGCAGCCATCCGAAAGTTGCTATGAGAAGACACACACAGTAACTCTCTCAAARGTGACAAGGGTGTGAGGAGGATGGAACATATGCTGTTATATTATGGGATGTCAATTACATTACTTCTGTGTGCATCAGATAGATAGATTGATGAGTGTATTTCTGCTTGCTCTTTGCCGAACTTGAAGCATAYAGCATATAAAAGCAAAGGCTAAACAACTAATCTCCACTTTCCTATAYGAAAAAAAACACGGTTATAGTAATCTATATTATCTGAAAGAATATTAATTAAGTGAGGCTAACTAAAGAATGTAAGGGTCTAAGTATTTAACCCACAATGTACAGACCTTTCTGTTGCTTATTTTAATGATTCTCAGCAGGAGAGATGATTGCAATTTAAAAACAAACAGAACAGACAGAATGAATCCTGTCTGTGTTCAAGGGCAATGAGCCTTAAAAAAAGGAGGGGTTTTGAGGTTTAAAATGTGATGTCTGTTCGGATAGTACTGCAGGGAAGAAAAAGAAGATCTTTCAGGATCATTTTCTTAGAGTCAATGATTCGTTGCTTACAGATCTGATGACAGTGAGATGAAATGCTGCAGAAAAGCTTTTAGTAAATATTAATCTGCATTTTTAGCACAATAATGTCCAGTGCTGGACAAAATTGATTGTTTTCCAGGAATAGTATAATAATATTGTTTACTGGCAGAAGCAGTTCATGTTAAGGGAATATGGAATATAATTCAGAGMGGGAGAACTCCAGTTTTGCAATTACAGAAATGCTCTCTGGAAACATAATTCCAGGAGTTGTATTCATCCCTGAGACATTAAGTCATCCATTTTTCTATACTGTCATTAAAAATGGTTCATAAACAAGCCATAAGTCCAGAATTATTTAAAGTAATCATAGCATGAACACATAAATGGTATCACCATATCCYTTCTGGTATGACTGATCCACAAGCAGAAAAAAAGATGAAGTTTCACTTTGTTTTATTACTGACCTCTTATTCCTGTTATACTTCTTCCAAAATGCTGTAMATAGATCATATAACATCACTGTAAAGCAGTTATTCCTTAGATTGAGAGTCAGGCTAAAAACTACTTTTCTTTAGTATAAATCGGATAAGGCTACAGAACAGCCAGAATACCTCCATCTCAAAGAAGGGCTTTTCTGGCCCTAAGGTATGGTCACGTTCACATCCATATGAATCAGCTCTTCCCATTCCTTCAGAAAACTTAGTGGCCTTGTCAAGACACAGGGACTTGTCTAAGGCTAACCAAGCTTATAAGAACTGTACAGTCCTCTAATGCACTTGGTGCCATTTGGGAGAAAGTGCTAATTGGGACAGGCCAAAAAATATGCCCAGGAGTATGCTATTAACTGGACAGTACAACCATTAGACAGCGCCTCAGCCCTGTTTAGCTCACTAGAAAAGTTCCAGCCAGATCAAAAATCCACCAAGTTTAATCTGAAGCCCAATGAAAGCAATGGAAGAAATTATCTTGACAACAATGCAGGGTAGACGAAGCATATGCAGAGCAAACTGCATGCTGCTCCCCTTAATCTTGGTGGCTAATCTAACATTACTAACCCTGCAGCAGTACCAGGGAGCTAAATCATAGTTTTATCCAGCTAAATCATAACTTTGATGCTTGAGCTATCTCTATCTCTAAGCTCTATTTTATCTTTTCAGTGGTGAATGTCTTGCTGGGTTTGTTACTGTTTTCCTCCTAGCAGCAATCACACTTCAGACAAGTAAAAGCCCCAGCTGCTACACGAGGGGGTAAGTTGAACGGCAGTGCGTACCTGCTCTTTGTGCCTGGCTTTTCTCTCCACCGAACACAAATGCAAGAACAACCAGGAGATGGGGTAAACGGCACCTTCCCATAACAGACATATCTTCTTTCTCACATCAGCTTGTCTTCCCACCGTGGTAAGGAGCTCGCTATAAATCCAGTCGTTAGCCTAGCAAGAAGGAAGAGGAAAACGAAGAGCAAGTGTTAACCCACAGAAACACGGACAGAAGCAATGATGAAAGTCAGAGGAGCAACGTTTTGGGGACTTGTCTCTTCTGTCATTTGACTAGACACAAATCACTCGGACAAAGAGGCAAGGAGTTCACCTACTTTTCGAAAGCTATAGTCTTTCACAGGCTCTATTCAACATGCAGCAGCCTGAATTGAAAAGGGGTAAAGATTACCAGATTATTATACTTTAATTGMGCCCACTGTCAGCTACACAATCAATGCACTGGAGTGGAAACCATTCCTGACCTGGCCCTCCCAAACATTCATCATTAGGAGATACACGACACAGAGCCAAGATAAAAATCAACTGCAAATTACACAGAACCARTTGCCTCCTCATCCATTGCTACTTTGAGCTCCTGAGCCTCAGAAATRCTCAATGATAAAAAAGTGATAGTTTTCATATGTGTACTTGCTGCTACCAGTCCTATATGTCTATATGAGCAAACTCAGCAGCTTCAAAACACATCTTTCAGTTATTTAGTTTAAATAAGTGCAAACGCTTAGGTGGATGATCTTCAGTTTAAAGGTTCAAATATAGCTCGAATGAAGCCACTGAAGTCAGGTGGTATTGTAACAASTCAGGCAGAGTGTCTGGGTTGTTAGAAGTTTAGATACATTTTTTAACACTAGACTAGCTCTTTTTTATTTTACTATTTGTTTGTTGATGCTGTGTTATTGATGGATATTATAAGGATCACAGAATAATTTCAATTTTATGTATTGAGCTCTACACACCCAGCCAAAAACAGTTTCTACCTTGTAGTTTTTACACACTTGGAAAAACTTTCTCTCAGCTTCAGGAACCATCTTTCCTTCTTTAGTGYACAGGYTACTTTTTGCATTTTGTCAGCGTATTTCTCTATGTATGTACACATATTGGCTTCTCACTGGTGATGCTGGGCAAAAAAGGTGCAAAGGGGACACTGCATGTTGTCTAGCATTGCTCTAGGACTGCTTATGCATTCTAGGACATCTATTTTCAAWGCAATAGGGTTCTGGGAGAATCAGAGACAAAAAAGAATTGTGTCAGCATTTATTTAAAAGTAGTCTTGATCAGTCAAATGCTGGACCTGTCTTTATAATATACCTCAAAAATAAATTGAATATCATTTTGGCTTAGGAAATAAAAAAGATAAACCCATATGTAGTCATTGTGAGGTAGTTGTAAATCCTTATTACCACGTAACCGCAGGACAAAATGCAGACTCCTGCTTTTCTAAAGTCCATGTCGCATGCAGACAGGGAGAAAATAATATACCTAATATATCCTGTACTCTTTAAATAATAATAATAAAAAAAAGCCTCTGCCAGGGGTGTGAAATAAATGCAAGAAAGGATGCAGAAAAGGAAGCATGCTTATTCAATCATCCCTAAACCCAAAGGGTACAACTAGGTGTTGTAGTTTACACCTCAGCCAGACAGTGTCCCTGTGACACAGTGACGCACTCAGATTTGAGCTAACTACACAAAAAGAGTAAGAAGAGAATGAAAGTATCGCCATGCCATACAGAAGTTAAACTTGCTTCTAAATAAATATATTACTGAAATACCAATCAGCTAGCCTCCTGCACAGGGAGTAGGGCATGCATTACTCAAAATWGCTATGGGAGCCTTCGGACCAAGGCTTTTCCTTCTGTGTATTTCTCAGTAAAAGTCGGTTTCTGGCGCCAGCCAGCCGGGAGCAGGTTAACGGCAGAGGAAGAGGTGAGAAACCAGATCCCTCATTCAGCTTTTTGTTTTTCAGTGCCGAAAGCTCAGAACGTTGTTTCTCTGTGTCTGAACATGCACAACATCAAAGTTTTATAAATACATTATTAAAAACAACCTTTGCCAGCTGCAAGCCCACATTAGGACAGGATAAAAAGAGCAGACCACCCGCTGGTGTCACTCAGCAGAGCTGCGTCGGACAGACGGACACGGGCTCCAAATGGAGCACACGCTCTGCTCCTGTGAGCTTGGTGTACACCGTCGACTTCGAACTCAAGGGATTCCTGTCCCAGCAGAAGGGCTATGTACATAAGCAGGCTTAAGACCTGAATTTCTAAGGCATCATTCCTTTATCTGCTAGGATAAAATATTTCTAGAGCTCATTGCTGCATTAGCAATGTAGAAAGCTACCTCTGAAAAGACATTTAGACTGAGARCTAAAAATAGCGAAAAAACAAATCACAACATTTGCTTAAAATCTATAAATTTAACCTGTGGTAGCTATAACATGCATTAGTGGTTCAATATTAGTCTTGCATGCAGTCAAAATACATCATATTATCCATTTTTATAGCATGGAGAATTGAATCAAGCCTCTTAACTCGTAACTACTTTATGTATGGAAGTTTCAGTGAGAGAAAATTGCACCATTCACATCAACATGACCTGTACCATGGCAATGAAATCTTCAGAGGTAGAAGAAGAAGGGTTGGAGGTAAGGCATTTTCAGTGAGGAGTCTTCCATATCGGACTTTCTTTCTCACTTCAGTTCATCACTGTGAGACTGAGCTGAGTTTGAGATTACAGCAGCTGATCGATATTTTTCTTCCATTCCAGAAGAAAGGGTTGAAAAGAAACCAAGAGTGGGAAAGTTCAGGTTTTAGAGGGATCCAAGAACAAGCAATTCTGTTTAGTGGACACCATTTCCAAGTGGCCATTTTTTTTTTTTTTTTGGAGGGGGGTATACTTTTTTATTTTTAATTCAGCCTATCATGTCAGAGCATTTTTTCCTCAAAGTGGCATAAGACAACGTATCTTTTTTCTGTTCATCACTGTGGGATTCCCTTGTAACACACGTGGATGCACTAAGTGGCTTTCTAAAAAGAATTGACAAACCCCCTGTCACATCCAAGTTTGTTACCAGACTGTGGACTCCGTAGCTGATGCCCTGCTTTTAACAGTTTAATGGAAAATAAAGAACTGAATCATTCTGACTCCACGCAAGTATCATGTGGGAAAGGCATCCAGGCCCAAAAGCATGCTATTAAATGTTAACATGAGCTCCCTACACTTAAAATACAGGCATAGTACAAAGCTATTCATACCACTTCACAGCTGAACAAACAATATGGAGAAGACAGACACCAGTGCCACACAATCGTCAGTGCTGGTATAGCATTTTCCAGGGGGGTTGGTATAGAGTTTTAGGTCAGTGAGCATCCATGCCTAGGTCTCTCCGCTTTCAAGCAATACATAAACACACTTTGGGAATTTTATGTCCATAAATAGCTGCATTAAAAAAAAAAAAAAAAAAGCTAGAAGAGAACTGGATCTTCTTGACTCAAACGTGTTTTCCGCTTTTGCTCACTGTTGGGCTTCTCTTGCACTCCTGCATTTTAAGGGACGCTGCTTTCCCTTCTTGAGCTTTATCCTTTATGGTTCCTAGGAACAGAGCTATGACTCTGCAGTCCRAAAAATGTTGTACAGGTGCAGAACTGAACTGCCTAGCTGGAGTCCCTTCTGCTTGCTTACTGGTTGCTTTCTGTCATGGCTTTTTTTCTCAGAGAACCAACATCAAAGAATATCCCGACATCAGCTTATGTGGAAAATAAAGTCCCTGTTCACTGTGRATAAGAAAGTAGTGTTTTCTGTCCTGCTGTCTCTCTCTTCATCCTGCCTGATCCTGATTTGGAACAACCACAGGGTCACAGGTGGTTCTTAGATGACACTGTCACATTCTTGTAATGCAGGAGCCACGAAGGAGAAATGTGTATGAAGGAAGAAAAATAAAACTGAGTGTTTAGAAATAGAATCCTGGAAAAATTAAAGGAAAAGAAGGGACAAATACAAAGAATGTGTCAAAGAGGAAAAATTTCWCTGTATTTCTAGCACGAGAGATTTAAAAACAAACACTAGACATTCCCTGCCTCAGGCCCTCCAGATGCTGTTCTTCTGTCCTGTTTTTAGAGATGTCATCCATACAGAAAACCATGTGAGTTAGAGATGGAAAAAACCAACCAATTTCTCTGATCTATTGCATCCTTCAGAGGAATGATTCAGTCATAAAATTGTATTAATAAAAAAAAAAAAAAAAAAAGCTCTGGAGTCAATAGTAAGATAAGCATTTCAGCAGTGTGATCTAATAAAACTGCTCATACCTCATGCCAGCAAAAGTTCAAAGACCCTGCAGGGACAGTGCAAAGATCAGTGATTCAAGGCTGAATGTAAAAAGCACGTCTAGTTACGGACTTCAGCGTGCTCATTAACATATCTGAACTTTTGCTGAAGGGTACRTTTTACTAAATCATAACACCGAACTGTTCATCTTACTGTTAAATTCAAGGGGGGAGGGGGCTTGATATTATTATTTTGCTTAATTTCACCCATTCGCCTGCTGCCATGAAACATCACCATACACTGTATAAATGTTCTAACTGCACAGGCATTCATAATTTGATTTTAAATGTCTTCAGTATGCTCCTCTGAACTAGAGGTTAGCTCGGGGTGAAAAGATGGTGTCCAATTATACAGCATTTCATAAAAAAAATATGGAACACTAATACATTTGACATCTTAGTAGAGTCAGCTTGTTGATCACGTCTCTTCCAACTACTGCATTGAGCAATTTAATTATCTAAATTACTGCTGATATGAGCAGGAAGTAGACCATGTAAAAGAGAGATGGAATTTTCTCTCTCTTTCTTTTTTTTTTTTTTTTTTATTCTCTCGATCAGCCCATAGTGTCATATATCTTTGTTTGATACTTTTTAAATAAAGAATCCAACGGCATCTC
>NW_028185037.1:19829992-19839381 GCF_003343005.1 Rhea americana
AGAGAAAAAAAAAAAAAAAAAGCAAACACACAGATAAGTGTAACCAAGAGTCTTAGAGGATCATAAAGCATAAGCAGGAGGACTGAATTAAGCCTGTGCTGGCACTTCCTAACTTTTGCACACTTCGTAACTTTAAAAATGTTCTTTTAATCTCCTTTGCGTTGCATGTGCACACACAGGAAAAACTGACAGAAAGAGTCAGAACTATAATTCAGCAGTTCCTGACTCCTTAACCTATGCTAAGATCATGCATCCCTCAAACTGATTCTTCTGTAAATGCATCTACCACAGATGCTTTAAAACAAGCCAYTACTGGTCGCCTGCCAAATTGCTGCAGTTCTAAAATACCCTAAGTACCAGTTGAGGACTTTGTAAYGTATTTTTGCCTGCTGCAGCCGCATAGTGTCTGCAAGCTTAAACCTTGATGCAACACYCCCAAGTTTAACTTTTCAGAGATTTGTGCTGAGAAAGTAATTCCAGATTTAAAYTCTGTTCTTGCATGTGAAGCTTAGAAATCTCTTGTTGCTGATTGGCTTAAAAAAATCCCAAACTAGTCTGTGACAAAACAACTCTATGATAGGATCTGCCAGATGCTACAGCCTGTGTTTAGGGCACTACCAAATCCACACTGCCATCCTCAGATTTATCTTGTTTACTTTTCATCCAAATAGATCGCACTCACATGGCGGGACGAGCTGTGTGCTGTGTTTATGGCCCAGGTCTCCGATGGGACAAGATCCGGGAACGTGCAGGTCTCCAGTGTTCCGGCTGCCACAGGAGCACRCAGAGGACAGAAGCCACACTGTGCCCTCCAAATCTTTAGATCTGGCCAAATGGGTAAATCAAGACTTATGGGCATGCTACATAGTGCAGCTGTCTCAGTCTCCCAGCATAACCCACCAGCAGCCAGAAATAAGCTGCATCCCTTACCAGCGCTGAAAAAAACATGTTYTCAATGAGAAAAACATGTAGAGAAAGTCACAACTGGCAGTTCTAATTGCTTAACTACTCAGAAATGCTTTGGCATCATTAATCAGTTTGTCAGAAAAATCCATATTGCACCACATGAGCGCGCGTGTTTATCAACTAGGCAAGTCTTAACTCTGCCTCGCTTCAACTAATAAGCAGTTTCCATTTCAAAAGAAATTCTACATACCAAACAAGCTCTATATAAAACACTGTCCTATTAGCAGGCAAGYTACAAATTGATATCCTGACTGAAATAATTATCACGACAAAGACTGACAGGAAGTGTCTCAGGGCGTACATGGAGTCCAAGTGATTAGGATAGCCCATAAGGGGAAGCTTTGCCCATCACAGGGCTGCACACTTGGGAAGATAATGCCTGGAAAATAGGTTTTGCCCAAGAACCAGACAGTGCTCATACTGTCAGCTAGCTTCTTTCCTCGGGTTTACTTGCTGACAAGACCAGGAAGAATATCCTGAATTTAAAAATGAAGTATCAGGTCAATGCTTTCAGATGCACACTTCCACACAGTACTCTCCAGATCTAGCAACTAGCTTCTCAGTGCTGCCTTACTGCTAGAATAAACTTATTTTTATTTTTCCCTTAATTCTTGCTAGTGCTAAGACTGATTTCAGRGGGTCCAGCAGCCATCCCAGGGAGAACATAGTTCAAGAGTACTAGATTACTCAGACAGCACACACAGAGTGCAAGTCCCCAGGATTAAGCAGGGTTTGCCTCCAGCAAGATGGACTCACCACGTGGCATACTGGCAACACGGAATGACTGATCTGTGGGAGMAGTTTCCTCTGGAAAGTACTAGCCTGAACCTCTTTAGCAAGGACCAGGAACCTGTGAAGAGCACTTGAGACTTGGAGGTCAGCCAACTTCTTGTAATCTTATTTTGGAACTATCCTCTCCTTTTTCCCCCATATATTCCAAAATAGTAGTAGTACACATTATAGCATCAGTACATATTATACCTCTGCAGGCTTGGTCTACTGGACCAATGTGTATTTGAATCTTGTACATATTAACACAAGAAAATGATAAGATACATAATAAATTATTAGAGAGGATGGACCTCCTGGAGTAGAACACACACTCCAAAATATATGACTCAATAGCAGCTGCACAACTCACCCATCCTTATTCTGCACCATCTCTTTCTAGCTACACAGAAAGCTTCGTCCACACCCCCTTGCTTGTTTTTTTTGAACTTAGGAACGCAACTCCAAAATGTCTCTCATGTGGTCACTGAAACAGGGTACGTACTACAAATACGTCCTAGAATTGCAAAGTCCACCACCAGCACGTAATACAAAGCACACTCTTCAGGATAACAGATTTCAACTACCCCTATTCACTGGCCTCCTCAAAGGAAGAGGAGCCCAATTCAGGCTTTTAGCTAATCATCCACTGCTGGCTGCAGGATATACAGTTTAATTAGGAGCGATGTAAGTAAGAAAAGGATCAAAATGACCTTCATGGCTCAAGTAAACAAACTGTAGAAACATTTTGCTGTGGAGAAAAAAATGCTGAGACATGCCTCGAGTACTACATGCTCAGACTGTCCTTAGTGCTGTGTGTAGAGCACGCAGATGTATTACAGGTCACAGAACACCAGTCCTTTGCCCTAAGCCCTGTAACTTGTATGAAGAAAGTCACACAAATCTCATTTCCTCTCAAGCACAGACATAGCTGTTCCAGCCTGCATTAACTATTAGGAAGAAACCTTTAACACTGAGCACCTCGAGGCTATTCAGTATGACGACGCTTTACTCATACAGAGACCATTTCCTGCTTTTTATATCTTCATGGAAGTTCTTCCAGCTCCTGGAATGTAACTTAATCTTTTCCTTTTTAGTATAGTAGAGGATTATGTCAGTAAAAAGGCCCATATGTCATGGCTTTATATAGCCAGCTAAGAGAGTCGAAGCCAGGAATTGGAAYGGGGTAACAGCCTAAATCCATTTGGAAAATAGGCAACATATTTTCTAACAAAAAAAGAGTCTGGTGAGAGTATTTCCCAGARGTCCTACTAGGGCCAATGCAAGGAAGAACTTCTCAGGATTCCTTGCCTTATGCTTTTTATAATGTCATGGATACAGATTACCAGAATCTCTAAAAGTTCCAGAAATGAGCTCATAGCAGTTGTCTCTCACTGTAAAACTTGTTAACAGGGCTACACTAATTTGAAAYGTACCACGCACTCACCCACCACTTCCTCACTCTTCTGCTCGTCTGTCCGTACGACAGAAAATTTCCCAAATAGAGGAATATACGTGCCTCCTACTTCCACCACGTGGATGAATCTCTCCTCCACATCTCCAACAGTTTGATGGCCTTCTAATTTCCTGCAAGTTACTCAACGTTCACAGGAGGTATTGTCCCCTGTTCAGGATCCACGCCTAAATCCACCAAAGCTGAGTGTCTCCACACCCTTGTGTACTAAGAACAAGGTCTGTCTACTCTCTTTCAAAA
This sequence comes from Rhea americana, assembly GCF_003343005.1. Taxonomy (NCBI): domain Eukaryota; kingdom Metazoa; phylum Chordata; class Aves; order Rheiformes; family Rheidae; genus Rhea; species Rhea americana. The sequence continues at coordinate 19,833,441 of NW_028185037.1, forward strand.
CAAGACRAAGGCCAGTTGAACTGACAAAGAAACAGGCAGGTTGTAGGCAAACCTCTGCTACCAGGTATTCTGGAATAAGGCCATTCTTTATTTCCATACTGCAGCAGGGCCTCAGCCYAGAATGCAATTCTAGGTTAACAGACACAGCAGCCATGCACTTAGGGAACTATTTTGGAATACAAAGTGAGACTGGGGCCCGTTTAGGATCTACTGTTTATTTCTCATAATTGCATGACCCAGGAACAGAACTCTAAGGTAACAGGAAAGCAGGTTAGGGGTTAGGAGTTGGGAGGTTGTATGAAGGACTTGAGAATGAAAATCTTGGAAGCAGGTGCCTAAATGTCACCCAACTCACTTTAGCTCTAATCTCAAATGCTTCTCTCTCTCATGGAAGGAGCTGAGGCTAGGAGGAGAGGGGAGGATTCATTTTCTTTTACCACACAGGTTTGCACTGTAAGTGTCTTCACCTTCACCGTTGAATCCTTTCAAGTTAAAGGAGAAATAAGAAACACARCCTTGACCCAGGCACTAACTCTGACTCAAGGCAAATTGAGCACCACATCCTTGGCATCTCACTCAGGTATATCCGCCCAGTACTGTGGCCATCATTAAAACAGGAACCAGCGCATGGGTGAAACTCACAGGAATCAAGCAGAAGCAGAATCTGTCCAGTGTCACAAAGATCTTACATCTGAGATTGTAACAAAATACAGTTCACTCTCCTCAATTTCTGAATGCAACACAGAGTTACTGCCCCATTAGCTGATCCTGGCAGTGGGAGGGAGACCTGAGGCAAAGCTCAGCCCCTGCCCCTTTTGTTGGCATTGCTGCTTCCAGGGTTGTGAGTAAGAGGAAAACCAAGCAGCAGATGAGGAAGATAATCAAAAGAAGTTTATCAAGTAGGTCTCTGGAAGCTGTAAATGAAGWAAGAAAGAACTGTAGCCAGAAGTATGCAAACTTCCCTTGCTTTCTGCATTGAACGGCTCTCCCCACCATTGCCATTCCCAAGGAGAGGATAAGAAACCAAAAGGCACAGGCAGCTGCTAAACACAGGACRTCTGTCCTGTACTAGCTGATAAGAAAGGTCACAATCTGACACCCCTGCACAACAGCTGGTTCCACCTTTCTGTGCCTCAGTCTGAAAGTGGGACAGTGTCAGGTCAATAACCCTGACATTCACTGGAAGGATTTTGAACCATCTCAACTCCCCTCCTATACTGTCGACCCTGATTGCTTCCTTTTAATTCACTCCACAAGTGTTAAAAATGGTGGTGACTTTCTTGCAGGAAAGACAGCAGAAATGGAGAGGGAAATTGAATGAAAATGAAWTCAGGAAACAAAGGAATATAAGGAGTTGTGAGGATGAACTACAGAGCACCACCAAGCTTAGGTCTTTCTAATATTCTTACTTCTTCATACTACAAATTCTTTTAATTAACTGTAGGAAGACCCCATGATACCAAGCTGTTTCAAAAAGATCTGAAACTTAAAAAGTTATTTGTTCCCCTTCCTGTTCCTTCGTCTTCATATGTTCATATGTCATACCCTGAATTTGTACATTAAAATAATAAGCAAATATTGAATTAGAAGTAGGAAATGTCAGAAGTTGTATTCAACAAGTGTGGGAAGGATATTTTTAATTGTAGAAGGACTCAAAAATTTTCAAAATATTCATTACTTCCAAACCAATGACCACTTTGCACACTGAATTATTATCTCAGGGATAGGATACTGGTCTTTAGGTACATTAAAATACTATATCTGTATGTTCTCTGTTCTCATGCACTCTTTTCTTCTACAGAGCCAATTTAGACAAATGGCAAAAGGTTGTATGCTAACATCAGGAAAGCAGTATTTCCTTAAAAAGAGAGAAAACTGAGAATGAGGGCTCCAGGATCAGATGGCAGGACATACAGTAGCTACCAGGAAAAAGATAAAAAGCAGAAAATTGGAGACTTTGATAGAGAAAGAATTGTAGAAATGGAAAAGACATATTGAAGCCAATCCCCTTAGACAGCAGTGTTACCTCTTCAGAACTTAAATCAAAAGATGTCTGCTTCTTTTATAGATTTTACAGATGAATATAAGATGCTCTCTCACACTAGGCTAACTCTCAAGACACTGCAGCACTTTCACTGAGATTTAGCTCATTTAAGTTTAGATTGTAGATGTCTAACTTTACATTGTTAGCTTTTTTACACTTCAACTCCTCAAGATGGGTTTCCTTTTTACTTCATGGGGATAGAAAAAGGCAATTCCATAGCCAGATTGATTTTACCTCATCCTAAAGAAGTAACTGAAGTTGTAACCACTAACAGACAGTAATACTAATAAGAGAAAACAATAGCAAGTTAAGAGGCAGAGCGTGAAAAGAGTAGAGTAGGAAGTCTTGTCGAACAGGGGGACAGAAGAAGCACATCTAGAGAGAAAGATACCCTTTCCTGCATGATAAAACTATGTTAGCAAAACAGATCTGGATAGAAGGACCATTACAGAACTAGGAAATGCAATGTYCTATTGAATGAATAGCTTACACGAAGAGAGCTGAAAAACATTCTAAGCATGATTTAGTCCATTTCCACATGAAATTTTATGGCCATGGGAACGAAAAGGGCATTCATGGAATCTTGAACCATATAAAGCACTAAACTATAGTTTGCATTTTCTGTACCTATGAACTTCATTGSATGAAGTCAGCCTCTATGTTCAACCGTCCTAAATGCCAATGGGTGATGCTTCACTCTCTCTGACTTTGCAGGTAGGCTCTGCATCCGGCAGGTCTGAGGGCAGACCTCACTGGTAAGAACGAACGTAAAAAAAAAACAGTACGGGGTACCTTTTCCTTTTCCATGTCCTTTTTCACCAGGTTTCCTGCCCCAGAGAGCAACAAATCATATTTTCCTTAGCTTTCCTTTTCCTGTCAAAGTACTAATGCACCATCAAGACAGGCAGATGGGCAGGCACACATGTAAGTTTACCTTACACTCAGATAAGCAAACATTTCAAGTGTAGTTGCTCTCTGAAGTGTAACTGTCTTAATCAAACTGCTGTCTTTGTGTTTTGAGCAGTTCTTTTGATTTCAATGAAAAAAAATAAAAAGATGATGTGATTTTGCTCATTTTCCTGTTCTGTCTCTGTCTCTGTTAGCATAACTGCCTATTCTTTGCTGAGTAAAAGCAGGTGACTTAAACCTCTTGTTTGCCATTAATATGTGTAGGACCTACTTTAGTGTATGGAAGTTTTTCATATTCATGTCAGTGCATTCAGAGAACAACTCTTATTTATAGATCACTACAGAGAAAGGGGATGTTTATGTACAATCTGACCTTACAGCTAACATAAGTCCAAAATTTTTCTTCATAATACCAGAGTCTCGTCTCTACCTTGTACAAAAGCTGCAGTACTTTTTCTGCTCTTGAGAACCATCAGTCTTGATTTATGAGACAAAATTCCCTGCACCGGAACTAGGAAGTTTTTCAAGTGCTTAGTTACCAAGCCAGATATACTTGATCTCTAGAACAAACTCATTCATCTTCTATTTACTGCATCCTTAAATTTAATCATGCKTTAATCTGCAACCTTTTCTAGTAGACTAGTGGTTAATATATCAGGGGTTTGAGACTTTTTCCCTAATARGGCAAACATGAAACCCCACAATGCYAYAGCTGTTTCTTAGCRTAAAACGAACTTCAGACAAACAAATAAGGAATGAAATAAAACACTAGTTCTTCTACCTTAGTAGTGWTTCATTTGAGAAATAAAGATAAAAAATTTAATTCTCAATATCAGCATAGCATCTCTCCTTTTTCTATTCTCTCCAGAAACTTAAACATTACTGCTGCCTACCAGTGTAGTTCAAATGCTTTAGGAGAGAACCTAAACATAAAGTGATGCTGAATCCTCAGACTGAGAAACACTACACATTTGTGTACAAGTATTGCAAAAAGTTCTTCACAAAGCTCTGCTGGTAGCTGTAGCAACTGCATTCACTGCAGTTTTACTAGAAAACATTTTTTAAAGCTACCTACAAAAGTGCATTTTTCATCCACTGTTTATGTATTTAACTTAGTGGAGACTTTGAGGACTTCCAGTGCAATACTGCCCTCCATTCAGCTTCCACCACTGCACTTCCACTTGGCATGCAAGGCATGCAAGTTGCTGGGGTGATTCCTAAATTTTAGGAAGGAATTTTGTCTCAAAAATTCAGCATGCTTAAATTGAAACTGCTGAACTGCGTCCTTCGTTTCCAGTGAAATGCCACACCGGCACAATGACTTATATCTCTCAGGCAAATCTGACATCCAAGGAGAATTACAATAAAGCAGTAAAACTGATGTAAGTCCCAAAACAGTCTAAAGGGGATAGGAAAAGAAATAATCCTTGCTTAACAGCCCTAAATTGTTAGGTCTGGAGAAATGTTTGCTGCTTTAGAACTGTGGCCTTGCTACTTTTATTTCCAGTGCGGAGTAGAATATAGCAATAAACTTCAACACTACTTGAAATACGAAAGCAGTGTTCTATATTCTCTGTTCGTACAATTTACTCTGTTCTCTGCTCTATAACATTATACTCCATTCATCTTACATAAACTATGCCTTTCCCTGGGATGGTCTTCTTTGTATGACTGGCATCATACAATACATGTTTTGACATTTAACTGTTGAAAGAATTTTTTTTCCCTTGAGACTAGATGAGAGTACTTATGGTTTCCTCTATTCTTTGAATGCACCATCTGAATAGAAGAATGTTATAGGTTTAGCTCTGGTACTCTCATCCGTATGAACAACAGCTTTGACTCCAAAGTCACTCTGARAAAGTATGCTTGCACTTCACATTTGGCCTCCCTTTTGAGATAACAGAATTTTATTTCCCTCTGAGAAGCATGAAACATAAAAAAGATCAAAACCATAACAGAGCTCTCCTTTCTTGACACAGACGTCCCCTTTCTGAGGTTTCTGGAAAAATGTTTGTCAGAGATAATTGCAAGGTACATCTGCTCTCTCATCCCCCCAGCCTCTTCTCATTAACGACAGACCCTTTACCTTTCCACACCGTTGTATTAGTTTGACATATTGATTCATTTATTCGCATGTAACAGCTTGTCTAACTCATCTGTGACTTCACTAATTAGGAAGAGACCATCACAAAAAAAAACAAAAACAAATCCGACATGCTGTCGGATTCCTCTAAAAGCTTTGCTTTGGGATGTTTTTTTTTTTAAGTTAGTCCATTACTTCCATAAAGCATTCAATTATACACATAAACGCCACYGAATAGCCATCAGACTAGTGCTTTCCCTATTCTTGCATATTTTTCAGATGAAGTCTCTTTAAGGTTGAAAGAATTAAAAGACAAAGATCAAATTTAACAGATAGAGGTTTCAGCATTAAGATTTTCCATGTCCATCTTAAGCTAGCAGCTATTATGTGTAACAGAATTACTGTCTGCTATCACATATTGTTGTGATGTTATCACCAAAGTTACTCAGCATTCCAATATATTAAAGCATTATGATACCTGGAAAATATTCACAAGTTGTCATCTTGTTCCTAATAACATCCTAGAGGCAAAAAAGATTTCTTCCCCACATACCAATGTTAAAGAGTGTCAGCTTTATGACTGCAGCCTATGAACTCAATTTAACTGGCAACAAATCCAGAACAGGAAAGTCAGCACAATGAAAAGGCTTCAAAGGAAAAYGAGTTATTGAAAAGATCATGCAAGTGCAGGCTAACTATTCAAGTTTAACACATTTCAGTTTCATCATATTCCAAATGGCAGGAATCACTTATTTCTTTGTAACAGCAAATCTTCAAGATCTCAGAGCCTGACTCCATCTTGACGTGCAGCTGCAACTCCAGGTATTAGTGTAAACAAAAAAAAAAAAAGGAAAAAAAAAAAGAAAAGAAAAAGAAAAAGAAAAAAACACTAAAATCAAACC
>NW_028185037.1:19839446-19850559 GCF_003343005.1 Rhea americana
TGAGTTTGACACACCTTTCTGAAGAGGACAAGTTCTTAAAATAAATATAGTACCAAATCATCTTAAGTCTATTCAACAGCTACTCTAAGATGACCCTTTTATTTAATGAGAGATTTCTGGTCACCTACAGTTATAAATAGCTATGTTGCCATTGCATAGCTTGAATCTCACAGCAAAAAGAACATTTCTAGGGGAAATGCAATGATTTAATCTAGGAAGGGACTATTTTCTCCTGTTACTCAGCTGAAGAAAAGAGTGAGAGGAGGAGAAAGCATTTTGCCTACCATGTCAGAGCGGCACTCTCAGYCATGTAAGACCTACCTTATTTCTCAGCTCTGTCCCAAGGCAGGGAAGAACCTCTTTCTTGCAGACTACAACCCTGCGAGTAAATTGGCAGGGAAAAGCAGGATGTGGGCAGAACTTGGGATCCAGCCCTGGAAGGCTGCACCCTTCCAAGGACCAAAGTAGCCTCACGGCCACCACAGCTGCGGAAAAGAAGGAAGGGTAACGAAGGGCTATCCCTGGTGTGGCACCTCCCRTGATTACGGCTCGGGTGACGCTGGCGCTCGCCWCTCGCCTGGCCCAGGMGAACATGTAGGCAGTGCTTCAACTYTCACCCGGAGGAGATGCACCAGTGCAGGCCTGGTCTGAATACCAGCACCAGTGCACTGAATCACATAGAATCACAGGATGGTTGAGTTGGAGGGGACCTCTGGAGATCATCTAGTCCAACCCCCCTGCGCAAGCAGGGGCACCTACAGCGTGTTAGGCCGGGTTGCATCCAGGCRGGCCTTGAAGATCTCCAAAGAAGGAGACTCCACMACCTCTCTGGGCAACCTGGTCCAGTGCTCTGTCACTCTCACACTGGGCAATGCACAGGTTATTCACTAAGACCCATTTAATTCAGAGTGGCAAGCAGAGGACAGAAGCTTTTAGCCTGTCATCTGAAGCGTTTCTGGAGCCAACAGGCTGGAAATGATACTGCCAGCAATATTCTAGCTCMCCTGCTTTTCCTACAGAAAGTAGTTTGAGTGCAATTATTTTTGTGTAATATGTCATAATCAATTACACAAAGAGATTTAAATCTGAATTTTAAACACCTAGATTTTGAAAATTATTGGAAACATTTGAAATATTAGGCATTTTGAGAACTTCAAGTATTCTTACTGCAATCTGCRGTAAAATTCATCATATCACTAGAAGTCAACTTGGTAGCATGTTTTTTACATCTCAAATTGCAGTATTCAGAAAATTAGTATTCTCTAATATTGAGTCTTTAGTGGCTTTGCTGATCTAGCAATGCCGCTTGCAAAATGATCAATGTTCAGACAGTCCCAATGGTATCTCAGCATACATCTTAGCAGATTAAAGTACTCCAYAATATTTTATTAAGATGACAGAATCTGCCCCTACGTAAAAAAAAAAATAAAAAAAATAAAAGTCTCAATAAATTGGGAGCCATTTTCCATTTAACTCTGTGTAACGCTAAATACACTATTGATACCTTAAATCATAGGTAACTATTGCATGTGATAGACCCCTTCCTAGATTTCAAGAATTTATTCTCAGAAAGCATTAAACTTAGGGTTGGGATTCACTAATTTCCCTATCTGTATTTTTCACGCTGTTCAGTCACCATCTAAACTGTATCCCAAATAATCTATTTTTGCTACCTAAGAAAGCATCAATGTGAACAAGGTCAGAGCCCTTTCCCTGAATGCACAGGGTACAATGAAAAACTTTGGAGAAATATATTTTTGTGTGGCAAATACAAAATTAGATATAAAGTAATCTGAATTTCCACCCATGCTGCAACCTTGAGAATCTACTCATTTTTGTCACCAACATTCTTCTCTTTAACAGAACGGGGATCCCATATCCCATGTCACATAAGCAGGCACGGAAACCAGAAATGCATGCCAGTCTTTTCATACATGGTCACCAAACTGAGGAGTCTCATTTTTCAAAAACATTTCACAACATTCACCTGACGAGATTCACTTCAGTGAAATCGCTAGAGGAAAATTTAAGTGTTTACTCTCCTTTAAGCATCAGAATGATTTTATTAGCTAATAAGACTAATAGGTACTCAAATACTCATCCTAGAAAATAGTAGCACAATCTTTTTTCAAAATCTGTCCCTAACACTTAATCTGTCCCTAACACTGACTGCCACTTTTACAAATTTTGTCCTTTTATTCCTATTCTTTTCACTTGTTGGCATACATACCAAAGTGATTTTGAGCTGAAATTCATACAGTCTTTTGTGATTCGACTCCTCCAAGAAGGGTACAAACTTGTCTTTTGTGATAAACCATGAACTAAAGAGGATCATCTCTAGTCAAAAAAGAAAAGATGACACAATTCTGAGGACCAAGGGACAAGGTTGCTTCAATGTGCATGAAAGGGCTTTTAAAGGATAAGAGCAGCCCAAAAAGTAGCAGTTGTAAGATGTGAAAGAAGAAGGCTCTGCTCCTGACAGCAGCCAGCACACCTTAAACAATTCCTGCAGCCTGAATACAACGCGCCCAAGAAGAACAGCCTGCAAGAAAGAGCCCAAAACTCAGACAGAGCTAAAGAAATCTTGTTTTCACCAATTAGAGAGAACAGGGTAACTCAGCTGAGACCAGGTCTTGCCTGTTACTGGAGCAGGGCAGTAAATGGTTGAAGTGCACAGATAGGAGTGATGRTGGTTTTCCTAGACTAGCAATGTAACGTGGGACTTAGGCTTTCCCTCCCGGCAGGCCTTGCATGAGCGTATGAGAACTGACTCTCCTTAAACACCAGTAAGAGAGTAGGCAGTAGAAAGGCCTAGTATAAAACTATCAGATCTTCACAGTCACTCTAGCGTGCTGCTTAGGAGCGCTGGGCTCTGCTCTTGCCACTGTCACAGCTCCCAAGCAACACAGAAAGTTATCGAGAGGGAGTTTTTCAGAAATYAGTCACGGGAGTTGCACTCCCCTTACTTCTGCTTATTTTGCAGAAGATTGCTATGTCCTCTCTTGTAGGGACAACACAGCTCCTGGGTTCTTCTCCAAGTATCGCTCCATACAGAATCCATCCCTTTCTTCACCTGCTTAAGGGTGAAGAAAGGCCCACTCATGGGCCTTTCCTGGCTAACACAGTTCTGAAGCATAATTATGTTTAATTGACACCAGATCTTAGAGGTTATTGGACAATTCAAAGTCAGGCTCTGCCCWAAATAGTTACCCAAATTTTCCATATACTATCTCCCAAGTCTTCCATCTTCCAMACCCCATCCTTCAAGTTTCTCTTCCCAGAGTGAGCCTCTTATAGTCCTAAATTAAAATGCTCCCTAATCTGATCTGCCAGATGCTGCCACGTCTCAAATCTCCCACCAGGATACATCTCCCAGCAATTTTCTGTTATGAATTGAATTAGAAACAAGTCCCTGAGGTATCAGAAAAAAGTTATGACCAGACCTGTCATCTGTTCTGTGCAACTCCCATTTTTCAACATAGGAAACTGGGGCACTGACTCAGTCTGTCTTGCCTAAAGTTACAGAGAAAGGCTGTAACAGAGCTGGGAATTAAGTTCAGTTCAGCAGTCCAGGTCTTGCACTGGAAGACAAGATCTTCTCTCTCACATTATCTCTAGTGAGATAAGAGCCAAGGGTGTCCTGTTCACCACACATGATCCCTGCTCCTGAAGAGTTTACAGCCTAGTAGACAGGATTTCACAAATCCTGTGAGCATATAGATGTAAAGCATTCAAAGAGGATTAATAGCCTCTTCACCTTTCCCATTCTTATGGAGGGTATTTAAGGAGAAAAAGTCTCTTGACGGCTTCACTGCTATCCAGTACAGCATCACGTCACAGAACAGCGAGGGGATTAACATTTATCAGTCAATTAGGCAAAYGAGTTAGCTAAAAAAGAAGAGCTGGTAATGAAGCGGAAAAGCTGTATGTACAACAGGATGGATCTATGCACCTAGGAATGGGTCAAGAGTGTTTATAATATTGTTATTAACTGGAAGATTTCATAGATAAAAGCCATTTTGCAAACAGTTTCGGACTGACAAAGGAAAAAKCCACGCTCTGTGGAGCACCTTAATGACAAATCAGAATTAATAAACATTATCCCATTCGTAATAGGAATAAGTGAAAAAGAACAATCAGATCAACTGTCTGCTTTATAGAAAATTGTCACCATGTTCCATATTTTGCTAGCCAATTTCCACCAAGAGAAACGCTCTCTTTCTAACAATATTATTTTAACTAGAGTAAGGGGAATGACTAAATCAACCCACAGGCTAGAATTCCCGTAAGCCAACGTAATCACTCCTCCTGCATGGGTTCTGGAAGAGACTGAAAAGATTTTTTTTTAAGATAACATGCATCCTAGCAGCCTAATACTCCCTATTCCAACTGCACAGGACTGAACACTCAGCTACCTGACATCACTGTCATATCCACATACAAGGTCCCTAATCTCACACCTGGGATAAAACTGTCACCTCAGCCTGTTACAGCTATTCCAGACAATTTCCTCCTCCTAACCTAATGCCCTTCTCCTAACCTAAACTGCTCTTACAGTTTTAATCAATACAATTTTTTTTCTTCCATGCCAATTTGTTGATACAGAGATGTGCTGCACATTGGTCAACAGCCAGGGTTCACYGCAGCTTGTCTATGGGAAATCGGAGTCCTGCTAGTAATGCTGCTGAATGATATGCTAAGGCTTTATTGGCGTAACAAGGATTCATTTGACCAAACACCAGAGATTTACAGTAGATGTCTACATCTGAGTAAACCACCTACTGTGTCTCCATAATCTATAGAGATGAACAGACACTTCTATGGAGTAATTCATTAAGTGCAGGTCAGATGAATCATGCTGTAAAACTTCCTATTTTTCATCACTGACTCTGAAGAGAGCTAGGGGCATCTGGCTAAGCTGGGCAAACCAGCATCACAAACATCTAAAATCAGGTGAGGTGACCCACAATGACATTTTGGGATGAAAGGGACCATCTCCAGATATGCTGGTACTACTYGTCCTTCCTACTGAGGATCATGCCAGGAAAGCCTAAACTCTGCACAATCCTGTGCCTGGTGGCCCAGGCACAGCCCTGGGTCTATGGGCGTCCATGCTACAAACAGYGGTGATTATTTAAGAGGGCTTAGTCCAGGGCATGATGGATCYTCAAGTTTTTAACGAGGAGAAGGAGGAAGACATACAGCTACGAAAAATACRTGATACAGAGTAACACAGAATTGTTCCTGCTTATTTCTAGTGTTGTTCTCATGAAACCTCCAGACCCACAAGGCTGTCAGCCATCAGCAATYGCTCCAGCTAGAGGGGACAGTCTCCTCAAAACTCAGTGTATCTGTGAGCTCCGCGGCTTCTTTGACTGGTTGAGGAACAGGCTTAGCGGTTGTTACCCTAAAAAAATACTCTCTGGAAGACAGGCTGAGAGCAAAAACATAGACGTGCAAATGAGAAGTTGAGCTAAGARTAAATATTTTTAAGTTTTTCATCATACCAGTGGAAGTACAAGGTTAYTTTATGCTTTATCTGTTTGTTTTGTCACCTGTTGTTACCAGTCTTAAATCAAACTCTGCGGAGAAAGGTGATCCCTTTTCATGTCAGTACACAGCTCCTAGCATGATGGGATAGTGTCCTAGAGAGCAACATTTTTAAGACTTCCCTGTATTGCCACATCCAAAATTAGCAACTTAATTTTACAACCCACTCATAACTGCCATAGCCTTCTTGGAGTCATGGCCTGTAGTCTGTGAACAGCTGTTAAGGGAAGTAAAAAGGATGTTAAAGGAAGAAAATTTGACAGTAGAGGAGTCTACTGAAGAGGGAAAGAGATGAAGAAGGCAATAAAAGAGACAGAACAGTGAACTAAAAAGGAGAAGAAGAAAGTACTCTGAAATGCACATATAACTTGAGTGAAAAAAAAAAAACAGACACTGCACTTTGTAATAAACCCAAGAGATGATAAGAAAGAAGCTAAAATAAGCCCAATAGTAGACCATTTTAATTTTAGGAATCAATCATAAAAGTATTTACTGCATAATTAAGAAAAGCCTCCAGAAAACATACAAACAGCTCCTAGAAATTCCACACTACAAGTGGAACTATAATTAAACAGCAAAGCAGGATTGGGGGAAAATTGGTTTGAAGCAGCTCAAGAACGAGGTGGGTTATGAAATCCTCCAAACAAAGGTGATCCTGTTAGAAAAGAGTAACTCAGTACTGCCCCAGCCACCCAAAGCAGCTGAGCAGTTTCCTCATTCTAAAATGTTTTCCTTCACAAAAGGAATTCCTTTTCTCTCTGCTGCAAGAACGTGAATTTAGTGAAGCCACTGCAGAACCACATCATCAGGTCCCACGTTTGGACTTAGGGTATCCTCGGCTGTGACACTGCAGGTCTTGTAAATTAGGCGGATTTGAGCCTTGCCGGTGCTTGCASGACACTTGAACTTCAGATGTTACCGAAGGGTTGTGCCGTGTTCTCTGTTAGCAAGGACTGAATCAGCTCCCCAGTCAGGAGTTACAACCACTGTGCCATTGATGACCCTGTCTAGATCTAGTCAATGGAGCAGATTATTTCTAGCCTTTTTCTACTGATAAAATTGCAATTACAGAAGTTCTGTAGTACAAATGGTAAGTAGTTTTATCCTAAATCTCAGGCCAACAGAAATTCTCCTGGTCCTTTCAGTCTAAATTTTACAACTCAGACAGAGTAATTGATAAGAAAACGATCTTATTTTTAACACAATCAATATAAACCTGTATGCTCTGGAAAGAAATATTTGGGCTCTGCCAATAAACATATAATTCAACATTATATGTTTGCATATACAACAACAGCAAACAACAACAGCAAAAATTGCACTTGGGTAATAAACGGCCAAACATCAAGTGTTGACTAAGCTTAGATCAAAGAGCATGAGTCCAAGAATATTTAAACTGTCGATAGTTTAAGTTTCCTTTCTAATGTGATGTAAAAGATGGTAGTTTGACATCTCCCATTAAAATCACTTAGAAATCAGTATTCAGTGTATAACAATAATCAAATTCAGTTGCTTAGACTAAACTCGAGGGATCCTTCTATTTTGCAAAGAATCAAAGATTATTTTCTAAGGAACTGAATCAATGAAAAGTAAATAGATTCGGATAAGCTGTGAAAGGATAGCTTATGTCTATTGCCTAGCAGATAAGCTGTGATATCAGTTCTCTGTAAGCAAAGCAAATCTAGGCAACAGCATAACCAGGACTGACAGTACTCACAAAATGTGACCCAGAAGTAAATTTCATGCATTCCTAATGCATTTTCAAGGCTAGCAGAGCTTGAAGAAGCATTATGACTTGTAACCAAAACTACCTCAATTTTGCACTTTTTTGGCCAGCTCTGCACCCATATCCATCTTGGAGGGAGGAGGGGGATATCTTTTCATGGGGCTCTCTGGATATGTTGCATTACCATTCCTGCAGCACAAGGATTTTCAAGTAGCTATCAGGCAGCACTTCAGGCCAGTCTGCCTTCCGTGCATTGCTATTATTTTTCCTTGCAAGGGAAGAAATAGAAAGCTTTTAGAGACTATTCATACTGTTTAACAGCAATAAGCCTTTAAAAGTCAAAATACGTCCAGAAATCCCAGGCTCTTTTCAGTCACTGTATGCAAAGATATCAGGCATCTGCCATGAAAAGCTCTATAGAGTAAATTAAATGAAAGGCAACCCATTCCGCCTTCAATCTGCTAAGTGAAGAAATTCTGCTTTTTAAGCTGTTTCTAGCAGTACAAAGAAACAAAAGCTATTTCACTACATGCAACACTTAGTTAAATTAATTTTCCTCAAATCACTAGGAAGTAACTTATCTGTTGTGTATGTACTCTATCAGCAATGTTTATTACAGAGGTGCATTGTTTTTTTGCTCCACTCCAAATTAAAACGCTGATCTACAGCACAAGTCCCTAGCTAGCTATGTACCCACCAATCTACCCACCTGTTGCCAGTTCATAAATAGTTTTCTCCAGCAATAATAATGCATGCATACCTTTTCCTTGCTAGGTGAAGCATCAGCTATTTAATCTTCATAGGTATTTTTTTTATGATGCTAGGAAAGATATATTATCATTGCTGTTCCACCCTCACACCAGCAAGGACACGGGTGATAAGAAAGGAAAAAGACCTGACATAGAAAACTGGGGCTTAGGATTCTCAATATTTTATTACCATTCCCAAAGGGAAAGCCATGTTATCCATATTTCTCAATAAACAGAGTAGAGACACTGTAACAGTCATGGAAGTGGGCTGGAAACTCAGTAATGTAGCTCAATGTGCTCGTCTTGGAGAAAAAAGGGAGCTTGCCTGCCCTGTTCYGGAGATTCCTTACTCTTTGTGGCTTCAGAGCCATGCCATGTAAATCTCGTCCCCAGGCCCTCGTTCCCCGACATAAAACACCTCTGCTGGAGCCATTGGTCATGTTTTCTCAGCCGGTGATATGCTCCGGGATCCACAACAGAAAGCCATTCCATATCTCCCAAAAACTGGATCCAACTAATCTGCTTGGAATCTTAATTCTGAAAATATTGCCAATCTTTACAGAATAWATAATTCAGTAAGAACTAAGAATGCTTTGTATTAATAAACCTTTTTACTATTTTTTTTTAGCATTTCAGAGTACAATTGACCTAAGACTTGCTTCTAATGTGGGTTTACTCAGTTATCCCTTATTCACAGCCAGAAGAACTGGGACTGTATAAAGCTCAAACGACTGGCTAAAGGCTGTGCAGCAGCCAGCAGCACTGTCAGAGCAACATCCGTTGTCTGTAGCTTCTGACTATAGTCCAATGGGGTTTCTGGCTGTAAAGTTAAGACAACAATCCTTAATTCTGCCCTCAATTTACTGTCCCTTGATGTAATTTATAAGCTGAAACCGTTAGGACTAACTCCTCCTCTCCCCAGCAAAATATCCTAAAACCTGGGCAGACTTTTTCAGTTTTAGAACTGAGAATTATAAAATAGAGTAAATCTTAGGATTTATTACTTCAAAAGTCTTACCATTTTGCCAAGTATAGAGTGTAAGTCTGAGCACAGCTTGAGCAGACAGCTTCAAGCAAGGCTTAAGAGGTGTAAATCTTCCAAAAGCAAAGAGACCTTTGCAGAAGCTTCCTCACTGGAAAACACAAGTTCCAGATTGGCTCCGCTAACTGGTCCAAGACAGAGTCATCTCAGACTGGGTTTGCTTATGCCAGCTTCAGAAGCCTGATGCCACTTCCATAGAAGGAGATCACAAAACCTTCAGCAACAACTGGAACAAGCCATTAGGAAAACACCAARTAAAATGAAGTAGAAGATAGAACAAATTAATACAAAGAAAGAGCTTGTTTTCAAGTATAACCAGACAGTTTCCAATGTGTTCATGTTCTTTTCCTGTTCTACCTACATTTGCTACAAGAATTTTAAAACATGTACGCAGTTCCTCATCTACAATTTAGTATTTTCTAGAGATATTTGATCCATTTCCCTTACCTAGTTTCTACAACGTGAGCACTTATGCTCTAAAACATCTTCGTAATAGTTGGTAGTGTCTTAATACAATGTGAGCAAATGAAGGACCCTATATCACCGTCTTCAAATCTATTTAGCCAAAGAAAGGCCAGCAGGAATAGCTACTKCCTATAAAGCTAACTGTAAAGCCAAAAATACACTGCCACATCTTCTTCATTAGGGAAAGCAGAGTTGGAAAGGCTTGAATGGAATATTTCAGTGCAGTGGRGGGAAATGCACAACTACAGTTGATCTCAGAAATGGAAGAACTGCAAAATTTGACATTGCCCAGAACAGCTGAAATAGCTCATTCAGTATCACCTGTATTATTCAAGTATGGTGGTACAAGAGAAGACATTGTTCTAACATGGGGTTTTTATTCAAGGTTTTGTTCCTCACTATGAGAAAGGGGAAGAGTTTAAGATTTTTTTTTTTAATGGAGGAATTGCAGTCACCCAGCAGTGATTAAACAAAGCAGATTTTGGGTCAAAGTGTTGCAGTATGACTAATCGAGATTTCCCCTGAAATCAAGACAGTTATTGAGAAAAACTCAATAACGTATTTTAGCAAGGAAGTTATCACATGTTGGAAGCATTCTTTTATTGCTATTATTTTCAGTATCATAACCTCCAGTATCAAAAACKATCTGTGACATGTAGCAAAGATGACTGCCACAAAAGCATACAGAATATCAGAAAAGGAAGTGAGGAAAGAGGTACATGTATTTGTATCTGCTACAAATACACTCACCCACATATTGTCTAGGTCTTTGAGCTCAGAAAAAGCTTACTACAGACGGCAGAAGTAATGTAAAACTAGAGGATCCTTTTTTTCCACCATTCTGARTCACATTCATGAGTCATACCAATACTTCCACCATACTAAGTCTTCTATAACACTACTCTTCCAACCCAAAGCTTCTCTTTATTCACRGATGTAGTGTCACTCAAATCAGACAGACCATCATTCAGATTAGAGAGACCACTATTTGCACYGATAAAACAAGCAAGATTTGCCCCAAATCAACAGAGCGGTGCCATTTGCTGGTCTGAAAGGTAGAGAACCTGGTTTCCCTCAGAATTTTGCAATGTGTTGAGGTATGTTCTTCTGTAAGTTACTTTGAGTAATTCTACCCAAAACCAGATGACATTCTACAGCACTGTTGGTAGACCATCCGTCACTACATTCAGAATGTGGCTCTTAACTTCCCTGAGCCTGTGTTTCCACCAAAAACAATCTCAAACCACCATATTGACCCTTATTATGAGCCACAGCAACACGACACACTTATTAGGAAACATAATGAATTTGCAATCCTTATTCACACTTCCTTTTGTAATAATACTCTGTAAACACTTCYCTGATGTAAATTCATTTCACTTATTTTCACACACTTGATATGTCTTACTCAAGTACTCCCAAGCACCTTCCTAATAACGGACAAAGAGCACATCTGAACAGTATTATCTGTATATTCAAAATTGCAGCATCATCCTGGAAAATATGCATGGCATTTGGGAGAAGAATTGAAATTTCAGTAAAAACTACTATCAAAACCTCCTGCTCTTAAAAAAAAAAAAA
>NW_028185037.1:19850586-19851868 GCF_003343005.1 Rhea americana
AAAAAAAAAAAAAAAAAAAAAAGTCATGGAGCTTTTGAAGTGGGCTCAACCTTGCAATTCCTTACCTAATCTATCTGAAAAACTGTCCCTACTACTTTATCAGATATTATTTATCCTTAGAGCCCCTGAGTCAGATATCTAAACAGGCATTTATAATAGAAAAATTAAGAGTCATGCATGCATCTAGAGTAATGTTGAATGGAAATTAAGCATACAGTTACGTGCAGATTTTGCAGGTGCACCTTCCACGGAAGCACACTGTTAGTGTCCACACTGAGCAGATGGGCTGTGTTATTTCAAGGTCTTAATCAAAATASACATACACACACAGCCCTGTGTGCATACTACTGACAGTGAAGTGTTAGCTGTAAAACAATACACTTTTTAAGAACGTTAGCTATGTAAAAATATAAAAGTGCAAGGGAACTGCTGAATTAGGCAGCTTAGAAGAAGTTTGGGGCTATAGCAAGAAAGCGATACAAAGAATATTGTAATATTGCATAAATACAGTCGTGCTGTGAACCTGCCAGGGTATTCCCACCTGCAGGCAGAAASCAAAGCGCCACAAAACGCAATACAAGAAGGCGTTAGGTCACCAAAACCCCAAGGCAAACACCATCAGGAGAATCAGCCCCGAAAGAGTAATCATAACACCACTTTGACATCTACAAAGCTCCGATCAGTTTTAAACTTTTTTGGTGGCYTTCCTCAGTGGGGGAATTACCCGTTCCTCAGTCTCCGCTTCGGCACACGCAGCGCCGGCTCTCTGCATCCGCTGGTTCACGGCTTCAGGGCTGAACCAGACCGGAGTTGAGCTGACAGACTCACCTGGCAGAGTCTGCAGACTGTCTAAAAACTTTGTTGACTAAATAAAAAAAWTAAATAAATAAAAAGAACTTGGACTGAGTATAGTCTAACCCCGTTCCTTTTTGGATTTCCTTTTTTAAATGACAGGTCTTGTTTCTGCATGCCTGCATACTTAAAAGATAAAATTCTTCTGCACTCAAGCTGCCTGCATGTGCAAGCAAAAAAAAAAAATGGAAAGAAATGGGAGGAAAAAAAAGGTTACGTTTGGAGCAGAGTGCCCTGGTGCCAGGCTCASAAAACCAAAAGTGTCCTCTTACCTGGGCTTAAAAACAGCACCCGCAAAATTGCTAACTGCTGCCGGCTGCAGCGCGCAGGGAGCCGGAGCCGAACGCGCTTGGTGGAGCTGTCAGCGCCGGCAGCAGCCGCTGCGGCTGGGAGGAGCGGAGAGGAAAAGTGAACGAGCGAGAGAGAGAGA
>NW_028185037.1:19852425-19915957 GCF_003343005.1 Rhea americana
GGGGGCTGCCGGCCGGGGCCGGGGGGCTGGGGCTGGGGCCGGGGGGGCGGCGGCGGGGCGGGAGCGGCGCGGAGGGCGCTGCTGAGGCGCTGAGGGGGCCGAGGCGGTTGTGGCGGCGCGGGCCGGGGAGGCTGGTGGGGGCGGGGAGCCGCTGCCCGGCCGTTCATAGCCGAGTCCTGGTGCTTTTACAGCTGCCCCGGCGCCGGGGGGGGCCGGGCAAGCCGAGCCCCCGGCCCCCCTCGCGGCTGGGGCCCGGCCGGGGACGCAGAAGTGGCGGGAGGAGCCGCGTCGGGCGGGCGCTGCGGCCGGGGGAGGCCCGTTGCGGCCCAGCGAACAGGTGGCCGCTCCTTTCGCCACTTCCTTGAGCTCAGTGTCTAAATAAAAAGCCCAGGGCTGGGATATTTCTGTTTGGATTTCAGCTCAGACGCTGGAGCCACCACTCCTCCTTCATCCCTCCCCCAGACGCATCCCAGCGTCTCCTCCACCAGGCGCCAATGCCTTGGCGCCCAGAGCTGCTCACAACCTCCACTGCATTTCTCCAACCACCTTCACTTCGCACTGGATTGAAGTCCCTCCTAGATCCGTCTGCTGACACCTTGTTCCCTCTCCTGCTCGCCGGTGTCTTGCTCTGTACCTAGGCTGCACCTTTACGGCCAGGTACCAACCGTAACTTTGTCTCCTGGTCTTCAGAATGGGCTACGAGGCTCTCGAAGCAGCCCTGTCCATCCCAGGCTTTCTCAAGAAGGAGTCACAAGCAACACAAGGGATGTCACAAATTACCTACGTCGCCATGCATTTATCTGGTAGTTTAAGTGTAGTGCAAAACCATGGCTGTAAATGCAACTGCATGTAGAGCAGGACAGTTAACTAGCAATCTAGACCAAAGCATTCATTGAGATTAGGGACTTATTCCAGCTTCTCCTAAAATTTCCCAGTGCAGAGTTAAGGCCTGARGTTTTTGCTGGGTTGAGTCTGAGTCTGTTCAGCTCCATGAAAGTGAACACGACTGTGAGTGGCAGACCACAGTTCTGTTTTATTCGGTGTTGTCTGCTAAATGGTAGCAACACATGCAGAAATAGGATTTCTATTATGTTACAGCTCACCCTCAGATTGAAGGAGTGTTACAGATTTCCTTCCACAATTTTTTTCAGCTTTACAAAGAAAAATCATTGAACAAGTTCACTGTTAGTCCCAGGATGTCACATTTCAAAATTTTTTGGGGGAAAGTATTCACTTTATATATATACATATATRTGTGTGTGTGTGTAGATAAAAATACAAAATTTCAATTTATTTATATGTACACMTTTCAAATGATTTTGACCCCCAAAAAATTACTCCAAATTCCATATACTAGTCCTTTATGATAAATCATTTTTGCAATACAGTAACAGTTGTTGGGAGTTGGGAGACTCCCAGAGTTGGGAGACTGAAATGAATTAGAGGCTGTTTTATTGTATGGCCTCTCTCATATCCCTGTCAGTGTCTGGGAAGTGATAGCACTAGCGATTGGCACTAGCCTTAAACTAACAAGGCCACATTGCCTCCTGCCGTAGGGATCTCTGAGTTGCCTCCTCTGAAGCTTTACCTCCAATTGCTGTAGGATAGAGGCAGAGCTACACATGGCAGAATATATGGTACTTACAAATTACACTGACATGCTCTAGAGCCTCCAGAGTGTTCAGGAGGTCAGTGGGTCCTTGTGTATCCCCAAAGGTTTTCTTTTTGAATAAGACCTCCAGTAAAATGAATCTCCCCTTAAAATGGTGCCTGTTTCTTCAGGCTATTTTATACAGCTAAGGATCTTTTAACAGGCACAGAGTAAAGTGGAGTCACATCAGTTTATTTCAGATATCAAGGCCTATAGTGGATATGGTTGAAATCAGCCAAAGTGGAAAGGACAGGGATGACTAGCTCCCTGATGCTTTCTTTAGACCCTCTTGCGTGTGACAGATGTAATTTTAACTCACTCTAGTATCCTTACTTCTACTGCCAATGAGATGTGGTGTAATAATGTTATCCTTTGCTCATTATTAAGACCAATTTGCAGCCATCATGTCTGACCAAATGCAATTGCAAGAGACTTGTTTCATTCATCCATTTCATCCTTTCCTTGGGCAGAACACATTCCTTATCTTTTGTGTGGCTATAGAAAGACTTTACTAATGGAGAAAGATAATCACCTTTCAGGTTTCCTACAGGGTTCATTACCTCAATACAACTGAGAGGTAGATTCAGCAAAGCACTTAGGTACGTATTTGCTGAATTGGGGCCTGAAGTTAGTGTTCATAGTGTGGCTTTTTAGAACATATTTGCAGGATTGCATTTAAGACACATGTTATTAGAAAATCTGTTCAGAATGGTTGAGGTTGGAAGGGACCTCTGCAAATCATCTAGTGCAGCCCCCTTGCTCAAACAGGGTCACCTAGAGCACAGGATAACATCCAGGAGGGTTTTGAATCAAATCATCTAGTGCAGCCCCCTTGCTCAAACAGGGTCACCTAGAGCACAGGATAACATCCAGGAGGGTTTTGAATATCTCCAGAGAAGGAGACTCCACAACCTCTCTGGGCAACCTGTTCTGGTGCTCTGACACTCTCACAGGAAAGACATTCTTCCTCATATTCAGATGGAACTTCCTGTATTTCGGTTTGTGCCCATTGCTTTTTGTCTTATTGTTTGGCATCACTGAAAAGAGTCTGGACCCACCCTCTTGACACCCTCCTTTAAGATATTTGTATACATTGATAAGATCCCCTGTTAGTCTTCTCTTCYCCAGGCTAAATAGGCCCAGCTCTCGCAGCCTTTCCTCATGAGAGAGATGCTCCAGTCCTCTAATCATTTTTGTAGCCCTCTGCTGGACTTTCTCCAGTAGTTTCATGTCTCTCTTGTACTGGGGAGCCCAGAAATGGACACAGTACTCCAGATGTGGCCTCACCAGGGCTGAATAGAGTGGCACGATCACTTCCCTTGACCTGCTGGCAACAGTCTTCCTAATGCACCCCAGGATATCATTGGCCTTCTTGGCTACAAGGRCACATTGTTGGCTCMTGGTTAACTTGGTGTCCACCAGCRCTCCSAGGTCCTTCTCTGCAGAGCAGCTTTGACTCTCCGCAGAGCAGCTGWGTCAGCCCCCACCCTGTACAGGTGCTTGGGGATATATGTTGCTAGGTGCAGGACCCTGCACTTGCTTTTGTTGAACTTCAGGAGGTTCCTTTCTGGGCAAATCTCTAGCCTGTCCAGATCTCTCTGAATGGCAGCACAGCCCTCGGGTGGATCARCCACTCCTCCCAGCCTGGTATCATCAGCAAACTTGCTGAGGAGGCACTCTGTCCCYTCAYCCAGGTCAYTGATGAAGAAGTTGAACAGGATGGGACCCAGGACTGACCTACTGGCATAGCTAYAGGCTTCCAACTAGACTCTGCACCACAGAACACAACCCTCTGAGCTCKGCCTTTCAGCCAGTTCTCAATCCACCTSWCYRTCCACTCATCTAACCTGCACTTCCTGAGCTTCTCTAGGAGGATGTTATGGGAGACAGTGTCAAAAGCCTTGCTGAAGTCACGGTAGACAACATCCACTGCTCTGCCCTCACCTACCCAGCCAGTCATTCCATCCTAGGAGGCTATCRGGTTGGTTAAGCAGGATTTCCCCTGGGTGGATCCATGCTGACTACTCCTGATACTACACCTTCTTTTCTTCCACGTGCTTAGAGATGACATGCAGAAGGAGTTGTTCCATCCCCTTTCCAGGGATGGAGGTGAGTTGCCTGGGTCCTCCTTCTTGCCCTTTTTGAAGACTGAAGTAATACTGACTTTCTTCCAGTCCTCAGGCGTCTCTCTTGTTCTCCACGTCTTTTCCAAGATGACAGAAAGTGGCCTAGCAATAACATCCACCAGCTCCCTCAGTACTCACGGGTGCATCCCATCCGGGCCTATGGATCTGTGGCTGTCAAGTTTGCCTAAATGATCTCTAACCTGATCCTCTTCGACCAAGGGAAAGTCTTCCTTTCTCCAGACTTCCTCTCTTTTCTCCAGGCCCTGGGATCCCTGAGGGYYATCCTTAGCAGTAAAGACTGAAGCAAAGGTGGCCTTCAGTAACTCTGCCTTCTCTGTATCCTTTGTCACCAGGGCAGCCACCCCATTCAGCAGCAGGCCCACATTTCCCTAGTCATGTGCAGATTCATTAAAGAAAACATCTGCAAGAGAGTGCAGGAAGGTGAGGTATTTCTTGAGGACTCACAACCTACTTGACCTGTGCTAGCTTCTGGACTGGTTGCAGGGTTTGTACTGCCATCTGCATTATCTAGTCCTGTATATATATTTATACCTCTGAGAGGTAAACATCTGTATCAGACTGTACCTCATTCAGGATGCACACTACATCAAAAGAAGCAAAAGGATAGGTGGTYGCACACCTCTGGACCAAAGAAGCAACACTTCCCCCCCCCCCCGCCCCCCAAAAGGTTGAGTGCTACAATATATATATATACCAGTAATCTACCTACCATTTTTCTTCAGGCTGCTCCCAAGAATTAACTATACATTAGCTAGTATCAAAATGTCAGTCTATAGGATACTTATGTTTTTTTTCACTAAAGCTTTTGCTTCTCAAACATTTGTTGACATTGTAGCAGGAAACAGGTCTTTACTGTTCACCAGCACATTAGCTTGATCATCTATAAGAGATTAGGTGAAGTGATGCTTTAAAGATGAGTTTTGCATACAATAAAGAAAATCTAATATCCTCCCCCTGCCCTTAACAGTGGCYTAGTATGTATATTTTGCAGCAGTCAGTACTTCAACTGCTGTTTCTAATAAACATCTGTCAACATACTTGTAAGCAAACTCAGTTGTTAAAGCTGTTGCTTCTTCCACTGTATCTGGGTGATTAATAGAATGGAAAACATTCCTCTATACAAATATCTTTGCAGATATTTTGTCTCTAGAAATCTGGGTGAAKACATAAAATGTTTTAAGAATATGGAGACGATAATTCAAGATGTTGTCTTATTAGGATTTCTATTGCAACAACACTGTGTTAGCAGCTCAGAGTGCTCTGAYGACTGCTGACAGATGCATAACTTGATTTTCTCTCCTCGTTCGGCAGTTCTTTCTGTTCTGATTGGAGCCTTTGATTTCCATTTTCACTCTGGGGTCAGGAACATAAGAGATGTCTGTATCGGGTCAGAAAGGTTCTGTGAAGCCTGGTGTCTTCAAGAATGAATATCTCTGCAGGTGTATAAAAACCCAGTAATCATTCCATGACACTTCCCCAGTAAAACTTCTCACGCACTATGATTGTGGCTCAGGGACTTGCTCACAGAGAGGTGGTGTGTGGATTAAACAGCTCACAGTTCTTTTTTCTTCAGTAATCTTGTCCAGCCCCATTTGAATCCATATAAATACTGCTTGCAAACACTTTGTAGCAGTCTACAACATTCCACAACAGTTTTATCTCAGTAATTMACAGTCAGCAAATCACAGTGCCTTAACTTGCTAGTTAGTCTGATCATATGTGTAACCGTGTAATGGTAACCATCAGCTAGTTTTTGCTCATTAACTTTGCTGCAACTCTGCAGTGCTTCTCTTCTGTCTGTTTATTATATCCTCATGGCTCCAACAGGTTTCTCTTACAAATTTCCTGAAAATTCTGGTACTAGCCAGGCTCAGATGCAAAATACTAGACTAGCTGTACGTTGACAGCTCATAAATTTCTACATCTCTATGCCTTTTATATTTTTGTATGTATTATCCTGTATATGTTACATATTATAGTCCCCAAAGGCATGAAGCAGACTCATATTATCTCACTTTAAAAAAGTCTATGTAGCATAGAAATGTTTTTTTTCTTTCCTGCAGTGTAGAATTTTCTTTGCCAAAATATATTACAAATAATGAAAGAAAAATACTAAATTCTGCTGCAATGGAATATRTATGCTATCTTGCATTGTGCATTGTGTGTTCTATAATGCTATATTGTGCTGTATGTCATGATTAAGTTTGTTATAGGCTTTATATATTACGTGTTTTGTGATATCATTTCTGTCATACTTCTTATCTCACTTTATTGCTAATAAACTGTAGGATTTGTCCTTCCCAGATCCTGATCCATAAATATTTTCCATTTAATGAGTGCTACATGCAGCGCTTCATATAGTACTGAAAGTTACAGCATCATAAATTATGAAATCCTCAGAGTTTAGTGAAAGGGTTCATAAAATTAATTTAACAGCAAATAAAATTTCTGATAATCCTACAATACTGTTTGGAACAGCACCTTAAAAGACTAAAGAGTAGCAACAAAAAATGAAAATAAAAAAATTGTGAGCTTCAACTTTCAAAAATTTACTGCCTGATCTTTAGTGAGATCATTCTTTAGTTGGCTATTGAGCCTTATATAATTCATTTCTGTATTGGTAACTCCAGCTATGCCTAAATCCCATTTAATCTAATTGTAAGCACAATGATAATTCACAGAAACCATTATTCCTGCTACATTCTAAGAATGTCTTGTTTCCTTACTTCTCTAAGAATAGACTTATACTGCACCATCTATCTGACAGTCTCCATATCCATCCTCCTATCCATAGTCTCCAAGCTCTGACCCTTCATTCGTGTATCAGCTTTATAAAAATGTAATCTTCATTTTGATGAGTTAGGAGATAACTATATCTGAACTATATCATATATCATAGGTGCAGTACTTAATAAGACCTTATCTGCRTTCTCCATGTAATTTGGGATGCAGAATGCTGGAGAAAAGGAGAAAACACCTTTTCTGACAGCTCGATTTTTTTGAGTTATTTTTTCTAAAACATAGCCGTTTGAAGGAGCTCATTGATCTGACATATAAGCAGAATGCATAGTGTAACAAAGTAAGGCAGTTCCATACGTATAATAAGTACAGTTTATCACATGACTCTCTCCACAACAGTCTGCAAAAACAGTGCAAAAGACAAACATATATTTTGTTCTAAACAGTTGTATAAATATCAGGGAGGACCAAATATCACATGTTTTTCATAGCTGTGTTTCAGTTACTGCAAATTAAGACTACTGCTAGATTTAGTTGATTCCATAAATCTTACAGCTGACAGTAGGTGACAATACAGTTCTACAATTAAATGTTTTTTGTTTGTTTGTTTGTTTGTTTGTTTTCTCTCTCCAGCCGTATGTGCTAAACTTCTGTGGTGCTGAGCTCTGGGGCAAGGTAATACATCACACTTGAAAACAAGGTACTTTAAATGACAATAGTACAGTGGAAGGAGAGGTTCTGTTTAGGTCTGTGATTCACTAACTCAATGCATTGCAAAATGGAGCATACCTGATGGAGCAGCACTGATTTAATAGCTTTTCTTCCTCTTTATTGACCAACATTTCTAAGATTTGCCTGGAGTGCGCTTCAACTTCACATTTCTTTGTAACATGGTAAATCAACATCAGTGCTTATTTTGGGGGTTTTCAATGGAGCTAGAAGGCTGGAGCAYCTGYCCTATGAGGAACGGCTGCGAGAGCTGGGCCTCTTCAGCCTGGGGAAGAGAAGACTGAGGGRGGATCTKATCAATGTGTACAAGTACCTGAAGGGAGGGTGTCAAGGGGATGGGGACAAACTCTTTTCAGTTGTCCCATGTGACAGAACAAGAGGCAATGGGCAGAAATTGAAGCACAGGAAGTTCCTCCTGAGCGTGAGGGGGAATTTCCTCACTGTGAGAGTGACGGAGCCCTGGAACCGGTTGCCCAGAGAGGTGGTGGAGTCTCCTTCTCTGGAGATCTTCAAGGCCCGCCTGGATGCAACCCTGTCTCACAAACTCTAGGTGACCCTGGTTGAGCAGGGATGTTGGACTAGATGATCTCCGGAGGTCCCTTTCAACCTTACCGATTCTATGATTCTATGATTCACAACAACTGGACATAGGACTCTGTTTTTGGATGCTGAATGTAAAACCTAAATACAGTATCTCCATCTCTCTTAAGACAATGAGACATGTCTCTTCCTTTCATCCACTTACATCTCAGCATCCATACAATCAACAAAGAATATGGAATTCCAAAGCCCTAATTCTTTTAGAAAACACCAGTGCCCACTAAACTCAAATCATTGCATATAGTACATGAAATCAAAAATTTATTCTTTGAATAGGGACAAAAATGACAGGAGAAGGAATTAAAGATATAATTATGATTCCTGAGTTAAGGATATTGGTATAGGTATAAAATTATAGGATCTATACTTTGAATGAGAAGGTGTCTTCCCTTGTGGTTACCAATAACCTTGTAACAATATCTATAAGAAAAAAGAAWTTTATTCTGATATTTTAATCAGCTCTGTGACCCTTATTCCTGCTAAAATGCCTCTAAGCAGCCAACCTGAAGTGGTTTGTTCTCTAGTTTGCTCTGACTGGTGTATCCTGCAACAGCTCAGTGTCAATAAAACTTGCTAGTGTGACTGAGAATCCTTGCTTAATTCTAGAACCACTCTGTCACATTGTATCAGCTGGAGGATTTACAGCTGAACTTAGAGCAGTGTGAAAGCAGTAAATCAGATGTAAGAGATTGTGCATGTCATACACAAAGAAAATACCTAAGGGTGGGTAGTGGGTGTAAAACATTTTGCAACTTGTGTTTGAAGTGAGACTTTTACTTACATCCTCACATGTAAAGAAGTTGGGCATACTAMGTAAGTACTAAGTATATGTCTCCTTTTTGTACTGTTTTTGTCTATTACTTGGCATGTTAATAGTTTGAGGCTGATGTTCTTGAACCTATCAACCATACATTCTCATCCTTACACCACCCACCAGGTGTCCCTTTCTACAAAGCCATTCTAAAAGTCCATGCGTATTACTAAAATATTTTTTTCAATATACTTTCAATACAAAATAATATTCTCAATACAGAAATAACTTCASAGTGTGAATGGTTTCATATCATGGAACCTTCTGGGTCTATAAGACACATTTAATATCCCACTGAGAGCCAAAAATCTAATTTTATCCTAAGATAAAGTCAAATTTCTTCTCCTGTGACTTCCATAAAACAAAGTTCTGTAGGTTTTTATATATAGAAGAAAAAATAATGATCCGTACTGAATCTAGCCTATTTATGGCCTCAAGCCAAGACAAATTTAGGAGGAAATTTTGAGGAAATAAGGTTGAGAAATGAAGATTATACTTTCAGGATAACTTTTTTAAAATGCCTTATGCTCTTTCAAGGTTTGAAATATTACAGTTAGTCTGAGAAGATGGGTTGAAGGGCACCAAGCTGGTACAGTGGTCCAAGGCAGATGATGTATGAATTTATTTCATGGATATCCACATCTCTTCTGTAGTATGTTTAATAGATGCTTTTTTTCATTTCCATTAACTTCAACATACAGAGAAAAATCAGTGTCAACAGTGACAAGAAACAACAAATGCACTCAGCTGCTATATATTTACAGACTGAGAAGGGAAGTGAAAAAAGTCTATGAATATAAAATACATTTCTGAATTGAAGGGTTGGTTGTATTTCTTTTTGATCTTATTAAATAAATATTAACACTAGCTAACATACTGTTTGAGAAGAGGCATGAGGGGAAAAATAAAAGGCAAGAGCAGCACAGAGGAGAAAAAAAGGAGAGCAGAGCAGAGGACTGAGACAAGGTTTGCCCTATCAGACTGCTGAGATGAGATGAGGTAAAAGAGAGGAAAGGAGCAATTTTAACAGAGATTGTTCTGTGCACATACTACTGAAGAGAAAATGAGCACAGGAAGAACACGCAATCGGGTGAGCGACACTGTACTGCTACGTGCACGAGGCTGCAAGTTTGGTATGTGGAGATAATGTGAAATGTGGATTGACAGAAAATTTAAGACATCAGGCAGTATAGGAAGGGATGGTTTAGTACCTTGTCAGTGGCAAACTAGAACGATGATTTAATCAGTTGCATTTTCAAGACAGTTGGATAATGCATGTGTTTTAGAAATTATAAGAACATATGAAAAGCTGTATTGAGTCAGACCAAATTGTCAATTAGCCCCAAGTGATCACTTCATTTATGAGACATATCTAGAAAAGAACAGGGCAAATATACAGTAAATAATTTGCTTAGCTTTACAGTTTTGGGGTTTTTTTTGTTTGTTTTTTCTGAATAATGGTGTCTAACAACTTTGAGTGGATTTCTCACTCATAAGAGAATACAATAGCTTTTTGAACCCCTGCAAGAAAGAGTTTCAAACCATACTGCACAAAGAATGACCTCCTTTTTTGTATTTAACATCTACACATTTTGTTTTATGCTCTTAAATACTTTTATTAGAACGAAGTGCAATCATTCCCTCTTTAACATCTCCACATCATTCATGATTTTATAAGCCTCTTTCATATCCCTCTTTAGGCTTCCATTTTGTAGCCTGAAGAATCCTAGTCTATTTACTTGTTCTTCATATGAAATCCCTTTAAAACACCTATTTTTCCTTGTCTGTGTTCTCTGTACCTTTTAAAATTCCTATTTATCCCTATTAAGGTTTGGATGGGAAGCAACAAGGGCCAATTCAATATTCAAGATTTTGTTGCACCACAATTTATTTGGTGACATAGTTCTTATTGTTTTATTCTCTGTCCTTTTCCTGATAATTGCAACATTCACCTTGTTTTGACTGCCACCGAGCACTGAAATGCCATTTTCGTCAGCCTGTCTGATATAATCCTAAGATCTAGTTCTAACAACTGGATCAAAACCCATCACTGTATGTACATTCAAAATTAGTTTTCCACATGCACCACTTTGTAATGAATTTCATCTGCTCTTTTACCTCCCAATCATCCAATGTCATGAAGTCTTTCTGCTACTATGTGCGGTTGTCTTCCATCTTTACTAATATAAATGATTTGATATTACTGGAAAGCTTTGCTTTTTGTTGTTCAGCTTCCTTTCGAAGACAAGCTCTAGTACCAACACTAGTGTGACTGCACTGCTGACTCCATCCGCAGTCACACACTGTGCTATACTTTTGTTTGTAACCAAAATAAAAGACTGCCACTTGCAAATCGTCCCCTCACAGTGGAGGAGGAACCTAAAGTCTGGCAGCAGTCTCCAGCTTTTAGTGACCAAGCTTAGTTTTTTCTGCAAATGTGGCATACATTTAAAATAGAATCTAATTGTCTGTTCTACTGTTTAGGGAAAGTTTTGCATCTTCCCAAAATCATTARTATTTTTCTCTCTAAAACAAAAGTTAAAATGTCAGAGATGCTATTCCAAGCAAAATGCCAAGGGCCAGTAAGTCTGGCAAGGAATTATTAGGTCTTGCTCCTTTGRCTGATAAACTGCACTGCATGAACCTTTAGTTCTCCCTCAACAACAGAGAACGATCAAAACAAGAGCCTGGAATGGAGTTCAAGGTACTCTGTAGCTCAGCCTCCCGCACTGAGCAGAATGTAGTTTGCCCAGGTCATTCCTGACAAGTATTTGTCTAAATTGTTCATGAGTTCTTTTCATTGAGCAATTCTTACAATATTCCCACCATTTTTTTCCAATGTGTCATCGCCATTGCAGTTAGAAAGCTTTCGCTTTGATCAACCTCTCTCTATTTTTTTTTTCCTGCTGGAGAAACAGGTTGTTTCCTTCTCATTACCTAATAGTCAGGAAAAGGAGCCAGATACTGCCTCCTTTAGCCCAGCTTTTACACCCTGAAAGACTTATCTGCACCACGAAGTTGTGAATGCACACAAAAATGTGCTTATGCACATTGAGGTATCTGCTCTTTCCTCACATTGCTAGCTTTGGCTCTGTCATAGCCTACTTGTAACTGGGAACATACTGTCATTGGGATGACTGGAGGGCTTGGCCTGAGCATCTTCAGACACAGTTTAGCTCAAGCTGTATGGCTTAAAACTCTACGCTGACTCTATGCTGAACAGCCTCAAGATACCACCTATGTAAGCTCTGGAGCTCAGGCTGAGGAGCTCTCTTATGAAGTGCTTATGTGCAAACCGTGGTAAACAATACAGATGGGAGGTGAGCTTGGTTTGAGGGCAAACACCTAGACTTGCTTAACTGACAGCATAGGTATGTGCATCACGTCGCTTATAAGCCTTTGCTTTCCAAACATAGCATTTCTTTACGGATTATTTCCTGCTCATTTAGACTGTCTCCGATTTATCTGTGTTTCTTAAAATGTGATGCCCAAAACAGCATTCAGGTTTCCAAATGAGGCTTCACAGGCTCTGAGTATAATGGAGCAGTTGATCCTCCTGCCCACTAATAAATCTTATAATAAGATTTTCCCATTTTTGCAGTAGAATTTTGTTACTTGTTGCAAGAAATCTACATTTGGGAGTTGACTGAGGTGAATCAGACCTCAGGAAGGCCATGTAAAAGGAAGGCAGTTAGGTATGTTGAGGAGGTAGTACCATACACAGCCTTTTAGATTATTACAGGGAAATAAAGCAGAGGAAGAAAAGCCAAACAAATCCTGGAGGGGAGTAAATTGTCAAAGTGGAAGACAAGAAGACAGCAGTGGTTTTCTGGATTAGCCATTAGACCCAGAGATGGGCTTGTGAGGGAAGCCATTCTATAACCCTAAGAATCAMAGCTGTAGAAATAATAAGGAAAGAAAAACTTAGCATCAGCATGAGGTAAAAAGCTTTCCTAAAAATATTTCTATTGAAAATTACCTTTTATCCTCTCTAAATTTCCCCATTTTTTTCTGTGAAAATTTAATTTTTCAGAGCTTTTGATAGAAGCTTATCAGGGTGCAAAACTTGTGAAGCAATTTTATCTTTCTTTTTTTTTTTCAAGAGCACCCGCCAATCACATTTTTGTTCCATTCCCCTTGATTTCCTGATGCGCAGAAAAATGTCTGACCCTCAGGTGTGGGTTTCCCAGCAGACGGCGTCTCCTGAGTATTTGGAGTTATAACATGCATAAAAGAAAGCACCGTTCTCAGAGTCTAGCTTGGCCCTGGCTTTGGCAGCGGCAAATGTGGTATGTAGCAGACATAACAATCAGTCAGGATCAGTGAGTGCAGCTAAGAAGTGGGAAGGCAGAGATGACCTTTACCACCTCTTTGCCCTCTCAGACGCCAAAGCAGTTAAGAAATTGCTTTTGTTTCATCAGATACGACATTAATCTCTGTCGGGTTGTTTCAGTTCAATATGTTCCTYGTACTGGGATCAGGGTTATGTGGGTCTGTTGAAAAGCCTCCTCACAACAGATTCTTGATGGTCTTTTGGGAGCTTTCTTGTTAGTGGTGAAAAGAAATATTTCAATGGAGCTCCAAAACAGGCGCGGTGATTATAGTTAAGTGTTCTACACAGTGTTKCAAAAATATATCCTAATAGGATCTAACTCCTAGTCTCAAAGGGAACCTGAGAAAACATTTCCCTTGCTTCTGCCAGTGTTTAGTGCTCCTCTCCGGACCTTTAAGTCTTAGTTAGGTGTTACAGCCTGTGCTGACTGTAGGACACTTCGCTCCTCTCACAAACTAAGCAAAACATCAGCAGTGAGCACAGCAGCACTCATATCCACTCTGACAGTCTTAAAAGAAGTCTGCAGTATTACTCAAAGGAATGAACATTTCACGTAGTGTATCAGCAAGCCTCATTTCATGAGTGTCACCTGTGAGTATGTACAGAATTCACCTCATTGTTTAAAAATACAAATACCGTCAGAAACTGAGACCATATAGTCTTAAAGGTTTTGAACCTTCCTAGTGTTCTCTGTCCCTTCATTTTCCTGCTTGTTTTGTCAGCAGCAGTAAATTCCTTCACGTATGAATGATTAATGTACATGCAGCTCAGGAAAAAAGAGTTTCTGCTTAGCTACACTAATGATTATGAATTTAAGTCAGGTATAAGATTACATGTGAATTATGTGACCATGTTCTGAGGTAAACAAACAGCTCCRTAAAGGTCTACCTTTCAGTAGAAATTTGGACATTAAGATGATGCAGGCTGGCACCTAATGGTTTACCCAAACAGGGAAACTTGTCCACATAGATAAGATGAGAAAAACAATGCTAGGCCAGAAGAAGTAAGAAAAATYAGCTCTGCAAGTGATTTATTATCTCCTAACTACACAGAAAGTCATGGTTCCTCTAGAATAGCATCTCTGGGCTATCCCAAAGCAGGGTAGTCCAACYTCAGCTGCCTTCACAGGTGACTCCCAGTTTTGGAGTCTCCCTGGTGAGACTCAGCCATGATAGTACCACTACAATGTGAGTGATACTCTAAGACAGCCATTCAGGCTCAAGAGATAGTGTTAACCTACTCAAATGGCATTTGTGCCTCAGACAACTCTTCCCAGTCTTCTACAGGAGGAAGACCTTGGAGTAGATWGAAGTGCCTGCTGGACTAGATTTGCCATGCAGGTCAACAAATGAACTGTGGTAACTTAAACCATCCCAGTAGATGCTTGTCTAACCCAACTTGCAAGGCCTTCAACAATGAGGATTACTTTCCTGATACTTAAATTTTATTAAAGTTAGAAAGATTTTTCTAAATTTCTTTTGCTACAAACTAACATAATTACTGTCTGTGGAGAAGGAACAGGAAACAATGACCATTATTTCCTTAAAACAGAAATAACAGAAGTTATTTTATTAAAAAGTTGAGCAGTTCTATTGGATTCTCCCTCAGCATTCTCTTCTCTGACCTAAACAAACCAAATTCATATTCTCAAAAGCTTTTACCATCTTTTTTGATTTTGTTCATACCTCTCTCTGTTGTCTCTATATTGAAGTGTGGTGTTGATAGCCACAGATACTCTTCCATTGATAAATAAATATGAATTAAGAGAAATAATTTCATTTCAGCTTTTTACATCATGATATTAACTGTACATTTTCTAAAAAGCGCTCTCTTCTATCACCCAAGTTGTTATTGATAATAGCTGAGTAATTCTYGATCCAGTACAGATTCTGGTAGGATCCTACTCAACATCTCCACTCAATCTGATTGGCTCCATGGGAATGGATATCAGTCTGTTGTTCACACAGTATCTTTTGCTCATTGTGTGAGTTTGAAAATGTAATGGCAGATCTTATTAGAAGGTGACTGAAGTCATGAAGTACAATTGTGTCACTTCCTCTACATCTGCTAACCCATTACTTATGAAGCAAGATGATTTAATATGACGTGACATATATCATGGTCCAAAGAATTTATCCGTCTGTGAGAACTTCAACGAGCTTCATGAGTGAGGTATTTAAAAGTAAAGATAAACTGTCAGGCTTAAAAGCTTTAGCCAATCTTTCTCTCACAGGATTTAAATACTCTCTCAGAGACACAACATCACACAGTGGTTCTCTATGAGGTTACTTGTACCTTCTTTACGTATGAATAACAGAAACCGTTAGACAGAAAACACTGCTGTGAATGCGCTATTAGTCTCTTCATTCTTGCAATCCAAGTGGGACATGAAAGAGGACCTTTGAAATACAGTACTTTTACAGGTTAGGTCACATTCGAAATATAAACTCCAGTACAGTTATGTGAAATACAGACAACATGTTCAATCCCTTCACCTCTTCACCTGGAAAGGGCATTACATTAACAAAGAAGAAAGACCTATGTTGACTTGACAATAACCACAAGGCAGRGCAAGTGCTTTTATTTGCTGATCCTGAGGTGCTTATTCAATACTTTTAAACACAAGGTTTTTACAACACACAGCGTTGCATTGTGTTTCAGGCCCCACATTACAAGAATGAAAAAGTCAGTCTGGACAGTGTCCAGAGAGCTGGGTCAATGTTCAGAAGTCAAGAAAGCATGATCTAAGAAAGCAGATCATGTCTAAAAGGACTGGCTTGTTTAGCMTAGCAAGAAGGAAACTGAGGGTAGACATGGCCTATATCTTGAAATATACAGAAAGTTTTTGCAAGGAGAAAGGCAGTAGATTTTTCAGCATATCTATTTGGGTTAGAACAAGATGTAATGGACTTCAGCTGACATTAGGGAGGTTAAGATAATTTGTCAGGGAAAAATATCTCTATTCACAAGGCTATTGAAGTACCAGAATAGATGTGGAATTTGACAAAACAGTATCAGGACAGATTTGTGTGGAATAGGGGCATGGACTAGAAGAGAGTTCCTGGAAGTCCTTTAAGTCCCTATTTTCTGTGATTCACTGTGCTGCAGAATTTACYTCAGAGTTGTGGCTCACTGGTCATAACTTCATCCCACCACTGGGTGTAGTGGTAAAATCCAGTTGTCTGTCAACTTAGCTATTGCAGAGATTWTCTGCAATATGCGCAGAATGATGCATCTGTTGTGGGTTAACTTTCCTGCATGTAGTTTATGACATTTAGTCTTGGGGCCCATACCTTTTCCTTGTTTAACAGTTGAGATTAATTGGGTTTTACCACTGGACCTTACTTTTGCACATGATGAGACYGAAAGCTGAAAGATTTCGTGGCAAGATTCTGAATGGCAAGATTCTGACTGAAACAACCAGTGTCCAACAGTTTCACAGTTTTATTTGGCTTGCCGCTGGGCATGCTCACTTTAACTCACAGATCTGAAGACTAGGGAACCACTAGATCATCTCATCTGGCCTCTTTCATTTCATCTTTTACTCTCTGACTGAGTCAAAACAGACCTGTTTGTTAAAATACATTCAACCTCTTTCCTTCAGCTCTAGGGAAGAGGAATGACACTTATTTTAGCATGACCCAAATAAAATCCATCCTGGTTGAAGGTCTTAAGCACTTTGTAATAACAATATATAAGAAGAAGTGTGTTGAACAGGAATGGAGTTTAGAGTTTTTTTCTTTAGAGGATAGTGACTCTCTTTTTTCACGTCATCAATTTACTTTGTATTGTCTTGCTTATCTTCCTTGGATTGCACAGGGTTGTTTCTATTTTTAGAAAGAGCATTAATGTTTTTAATGTTAACATTAATGAATCCAAAGAGGGACAAGAGCTGTGTTGTTAATCAAGGGCAGAAGAAAAGAAATCTCTACTCTTTCCTGTAACTATACTACTATGCTTTACATTGGTGGATTTTATTCATGACAGAAGTCAGCCATCTGCTGGAAAGCTGCTGCAATAATCATTTTTCGGAGAGCAGRCCACAGCTGCTAGCTGATGTTTGAAAAATCCACCCTTTTCCTCAAACTTTATAAAAAATAAGAAGCTTAGAAAAAAAGATGGGGAAACTATGCAGAACTCCCTTAAAAATAGACCATTAGACAGATGTTAAATGATGATGGAAGATGAAAAATTCTGTGATGAATGGAGGATACAGCATGAAAAGTTAAGAACAGATTCATCATCAATCTGCAAGAAGGTCATATGGTCTGTTGGAGAACAGGGARACAGGAGACCTGAATGTTACTACCAGTTCCACCAGTGACAGCTCTATGACCCTGAATGAATCACAAATCACTGCCTCTGCATTTTTCCCCAGTCCATGATTCATCTATCTGAGTGAAAAGAGAAAATTGGTAGAATGGGCATGCTCTCTTCTTACATATGTATACCGTATCAAGCACAATAATGCTGATGTTAGACTACTACTTTTTACTGGCATAAGAAAGTCAACTTCAGGTATTTTGACTAAAGCTAAGCAAATTAAACGAAAGACTCAGTAAGGATCAGAAGAACAAAGATAGTTGGAGGAACCCTAGTAAACTAATTGGTGAAAACCTAATCAGTGAAAATCAGAGCAATGAATTAGCTGGTCCTCAGAGTAAAGAAGAGCAAATAGACAATTGCTGTGGGTGTCCAACTCATCAGGAGGAGCCAACCAAAGGAGCTTTTTTTGCAGAAAGCTGTTTAGAGTAGAGGAGTTGCTGCCTATAGGGTAATAGAACTTAGTGGAATTCCAAGTCTGATCCTTTAGTAGAAAAGGTAAGAAGAAAAATTATTAAAGGCACCTAAGTGACTTAGCAGAATGTGTTTGGTTTATCAAAGGTGACTAAAGGACAAAGAGGAGGCAGGTGGAATGAACAAACTATCATATTCAGCTAAAAAACTAGGACTGTATTTCTATTCTTTTAACAGCTTTCCAGGTTACCATTTTTTAATCAGTTCACAGTTCTTTGGACTGATATTAAGTAATGATGTAGGAAGCCTTGTCTCAGAAGCAAAAGGCTGAATATACTGTTTCAAGGTGAAGCTGATTAACATCTTTACATGGGTAGAGAGGTACTAATGGGGCTGAAATAATAATGGCTTGTTTAATACTCACTGGCAGGGACCTGATGCAGCACTGCTTAGATATTACAGCTTGATGATAAGACAAACTGGCAGAATTACGATGTTAATTACCACTGGAAGTGCACTCAGAACTCAAACTGTGTTTTATAAGTAACACTGAAGTTTACTTACAGCCTACACTACCCTGGTTTGCTTGCATGTTCATTACCTTCTATGACAACTCTTTAAAATTAGGAAGTGCTTAACTGAGAAAAACTGGTGATGGAAAATATTACTTCAGRTAAAAAAATGAAACAGGATGCTCACTGTCAACAAGAAAAAAAAATCTTTCATGCCTGTGTTGCTAATGCAACAGCCTTGCGTTGTTAGAACTGAGAGATTATTAAAAGTGACTTTGTGTCCCACTGCTTGTAGATATTGAGATTGCTCTGATGGTTGGTTGGTTACACCAGGTCTCAGATGAGCAAACTCCATTTCTTACTTTGCYACAGACCCATTACTCAGTTTCCTGCCTAAAGAAAAGTAGTAGTACTTCTGTCTGTGTGCAAACTGTGATCTCCTTAGGGTAGGACTGTACCTAGCTGAGACAGTAAGCCCATAACATGCTCATCTATTTTCCATCCACGTGACTGTCTCAGAATGTGTACGGCAGCCTGTCGAGGCATCTCTAGCAGCACAGTACAGTGTGAGGAGTACTTGTGAAAGAAATACACTGACGTGCTCCAAAGCTTGACCTTAGCTACGTACCATCGGCAGGTTTTCTCTCTGGAGGAAATTTGGTCTCGAGTGTAGCCTCAAGACCTAAGTGTGGCCCTTAGAGAACCTTGTAGACATAGCTATTGTTTCTGGTGCTCCCTTATTCTGCTTGCTGTATGCATGTGTTTCCTAGCAGGCAAAGCTGGTGGTGATCCTAGCACAACGGGAGTAGGCCCCAGCTTTTAGGATGTGCRACTTAGAATGAAAACACCTTTCTTAATTACCTTATCCTGTTGTCAAGGACCTGAAACAGCTTCTTACTCTCAATGTGCTTTGGAATAGTTAACTTGAACAAGAAAAAAAAATGGAAATATAAGGGGAAAAAGCTCCCACCAAAAGTTTGACTCAACCTCAACTATGCCAAACTTCATTCTCTACTCGTGTGTGACCAATAGTTGAGTAACTGCTTTTCAACATCTTTCCCCCCCACATTCTCATGATGAGCTTGCACCTACATCTTAAAGTGTACACTCTGGATAAAATAGGTAGTAGCCAAACAAGTTGACTGAGCGATCTGAAGACAGAATTGTGGAGAGGATATAACTAACAATACCTGAGTGAATTTCCTCTGGGACATCTGGCATTTTGCTGGACATTTTTAGTGCTTCCAGTCTGAGTGCTTCCAGCTGAGATGTCTCTCACTGTGCGCTTTACTTGCCTCTAGTACAGAGTGTAGGATTACTTGATAGACCCTACAGACCCTGTTTTATGCCTTGTTCTTGTTTTTGGGGCCCACAATCTTGACCTTTAGCAGATCGCGATAGGCTCCGTCCTAGGGATAGCATTGAGAAAATGAAGTTGGGTGTCCTGCAGCCGTGCCTCTAGAATTAGTAGTTGAACTGAAGACTGAATTTTCTACAGTATATGAGTAAATCCCTATTCAGGGTTCTGTCAGGATTTGGATAGGTATCTCTGGATGATGCCTAAGAAAACACTTCCTCAGAAATTCAGTAAAGTCCTGCTGATAGATTCCCATTGGCTATAAAAAAAAAAGAAAAAAAAAAAAGAAATCTTGGTCATACCAAGACCTCATATTCTCTATGCTCATCTCAATTTTATTGGACCTTTTGAATCTTCCCTGCTCTGAAAACCTAGCTGACATTTTCACAAGGCGCTTGTACGCTACTTTCTGTTCCTTACTGGGACAGAAACACTTGAAAGCTTTTCAGAGCTTCTGTTCTTATTTCCAGCAGGAACTGGCAAATGCAGCACAAAATAAGTGTAAGAAAGAAAAATGCATGGAGTATACGTTTTGAACCCCTAAGAGACCACCATTTGTGTTTACTTCTGAGTTTAGCTGGCTGTTCCATATATTCTTTATTTTAACTGAACCAATTTCCCTTCTGTAGCCGCAATAAATTTCCAGAGACAGAAAAACTCTTACCACCCTGCCCAGGG
The DNA here is from genome assembly GCF_003343005.1 of Rhea americana. Classification (NCBI taxonomy): domain Eukaryota; kingdom Metazoa; phylum Chordata; class Aves; order Rheiformes; family Rheidae; genus Rhea; species Rhea americana. The sequence continues at coordinate 19,872,720 of NW_028185037.1, forward strand.
TAAAAACCCCTCTACTCAAGGAATAAAGTTGAAAGTGCACTCTGCTAACGATTTTCCAGTACTATTCCTTTTATTGACATTTCTGCTGCAATTGCCAGAAAGCATGTCACCCCCAGGGCCTCAGTGAATATTCAGARAAAATGATTATGTGTAAAATCATGTCTTTCACAAACTGAAAATTAAGGCAACCTGTTGATACAAATGGCCTGAGAGCATTAGCACATTGATCCCAAAGGTAAACTCTGTGCCAGCTCRTAACTGAAGTTGCAAGGCCATTTTCCAAGTGTTTAATGCAACCAGGCTGCATGAGCAGGAGAAATCAGAGGGGGCATTTACGCTTTCCTAGCCTCACTCTGACARCTAGAAATCCTAGTCTGAAATAATAGCGTTTTCCCTACTGCTGATAATTTCTGAACTCCTCTGCAAAGGGCCCTACTTCCATTTAAGCTCCTAGTCGTGCAATACCAGAGTGATCACATCCTCCGGTGTGGGAAGCAACTTCCTATTCCCTTCARGGGCAGCACGGACAGTGTTTAGTGTACAGTCCTTGATTCATTATTAGTGGGCACAGTTTAGGCCTCTTCAGACTTGCACCAGCTCCTAGATGAAGACTTTGACTGGGCTTTTTAAAACTTTCAGCCTTCATGATCTGAAAAGTCATGGCACATGAAGAGACATGCTTACAGCAAGCAGGAACTGCAGTCACAGTACCGATTTACTAGAGACTTTTTTGGTTCCAGGCTTTTGGCTCTTATCTTTCTCTTTCTCTGGTTTGTTGATGGCTACATTGTTGTTTCATATAATCACTGTGTTTTTTCTACACAAAATCCATATGGCAATCATTGCCATCTTAAGGGTAAATGCAAAGGGAGACTAATAATAAAATAATAATAAAGATGAAAAAATCTGTGTTGCTTGATCTAGATCCTCACTTTAAAAGCCTTCCTGAATCTCTTCTCCCTATCTTCCGCCCATGATGCAGAGTTTTCCTGCTGTAGGCTGCAGGGAGGAAGATCTTCAAGCAAACACTGAGCCAGCRTCTCCAAAGGCATTCTCCAGGAATTGGGGGGAGTTGTACATTGGCAGGTACAGCCAAGACATTGGGGTGTTTCGCAGTGTTCCCATCTRTCACAGGTAGTGCTTGGGATTCAGATCTCTCTGACTTGTCCTCTTCCCACTTCCAGTATCTGAGTGTAGAGGACTATGTGTTGGTCAAAGCTTTTGCCCTTTTTTCCCATCTCAGAGAGTGCTGCTTTGCTGTGTTGTGTGAGGAATATAAAAATTTTTTGGAAGTGGAAGGTAATCATCATGGGATATGCGCTATTACTAAATTAGATAATTGTGCCAGCAATCTGTAAGTTTCATTCATCACACTAATTTACAAAGGAGCTCACTATTACCTTCTGCTTACTCTGTCTGTTGTATCCACAACACTTTCTTTATTTCACATTAAGGCTTAAAAACTTTTGAGGTGCAGACTGTTTTCAACTACTATTTTTCCTCAGTGTGAGGGAAAGAGATGGAGCTAGCTCTTGTGATGTAAGAAATAAATGACCTCCTGAGTTCCTAAGTTGCAAAAAAAATGTTAGCACCAAAGGCATAAAAGTGTCACAGGAAATCAAAAAGGTTTTATCTTTGAGCAATCTATTAAATACATATACATATATGAATGCTTAAAGCACCATTTATTCATTTTTGACATTTCATTACATAAGAGTGGACCSTCTTCATTATTTATTTGCTAGAATTTTTTGATTGATATCTAAGAATGTTTTTAGGGTTTGACTGAAGCCCTATTCATTGCATCATCCATTCCCAGTTCAAACATGTTATTGAAACAGATTTTCTCTGATGTTACTCTGAGGGGGATAATGACAAAGCAACTAAATTGACTTCAGGGAGTGATGATGTATGTAGAACATGTAAATGGAAGCAGCACTTGGCCAGCCTCCATGATGCCCATCTTGATGTGGTCMGTGTCCTTTTTGCCAAAGTCCTTATTTTGCGCTAATCTTGCTGTAAGAAGTCAGCATGATTGTTCATTGAAAGAGGTTGTTTCAAAGTTACATTTGCCCTCTCAATTCTTTTTTCATGTGTGCACAGGACTGCATTTTCATTACTCTCTTTTTATGCTAGCAAGTATTAGGAAACATTGAGTCACAGATCTTTTACTAGCAAAAGGCTAAATTTGGGAAGCATCTTCCTGGAATGATCTGGAAAAGTATGAGAGTTCCCCTGAGCCTCCTGCAGTGATGTGCTTTTCTACAGTGGAAAATGTGTGGCTATCATTACATTTCAAACTGAAATTAAAAAACCTTAGATAAGTAGAAAAGGGATTCACTGATTTGAAAGGCAGGGTGGGCCATGATATCTCCTAGACTGCTCTTCCTGCTAACACTAGTCAGGCATTTCTAAACCAGAGCCACAATTATTCTTCAGTCTACAGAATTTTAAAGATGGAGTCCAGATTTTTCAAAATTTAATATCATGGAAAGTGTTCCCACTGTGTTCCTTGGCACACTGATACATTAATTTATGCCCTCAGYGTATGATTTAAAGACACTTTAACATGACAGAAGTACAGTCTATTACCTTGATGGATAATCCTATTCTCCACCATCCCCTAGTTCCTTACCTCCTTCATGCTGACACAAGCACTGCTAAAGCCATTCAGTCAATCAAGACTGGGGATGGATCCCACCTCAAAACTCATTTGGGGGAGCAAGTTGCTATATCAAAGTCACTGTTCCAGATCATTATACAGCTCTCTGAGAAGCAGTGCCAGCACAAGGAGGTGATGGGAGGGCCTAACCAGCCCAAAGAGGACAGCATGCTCTTTTATCAGTGAATAGTACTATGAAACTGTGGCCTCAGCTAAAATGCTGCACTTGTTCCAGAACAGATGAGTTTACATTTAGTTGCATTAAAGGAGCCAAGTAAAGGAGCAGAGCAATAGCAAGTCATTCTGGTACATGCAATGACCTTCCTACAGCTTCAGTCAGCTGCAGGTTGTCCATCCAGTTGGCTTTCCACGGCATTTCCAGGGCAGGAGTCTTAGMCAGGTAGGTTCAAGTAACCTTTCTACATGACTTTGCTATGGCTTAATAAAGGGAAACCGCTTCTCAGACGAGCCAGGCCAACCTCAAGAACTCACCTGTCCCTCACCTGTTCTGCTTCTACTACTGTCAGCAGCAGATTTTAGTAGCAATAATTTTCTCTAGTTATTACTTTAGATATATAGAATATTGTTTGGCTGRGAACTTGTGAGATGCCACCAAAACACCACACCTTGGGCTAGCAGTTTMATATTCAAAATTATTCTGGTAAGAGGAGACTGAGAGGAGATCTTATCAATGTACTCAAATACCTTAAGGGGGAGTGTAAAATGGGATGGGGCTAAATTCTTTCCAGTTGTCCCATGGACAGGACAAGAGGCAATGGACACAGACTGAAACACAAGAAGTTCCACCTGAATATGAGGAAGAACTTCTTTACTGTGAGAGTGACAGAGCACTGGAACAGGTTGCCAAGAGAGGCTGTAGAATCTCCTTCTCTGGAGATATTCAAAACCCACCTGCCTGGATGCAACCCTGTCTACCATGCTCTAGGTGACCCTGCTTGAGCAGGGGGATTGGACTAGATGATCTCCAGAGGTCCCTTCAAATCTCAACCATTCTGTGATTCTATGATTCTGTGAAGTGCAGTGAATCAGAGATGTAGCTGAATTCATGTGAGCTGACAGATTATTTTTCCTCACTGACCAGACATCACAAGGAGGACATACTCCTTGGTTTCTTTTATCCTTGGGTTAGCATATAATGTTAATTCATTGCATTGTGTTGGACAATTACAACTACCTTATTTGTATTTATGTTATCTTGCCTGCATAGCTTCAGGCCCTCACTCTCCAGTTACTCTTATTAAGAAAATTGACAAACAGAGCTAGTAGCAAGTCATAGGGTGACTGATTTGTGTAAGTAAGTGGTGCTACTGCTGCTGTGATAAGCCTGGGCACATTTTCAATCCTGGTTTCTGCAACTGGTTTTTGTTTCTGTGTGGGAGTATCTGGGAACAGCACCAGAAAGCGTGTCCTGCATGGCAACTTTTAACTTCTTCAGAAAGCTTACAAAACAGTAGCTTATCAGTTACTGCCAACTAGCTTTTTGCCCAAGTACAATAAAAATCAAAAAATGAAAAATAATTTCTTTCTTCCAGCACGCCCCCTCTACCTCAGAGTGCTTCCTCATGCCTTTTGTGCTGTGCATACTCTGCTTCTGCCTCCCCATCTTAGTTTTCATTCACTCTTGTACTCTGTAATTCTTATTCCATTAGGGAAGATTTCTGTGATTTCCATGACCTCTTATCTCAGTGTTTCATTTTACACAACACAACTGTTTGGAGTATGGGCCACTTCCAGTGTGCTGAGCAACCTTTTCTCTTTGCCTTAAAAYATCTTCTATGGAACACTTTGCCTCCAGGTCTGTCTCTGATTATTTAATTCCTATAGTCCGAATTCAACTGTAGGTTGCCATTGGAGGCCTCTTGAAAGGGCCAGGTGTTACAGAAAAAACAAATTTGTTCCATCTCGTTTGGAAATGAATCTCAGAGTAAAGATTTGAAAGCTCTATGCAAAGTCAAACATAAGAGTTTATGGCATATTTGGAATTACCTGGAACTAGGCAATCGATAATGCAAAACCAAAATTGAACAATAACAGTTCCAAAACAAAAACAAATTTAAAAAGGTGGCAGAGAAAGCACATAAACACAAGCAAAGCAAAGCAAGGGAGGAGCAAGGAAGTGAGACCAAAAAAATGTTTGAGGCAAAAATGTCTATTCTAGCATTGTCTTCTCTTCAAAGAGAGATAGTGAGAAATGAATTCTTGATGAAAGTCTGCGTGCTGGCTTTTCTACTACAAAGGGAAGAATCAGTGAGCATTTCAGCAAAAAAAAAAAAAAAAAAAAAAAAAAAAGTTTTACAGTTTCTGATATTGTTGGAATGCTGAAAATGACCCAAATGGTTCACAAGATTCATATGCTGTGCCTTTGGCTGCCTTCATTGCATGTATAGAAAAAAGAATAAAGTGTAAAAATAGGCTCATTTCTTTTCTGTAACAAATGTTCTTCATTCTTCTCTCCTCCCACCAGGCTCAGAATGTGTAAAGRCTCAGTTCTGCTGTTTCTAGCCATCTCATCTAAGTGCCACTTTTCGAAGGACATCCATGTATTTTTGCCAACTCTCATGATTTTATGGCAAGTCTCACCATTTCTTTTTTCAAAGTTCCAGCTTCTAGGATCATGTGCAGAAAATATCATCTTTGCTAAAAATCAATCAACCAACAAAACAAGCAAAATCCCAGAATATATGAACATCTCTTTTTTTCCCTGAAAAGTCATTACAAAGCAATTTCATAACGTTAGTTTTACTAATAATATTTGCATTGTATTATCATCTCTGACAGTTGTCATACTAGCTGCTTAAAAAAACACAGAATAGATTTTCCTCACTTAAAATATTCTGGGACTGGGCATGCTTGGGATTTTTCATATTATATGTTATATATTTTCATATTGTACATTAAATAATATTAAGTCTTCAAGAGAGGAAGATGGTCTTAAAAAATGACCAGAAGTGAGCAGGTAGAAATTGCGGGTCATCTTAGGTGTTGAGTTATTGCAAGCGAAGGCCTGCAAGTCAGCAGAGCTAAACAATGATTGCAGTGCTGTTTGAAACTAGATGATGAAAGTATAAGGATTCATCATCTGTTTAACAAGAAAGCAGAAAAGAACAAACAAAATTATGTCCAAAGAACCAGGGAGAAGTAGTCTTCCCATAAGATGCAGCCTTTTGAAGGATTCAGGGAATATCGTGGCACCAGCTGTAAGGAAATGGAGAAGAATCACCACAAAGTGGAAAGTTACTTTTATTGCATACTTCTGCACTACAGAATAATTGCATGATTAGTAGCTCTCCAAGCGGACAAATGAAAGATTTGTAGAACAAAGGGAAATAGAAGGGACATTAGAGATCATCTAGCTCTTTTCCATATTCCAGTGAAAGATTAGCTCTTCTGAATTCACAGAATCACAGAATCGTTGAGGTTGGAAGGGACCTTTTGAGATCATCTAGTCCAAACCCCCTGCTCAAGCAGGGTCACCTAGAGCATGTTAGACAGGGCTGCATCCAGGCAGGTGGGTTTTGAGTGGCTCCAGAGATGGAGATTCCACAACCTCTCTTGGCAACCTGTTCTAGTGTTCTGTCACTCTCACAGGAAAGACATTCTTCCTCATATTCAGATGGAACTTCTTGTATTTGAGCCTGTTGCTTCTTGTCCTGTCACTTAGCACCACTGAGAAGAGTCTGGCCCCATCCTCTTGACATAGTCCTTAAGATATTTGTATATATTGATAGATCCCATCTCAAACTTCTCMACGCTAAACAGACCCAGCTCYTGCAGCCTTTTCTCATGAGAGAGATGMTCCAGTCCTCTAATCATCTTTGTAGCCCTATGCTGCACTCCAGTAGCTCCATGTCTCTCTTGTACTGGGGAGCCCAGAAATGGACACAGTACTCCAGATGTGGCCTCACCAGGGCTGAATAGAGTGGCAGGATCAATTCCCTTAACCTGCTGGCAACRCTCTTCCTAATGCACYCCAGGATATCRTTGGCCTTCTTGGCCACAAGGACACATTGCTGGCTCATGGTCAACTTGGTGTCCACCAGCACTCCCAGGTCCTTCTCTGCAGAGCTGCTCTCCAGAAGGTCAGCCCCCACCCTGTACAGGTGCATGGGGTTGTTTCTCCCTAGGTGCAGGACCCTGCACTTGCCTTTTTGTTAAACTTCAGGAGGTTCCTTTCTGSSCAAMTCKCYAGCCTGTCCAGATCTCTCTGAATGGCAGCACAGCCCTCRGGTGGATCAGCCACTCCTCCCAGCCTGGTATCATCAGCAAACTTGCTGAGGAGGCACTCTGTCCCYTCAYCCAGGTCAYTGATGAAGAAGTTGAACAGGATGGGACCCAGGACTGASCTACTGGCATAGCTACAGGCTTCCAACTAGACTCTGCACCACAGAACACAACCCTCTGAGCTYGGCCTTTCAGCCAGTTCTCAATCCACCTSWCYRTCCACTCATCTAACCTGCACTTCCTGAGCTTCTCTAGGAGGATGTTATGGGAGACAGTGTCAAAAGCCTTGCTGAAGTCACGGTAGACAACATCCACTGCTCTGCCCTCACCTACCCAGCCAGTCATTCCATCCTAGGAGGCTATCRGGTTGGTTAAGCAGGATTTCCCCTGGGTGGATCCATGCTGACTACTCCTGATACTACACCTTCTTTTCTTCCACGTGCTTAGAGATGACATGCAGAAGGAGTTGTTCCATCCCCTTTCCAGGGATGGAGGTGAGTTGCCTAGGTCCTCCTTCTTGCCCTTTTTGAAGACTGAAGTGATGCTGGCTTTCTTCCAGTCCTCAGGCGTCTGTCTTGTTCTCCACGTCTTTTCCAAGATGACAGAAAGTGGCCTAGCAATAACATCCACCAGCTCCCTCAGTACTCACGGGTGCATCCCATCGGGGCCTATGGATCTGTGGCTGTCAAGTTTGCCTAAATGATCTCTAACCTGATCCTCTTCGACCAAGGGAAAGTCTTCCTTTCTCYAGACTTTCTCTCTTTTCTCCAGGCCCTGGGATCCCTGAGGGCTATCCTTAGCAGTAAAGACCGAAGTAAAGGTGGCCTTCAGTAACTCTGCCTTCTCTGTATCCTTYGTCACCAGGGCACCCACCCCATTCAGCAGGAGGCCCACATTTTCCCTAGTCTTCCTTTTGCAACTGGTGTATTTCAAGGAGCCCTTCTTGTTGTCCTGGACATCCCTTGCCAGATTTAATTCCACATTGGCCTTAGCCGTCCTTGTCAGATCCCTGCATACTCTGACAATCTTCCTATAGTCCTCCCAAGTTGTCTGTCCCTTCTTCCACATTGTGTGTGCTTCCTTCTTCTGTTTGAGTTTTACCAGGAGCTCCTTGTTCATCCATGCAGGTCTCCTGCCTCCTTTACTGGACTTCTTCCTCATAGGAGTGCACTGATCCTGAGCTTGAAGGAAGTGATACTTGAATATTAACCAGCCAGGCCTCTTGGACATCTCTTCCTYCCAGGGACTTAACCMATGGGATTTCTCCAAGTACGTCTCTGAAGAGGCCAAAGTTTGCTCTCCTGAAGTCCAGGGCTGCGATCTTACWTTTTGCCCTGCTTCCTCCTCACAGGATCCTGAACTTCACCATCCCACGGTCACTGCATCTAAGGCTGCCCCCAGCCTTCACATCTCCACCCAGTCTTTCTTTCTTTATTAGTACAAGATCYAGCAGCACTCCTTTCCTTGTTGGCTCCTCTACCCCACAGTGTCAAGAAGTTATCATCAGTGCTCTGCAGGAGGCTCCTGGACTGTTTGCACCTAGCTGTGCTGTCTTTCCAGCAGGTATCAGGGTGAGAACTCTGGCTTGTGACTGTGAGGCTGCTTCCAGTTGTCTGTAGAAGGTCTCATCGACTTCTTCTTCCTGATCAGGTGGCCTGTAGCAAACACCCACAACAGYGTCACCCATGTTAGCCTGCCCTTTAATCCTTACCCGTAAGCTATCAACTCTCTCTTCATTCACCCCTAGGCAGAGCTCGATACATTCATTTTTGGCAGTTGTTTGTCTAATATGTTATTTCAAATTTCAGTGATAGATGCCTCTGTCTTTAAGCAGCATTTTTCAGCATTTACTGTCCTTAAAAGTATCTCTCACTTTGTAACTTGCATCTCATGCTAAATTTAAAGCAAATTACTTCTTGTCCTGCCCACAATAGATATGAAGAACATTTTAGTCTTTCCTTTCTGAAGCTTACTGTAACTGAAAATGGCAGGGCTTTCTTCTCAGGAGCAAAAAATCTTAATTCTTTCTGTCTTGCTCCAGATACAGCATTTTCTAGGATCCTTTTTTTTTTTTTTTTTTTTTTTTTTGACTTCCTCTACCCAGTCCACATGTGAATTTTTCCTGTGTAGTCCACATCCTTCTTGAAATTCTGTTCTTTAGGCTGGACATAGGACCGTAACTGGGCCCTTTTTAGTACTGAGCAGAGTAGAAGGATATTCTCCGTATGACACGCTTGTCTATACACTTCAAGAATGATCGTGGCAGTGGGAAGGATTTGCAGTTACTTAACAATRTTGACTTCTTTTCAGTTAATGGTCTACTAAAGTCTCTAGACACTTATCTGAAGAATTTCTACCTAAACAGTCACTCTAATGCCTTTTACTGGGTAACTCTCCTTTCCTTTCCTTAACACTCCTTTGTTTTTCATATTTGGATCCAACAAGCAGCAAGGATATTTAGTCTTCATCCACCTGGATGATGTCTCCTAAGGCCATCCTTCGAGTAGACTGTCTCCTTACAAAGGAAGCCTCATCTATTACCCTTTGCTGTGCTCCTCGTTCCTTGTGCTTTTTGGCCACATTCTCAATGAGCTTGCTTGCATCACTCAAGGTTTTCTGTGTTCGTTGACCTGCATTTTTCTGCTTGCTTTCCCCCASAGTTGGATCTAGGACCTTTAAGGGTTTGTCTCTGCCATGATCCTCCTGCTGCTCTTTCATATACCTTAATCTGAATCGGCGTTGGGAATCACTCTGGCAAGGATCAGGGCTGCAGTCAGGGCTGTTAGAGTCTTCATGTATGTCAGGCACCYGGAGGGTGGGGATTAACTGCTTACGGACTGTCTTTGGGGCATCTTCGGGACCTGATTGTTTAGTCAACTTAGAGCTTGTCTCTGGAGGCAAAATAATTTGGATTTCTCCCAGRGGTTTGCTGCTTTTCAGGGAAAGGTGATCATTTTTATTCTCTAGAGTAGCCTTCTCACTCAGCTTTATCTTGTGGAGGTTTTCTAGTTCCCCTTGGGCCAGATTCTTTACCCTTTTCACATGGGGTTCATTGCTGATGGAGCTAGTAACTGTCAGCTTTTGAGCAGCCATTTGGGCTTCTCTCCGGATGATCATAATCTTTTGGAGCTGAGCTTCTTTCACTTCCAAAGGAATCTCCAGGGGAGCCAACTTCACTGGCCTCTTCAGGGTGACATTCTCCGTGCTACATAACTCATTTGCACGATGCAGGCTGGGAGACAAAGCCCCCTCCTTTTTTACCTTTTCTGGCCACATTTTTTTCTCTCCTTGGGCTGGCCTTTTCTCTGAAATCCTGGGAGAAGGAGGATGGAGACCAAGGTTCCTACGTTCGTTTCCTGATTTACCTCCTGGCAAGATAGGGATAGGGTTCTTCTCAGGCTGCAGGTTCATGATGGTGACTTCACTGACAGTACAGTTGTACTTGGGCATCATCTTCTCCTCAGACATTGGAGCACCCTTAAAGAAAGCAAACACACATGGGGATCACTACCACACATCCCATTAATGGTCACCACTAGGTTTTTACATGTTTTGAGTTTGTCAAGATTGCAGCTTGATGCAGCTCACTCCCCATAGCCATAAGCCCCAAGCACTCTGCTCCATCATTTGGCTCACCTCTGGTTAATCTAACAWAAAGAGCCAACTTAATTTCTATATCTGCTCCATGTTTACAATACGCCTGACAACCTTCAAGAATTGTCTCTCTCTGGCTGTGTCACCAGCTCTGTCTGTCATTACTCATTTTCTCAGTGCAGCATTGCCATTTTTTCTCTGCTTTGTCCCAAGTATTGAGTGTCCTTTCTAAGCAGTGGGCTGCACTGTTCTGTATGCTATAGTCATTAGTTTAAAGGAAGATGGAGACTTACAGAGAGGTTGTGGAGTCTCCTTCTCTGTAGATACTCAGATCCCACCTGGACATGATCCTGTGCAGCATACTGTTGGTGACCCTGCTTATCAGGATAGGACTAGATGATCTCCAAAAGTCACTTCCAACCTCAGCCATTCTGTGTGATCCTATGTGATTGCACAAGATGTGGAAAATGCTACTATCACCACAGAATTGGTRTTAATTTGGGGAAGTTCTTAGATGAGGCACAGATGTGGGCCCTTCATTCCTCCAACATGCCCGAGTAATGTGCATTTCTGCTGAAGGTAATCATCCAGCTCACTCCAATRCCTGTATTGACATTTGTTTTGTAAGGCAGGACATGTGCTTTCATTTCTGTCCAAATTCTGCCTAATTACACTAAATGCTTTCTATAAGTGGCAGACAGTTACACCAATGGTGATTTTTTTCTAGTGTCAATATAATTTGGGGGCAGGTTTAGCTCAGTTGGTTAGTGATGCTGCTAATGCCAAGGTCATGGGTTCAATCCCCATATTGGCTATGCTGAGGGTTGGACTAGATGACCTCCAGAGTTCCCTTCCAACCTTRCCATTCWATGATTCTAAGTATACTCCTGAATGAGTCTAGAGGGTATTCAGCATATCCTAGGTGTCATTCAGTTTCAAATCCATTGAATTATAAGATGCTAACTAAAGTGCTAAAGTCACTAGTTTTAAGTGCCTTGCTGTATTCCAGTGAAACGGTTCAGACTGCCTACAGCGCTGTAAAAGCAAAGTGAAATACAATAAACATAAATAAACCCTTGTCCTAAAATTCAAGGACATAAAGCAATGAGACAGAATGAAAGCTCCARTTTACAGTGAGGTATGGGGATGGAAAGGAAGGAAAGGTAAATAATGTAGTACCTACAAATGATCATTCTAAAAATGATATTTGTTGAAAAATCTTTTACATGCCTTTAGAAAGTGGGGAACCAACTAAAACCCAATGATCTATCCAAGTCTAGACAAATGGGTGCCATGGTGCTTGGTGTATAGGACATCGCATCCTTAAAATGTTAACTGAACATCAAAGATGTTTACATCAGCCTCTTCCTAGCTATGGCCATTCTTTGCTTTTATTCTAGTTTAAGGCAAGAGTGATTACATGAGCAGGCAACTCTTTGCTGCATGAAAAATCAACCTTGTTAAGAAGGCCAGGAGAAATTTGACACACACCTAAATCCTATTGGAGCCCTAATGCTAATACACTTAAAACCTATCCAAGGCCAATGTACAAGATAAGCTGCTTCCTCTGTTACCCTGAACACATTACTCAATACCTTCTCAAAATGTCCATAGGCTATGTATATAGCCCTATTTAAAACTTTAATKAAGTAATTGGCCCAGTCTTGTATTGGTAATTGCTCTGTGCCCAAAATTCCCTTTGCAGTCAATGAGAGACCCATGCAAAGAGTGACTCCTTCAAACTCTCACGATCAAAGTATTATAATAGTGGTATTATCAAAGGGGCCACCAGTCTTTATTTAGAAATCACAACCTTCATGTAATTTAAATACTTTCCTACTCAGTCTCAGCTTCCTTATCTTTCTGTTATAAACTGCACAGTAATGGAAAGGCAGCCACAGAAGAGCAGTATACATTATTACTGTTTTACTAAACTTAATGCATGCACTTCAGCCAGGTGGCCAATTAGCATGGACTGGCCACAGATCTAGTCAAGGAAACTTAGTGTTCCTCATAAACAGGAATCTGATGGCCCTCCACTTAACCTATCTTTGTGCCTGGACTAGTCCTCAGAGAAAGGTGTTTCTGCTATTTTTACTTCACTTTGATTTCAGAAGTCTGCTTATTACAGGCAATAAACACTTGATTTATAGGCATAAAGTGAGAGATGCAGTACTGCCTCAGGGGAACCTGACACTGTTTCAAAATCTTGCTCACCAGCTAGAAGACAAGGCCTATTGATGAAGGGATTGAGCTGAGGAACATTATACAGTCTTGGCCTTCAATCTCTTGTCATTCAATAGCTGATGAAACCAGACAGATTTCAAGCAGCCTCGGGAGTCTGGAGGTTTCTCTTGGTAGGTACATAGTAGAACTGGGACAAGCAGAATGGGCCAAGCACATTTTACATCAAATGCACAAAGATACTCCTGGGAACCAACTGGACTTTACTCAGAAAGTCAATTCTTCAYGGGAAAAAAAAGCTGCAGGCCATGGTTGTATCACACAACTCTGCAGGCTTGAGATCCAAACCAATATTTTATGCAAATCAACTTGCATCATTCCATGCCTCCTCCGTTTCTGCCCTGTTGTGAGCATAACAACAAAGAGGCAATAGAAGGACGTTATAGTATACATGGTTACAGGTGTGTCGCGGTTGAAGGGGATCCTTTAAAAATTCCTGCACTCTATTTTCCTTAGTCACACCTGTGAAGTTTCCTCTTCTTGTTCAATTAAACCAGATTTATAGTACATAAAAAAAAAATCCTAAATCTCAAGCCTTCCTACATAAGGAAAAGGTTTAATCTCATTGCTACAGGATAATCTGCAATGATAAGCAGATGTTACACAACTCAAATGCTTTTCCTTCCCAGCGTCACATGTATCAACTGATTGCTATGGTTCAAAGGGAGAGACAGAAATATCTAAGAAAGGAAGTTCACAAATCAAATCCTCCAGCTTATCCAGTTGAAAGCTTGTCGCTAGATTGGAGGTTTCTGAGTTCAGTCCCAAATAAACGTGGAGTCCTTAGCATGCCTTAATTCTCCATGTAATAACTGAAGTGCTGGTAGTGAAAAGCCTCTGGCATGTGGAGATCCATTATACATGCTGTTATTCAGCAGGGGAGAGACATGATTCAGTTTAAATGGCTAGGACTGAATGGCTTTGCTACCACTGCAAATTCTGTAGATGTAGTGAGTGACTCCAATCATTGTCATCAGACAATGCCGCAAACAGAGCTGGCACCTCAGGCAACTCCTAGAAGAGCCCTAAATATCCAGCCTCTGAGAACTCTGGCTGCTTTCACTGGTTGACATAAGGATCACATCTGCAAAGGGGCTCAGCAGAGAAAAATGTAACAAGACAACGGTGTCTGTGGACCATTGGGCCCTAGAAGGATGTTAGATGGTCCATCAGGCTGGTGAAGCCAAAACATAACAGTGCCTGTAACCAACAGCACTGAAGATAGAGCTGATGTCACACCCAGCTGAGCCCCAAATAAGCAGGTGTCCACTTCAAGGTGAAGTGAGTAGGGAGGACTTGTCACAAGTACATGCTGAGTCTTTGCAATTGAGGATCCAGAGATTTGGTGAGCCATTCTGTTGCATCTGTAGATATCTTAAAACTATAACAATAGCAAGATCTTCAAAACAAAATTAAGTGGAGTGGTTTGGACATCAGCCCTCACATCAGGAAACCCACTTAAATTCCCTTTTCCACAACAAACTGCGTATGTGATGGCAGGAAGATGCTTTGTCCCTCTGTGACTGTGTTCTCCACCTGTAAACTTAGGCTGATTCCCTCTCCTAATCCATAGGAGCATTATAAATGTAAGCATATTATAGAATACAAGTTACTCAGCAACGCTGGAAATAGAGTTATGTTAGTTCTCAAAATAGATTCTGTTCCAGACAACTTAATTTCAGAAAACAAGGGCTCTACAGAATCATGTGACATGTTAAATAATCAAAAACTATCTTGAAAATCACACCCCTATAGCACTGAACATGTGTGAAACATTTTTTTTCTATAAAGCCCTAGGCACTTTATAAGGTAGAGTATTCTTGTTTCCTTTTCACTTTRCTGACAYGACTGAATCTTTGGATGGGCAGTGAGATCTTTTTAACACTATCTTATACCAGTGACACTCTGAAAGCTTCTTTACACTTCGTATAGCACCTCACTGAATACATGAAGAGTCTGGTGTGAGTTTTAGGAAAACTATAGCAGACCTGCCCTTGAAAATCCATCCAATTTGCAAATCATGAGGCTCCCAAAAATAGCAACCTGTTCCAGGTGGTGTTGATTTTATTGTCCAAAATTTCCCATATCACTGCTTAGCTTTACTGAGCAAAGTAACTCTGGCTATTTAGTTCTTGGTAAGCTTGTTATAGGGATTTGCGATATTGCAGGAAGAGGTTGAGTTCAGTTACTACAGAATTCCAGTCCTAGTATTAATGTTGATGCTCTGCAACCACACATAAGTCACATCATAAACTAATTTTTCCAGCTTCCACATTTAAATAAGGACATAGTTCCTTATTTAGACCAATCAAAGATCTGTAAAAACTGCACAACTAATATTAGGCTTCTAAATCCAAATTTAAGATATAAATACACGACCTGCTTTTCAATAGCAGCGCTGGCTTTGCACTTTTTAAATTCAGACAACTTATTTAAAGATCTAAATTATAATTTAAGAGTCTAGCTTCAGGTTCAAAATTCCTAGCCTTAGCTGTCAGAATAAGGACCTTGTCTTCCCAGAATCTTGAGTAGATCCCAGTCATGTCAACAAGACTGCATGACAAGACAAAGGTCTGCATGTGCAGTTGGATCCACACTGTAGAGCCCAGCTATCCCAGGGTGTTGGGCGTAACATTTTGGCACTAGCCTAAATCTTCCCACTGCTGTGAGCAGAGTGAAGTAAAAATGGAAAATTCAATATCCTCAGCTAACTACCAGCTCCTACTTAATGTTAAATGTCCACAAAGATAGCAACATGAGCAGAACTTGCAAGAGCAAAGAGATTGAGCTATTTTCTTGCCAGTTTTTCTTAATTTAGGATTTGGCACTATACAGCCAGAGAGATGGAGCTATGTACTACAGTGAAAACTCCTGTCTACAAATTAATTTAGTATCTTGCACTATCCCACTGATAACAGAGGCCAGCACCTAGAAGGCAGTGAAAGCAATTCAGCAATTATTCAATCTGCCTGTTGTCTGGATGCCACTCATCCATTGCACTCAGAAATACTTCAGGAGACAGGCACCTTTTTGTGGCTCTCTCCTGCAATGTTTCATTCAGAAGAGAAGAAAGAGCATCCTTGTCTTCTGAAAAAGAGGCTCCTTTGGTTCTTAAAGGAGAGCTCCTAAGCCGTCATGTGCCCTCTCTCCATAGCACTGAGGGAGGCCTTATTCCTGCCAAAACTGTTCCATTTTGTTTAGACCAACTGGGCCACAAGTGAAAGACTGGCATAGACATACAGACCAGAAATGAGGGTCTTTACCTTGAAGGTGCCCTTTGACAAGGACAATAAACAGCCAGAACCAAAATCTCTCCCTTACCAGCTGAATGCCCAGCCACAGGGCTAAAAGCTCTACTCACATTTTCTCACTCCTTGCTACAATATATTTCCATCTCCACAGCTTCAACAGCAGGGGCTAAGAGGTCTTCCAACCCCGGCTGGCCTCATGTTTTGGTTTGGGCATGCTCTTAATGGGACGCCTCTGGCAGAATCCCATCACACTAAAGGAATCCTACAGATGAAAAGTCTTTGAAAAGGCAGTTATGTGCTACTTAAAGGCTATGCACAGAGGACGAGAGTCATCTCACCTCTCTCTAGCTGTTAAKTCTAATCTGAACTGGTTGTCTAAGTGTCTTCAACAGGAATAGTGAGCAATCAGTTCTTCCCGTCTGAAAATAGATACCTCAAATAGTATGTCAAATAGTGGGATGATTTATCTTTGAGAAGACCCTGTCACACTTCTGTAGCTTTGAGGCTCCATGGTTAAAGGTAAAGGAAGGGAAACTTACTCTAAGGAACCAGCAGCAAAGCAGAATCTGATCAGCAGGCCCCATCTCTTTGATGGTTGGGACTAGTTCTGAACATTTATTTTACCCCTTCAGATAGTTTTATTACCCACAGTCTGCAGATRTTATTTGCTTAATACTATCACTCTACGAATACATTTTTCACATGTTCCTATTAAGCCATAGGCAGCATAAAGTGTTATGTCAGTATTGATGTTAAGGCAGAATTACCTGCTAGTTCTGCTAATCTACTGATGCTTTGATAGCAGGGGTATTACAAATAGAGCTTCTTTGTACCAGATGATTAAACATGACCCAAAAGTCTACAGTTTTCCAGTTCCCTGAAAATTAYCACTTCCTTGTTGAATTCAGTAGCATTCAAAGCCAGAAGAGTCAACGACAGTCTATGCTCTGATCCATTAATGACATGGATGTTGAAAGATTTTGATGTCTTCTTTTTTCCTCAAGCCTATTATCTGACTCTTCTCCCTTTTTCTCTTCAAATAGAGACTGATTTATAGAGCATTGCAGTGGGCAGGCAAGGGACATAGGAACTATTACTACCTTTGTTATGGTAGTAATTCCTTGCTTTGCACACACTTTGCAAGGAATGGGAGTCTGTTAAACTTGCTGAGCTGCTCAAGATAAGYACTATGCCCTCTTCTAACCTAAATTTAACTCTAGTTTCAGCAGGACACAGTCTGGTTTATTCCATTTTGTCCCAATGCTCCTAAAGTTGTGCACTGTTATTYGGCTATTGTGTTCTGCTCTGGAAAGGACTGCATTTCAATGACATTTGGATTCCTGCACCATTTGGAGACTGCTGTAGGACCTTCCAGATGGTAGGCAGAATACATTAATCTATGTCATGAAAATTTAATTCATATGAAGGTAATAAATTGTTTATGTATAAAATAGGCAGGACTAATACATTAGCATTCAGGGCTGAATCGCACCAGGACACAGGCATACACAGCTTGCAGTGAACTCAGCTTTTTCTGGCTGTTATAAAAAGAAGCAATAGAACAAAATTATTAAGTGCAGATACTCCCTATTTGGGTAGAATAAGCCAATACAGTAGCTAGTGCACTGCTAAAACAACCCCCCCCCATAGTAAAACTAACTCAATCAGAAGAAACTAGCCGTGATTTAAGAGGGAAAAAAATAGAGAGCATGTAACAGCATGGGCTTGCTGCTACATTTGCATTGACGTCAGAGCAAACAAGATTAAATGAAGACAAGCATAGCTACAGAAATGTGACCTTAAACACAGCCCCAGAGTTGCATATATTGCCAAAATCTTTGCTCTAACTCCACCTGGTTTTCTGTTATAGCCCCAGAGATAATGTCCTCGAGAAACAGATGAATATCCCTTTGACAGCTGGCAYAGTGGGAACTTCTCCCAGTTTTGAGCAAAGGGCATATTGCCATGGAGAGGAACTGGATGGGGCAGAAAGGATCAGAATCCTGCTGCCATGGTCACCCACAAAGAATCACTGAGGCTGGCAGAATCCGCAGCAGCCTCTTAGCTGCTATAAGCTGGGGCTGGTTTGGCCTCTGCCTAGTCTAGAGTTAGGGAAAAGATGAAAGAAGGCTTCATCTTGTGGTTCCTGGTCACTCAGTCTCCTTAACTTTGCTCGGTGCAGCCCTGGCCCTCTTGAAAACCAGTCTTGGAAAGCACAGACCACAGAGAGAGACAGGCCATGGGCAACAATGACTAATCATTTTTAGTGCAGCTAAAAATCTGTTACCAGAGAAGCAAAGCCTATGGTAACCATTCAAATAAAGCATGCTTATGTGGTGACATTGCCAAAATCTATGCCACTGTTCACTGAATAATGGAAAAGAAAAAACGGAAAAAATTGCCACAACCAAAAAAAGCTTCTCYAGGTAGGGAACATCTCTACAATAAGGCTAAGCACACAAAATAGATCCCATCAGTGGGACTTGCCATCAGTGAACGTGTTCGTCTTCACTTAACGAATGGCATTACCTGCTGTGCATCACTTAAACCTCTCAAAACCAGGCTCAGTTTGTATATAAATTATTTAATGACTTCACTGGATCTCACCATAGCGGCTTATTCCACTTTATATTTGATATGAGACAGAGTTTCCCCTCGGGATCTAGTAGATAAAGCACCTTTCTAARGGTCCATCTATTTGAGTGGAATCAACCACTCAACCAGAATAGGTATTACAGACTATATGTCCCCTGTATGAAGAAGCTAATACAAACACAAAGGTTCATATCTCTGTACAGAAGAGTTGTTCTGGAATGGTTAAAGCATGCCAGGCGAGCTATGGCTGACAAGTTACACTTCAATACCTTCACTAATCAATCTGTACCAGCCAAACAAAGCTTTAGATAGTTTTACCCCAAACTACTGAGAATGAAATTCTTTTTCTATTTATTTCATTTCTTTTGCACCCCTGGCTACCTACTGCCAGCTGGGCTCCTTTATCTTTCCAGCAGGTTACAGTACATACTATAACAAGGTAGATTCACTGGGGGTGGTAGAGGGGACAGAGAGAAGAAGAAGAGAAAAAGGAGTAATAATGAAATCCAGCCGAATAATCTCATTACACTCACGGCTCTCACCAGATGCTCCAGTGACAGACATAATACTAGGAAAAGCTGTGTGCTATGAGGAGCTAAAATCTCTTTCAGAATATTGTCCGTGTGGCATCCAGAGATCATAGGGGCTTGCAGTTCTCCTGGTCTTGCTCGAGCCTCAAAATTCAAATAATAAGTATTAAAAGAGAAGGACAGAATTTCCGGAGCTTTTGAGACTCCTCTGGGTCCAGATTTCAGGATTTTTTTATCAGTTTCTGACACCAGCACAGARAAAGGTGAAAATTAGTCACAGCTATGAAAAGTCACTCTGAGCTCTTATGCTTATTCAGGTTGGTGCATCACAGCATAGAAGAAAAKAGAGACAGAAAGACCCTACCTGCACAGCAAGATGTTAGATGGCCTTTCTTCACCAGTGTAGCTTTATGGGTGCAAATTCCTCCAAAGAGATGTACCACTTGATAGTATGCCTTCCATAAAGGCAATACACTTCTAATGATTCCACCAAGCAATTTTCTCCCATCCCCAGGAGCCCAGGGAGCTAAGCTCTATTATGTTACCTAATTTATTGCTAAAAGSTCGTTGAAGACTTCATGAATCTGTAGTGCATCTCTTCTGTCCTCCCTTTGACAGCTAGGATACAAATGCTGTTGTTTCATTAATTGCAACAGGTCTTAGTTTAAAACGTTAGAGTAACTCTCTTTCCCCTACAATTGGAACTTGCTGTTGCTGCCTACATGGATCACTAATGGTGTCATGGAGACAATACAATTCACACCACTGAATGTCTGTGCAGAAGCAGTTTCAAATTCTTTTAAACCGTGAGGTGTAAGGTCCTAGTACTGTCAGGGTGACTTCTCCTTTTGAGCATATTCTATTCCATCAGTTAAGAGTCCTTCTCTTTTCTCAGTGCTTAGCAGATGACTTTATTTAATCAGGAAACACAGCAGACCTCTCTACTTCACTCTGATCTTGTGCTTAATTATTTTATAGAAGACAACTAGTTTTAAAATGGACAAACCTCAGCATTGGTTCCACTTTCTGTCTCTTGGCTTAAATAGGGCATGTACAGTCACTGGAGGAAAGTTCAACTATTCTACCAGACCTGGGAACATCTACATTTTTCACAGCTTAGTGTCATTCTAGTGATTCTACCAAGGAAGATTACATTCTTACTTATGGAAGCCTATTTCCAATTATTTATAATTTGAATAGATAGATAGACAGATAGATATTCCAATTATATTCCAAATATTAGTCCAAGTTTCCATATGGAAGGGGGCTGCTTTCATTTCATTGTGGCCTATCTGATTTACTTCTGACAGCTCCCTAACTGCCTTTATTCATGTCCCTCCATTTTATTTTTTCCTCCCTTAATTATTACCATTGCTTTGAACTCAGGAGTTAAGATGGAATAGAAAACAGTTTTTCTTCTGAGAATTAAACACATTTTACCATGAAGAACAAACAATGCCTGAATGAATAGCTCCTTTCCAGTACAATGCCTGAAGTAAGCCAGAATCATGCTTCTCCAGCTAATCTGCTCCCTCCTGAATTCATGAGGACCTCTTCTCCTGTTACATGAGCAGCTGCTCATAGAGGCGAGTCCAACTCTTTTGTAAAGTATGGTCTAAAGCTAGAGCTAAGATGTCATAAGATAACACAGCATGTTCCATGTCAGCAGTCAAGATCTTTCTATCATTTGTGTGTATAGCAAACCCTTCTAATAACTGACTGTTGTTCTGCCCTTAGCACTAAAGCACTGTACTCTGAAATTCAGCTCTCCATGAGAACATTTCTTTCGACGTTGGACCTAGTCCAACAAGGAGATCTTCAGTATCATCAGAAGTTGAATTTATATGTTGCAGCWGGGACACTCTGTAGGACACCCCTCTGATTCCCCGGCCTTGATCCTAWGCCTTTTGCACTTCCCTTGATTACAACAAAGGCAGAATTAAAGGGGACCTCTCCAAATTCCCCAGCACAGTTTTATAAATTACATGTAGTGTTCACCCAATTTTACCTGCAGCTGAAGAACAGTGAAGGGAATCTTCTGATGAAAATCTCATTAAATGCCATTTAACACCTCAAGGCTCTTCTCTGTGACACTCTTCGGCTCTTTAAACTCATCTTCTGCCAGAAATCTAGATCAAACTTTTCAAAAGCTTCTAGCAATCATCAGTATTCACCATTTCCACACCCAAAGGGAAAAATTGTGAAGGTTGACCTTCTCCAAATTGCTGACTGTCAGCGCCAGATGTTCCTTGTTCTGAGACGCATAACATTATTTCTGGCCATGCTGCACTGCATATTTTTTGTTCATTTTCAGTTTACCTAGTGATTGAGTTCAGTCAGGCACAATAACTTGTTGTCTCTGTCCTCTTCAATTTTTGTAATTCCCTCCACCCTTTCTGTGTGTCCTCTTCATCACATATTTTCAGTCCTTCCACCCCTACGTCTCATGGGTGCTATGTATGTAGCCAAGGATCCAGTGCTGTAAACACCTAGACATGTAGGGCACTACAGAACAAGGAAACAATCCTATTGAGCTTCCTTACAAGTGTAAAAGAGACCTTGTCTAACTTCCATGCAAGGCTTCAACTTCAGGAGGATCTTGCCTTCTCCTGATTTTCTGGAAAGGCAGTGAATTTTCCTCATTGAGTAGATTCGTACGCTCATTAGTACTAGTTGGATTGGGTTCTGTCAAAGGCATCTGTGTCTACATCAAAAATTTTATGTTCATTGTAAATAGATCACACAAAATAGCTCTATCTCCCCAAAACACAGACCATGCACAAGCTTGCTTTTAGCACATTGTAACCTTCTGTCTGTCTCCTCAAAACTGTTACTATCTCTTGCTCTCTCTCTCACTGAAGATTCTGCTCCTGGTTTTTGCAATTCAACAGCAAATGAGGCAATTTCTCTCCCCATGTCAAACTTGGAAAGATTTTGTTTTTTTTTTCTCTCTGAAGAGAGGTATGCTGGGTTACCTTAGCCAACAGATCAGGGTGTCCTGAGACACCCACATCTTCATGTGCCAGTGTTGCTTATTCCAATTCTGCAGTCTACTGCCTTATCTTGTCAGAGTGCTTTGAAAGGCAAATGCTATTAAAGCATAGTAGGAAGGGAAGCTAAAGCTATTAGTACATAGGACTTTCTTAACAGGTCAGGGGACAGAAGGGGAGCTCTCTAATCAGCTTCAGATTCATTTTCTTTTCTTTCTCATGGTCTTGAATCATAACTAAATATCAGATCGTCCAGATGGCTTTAGGAGCTTTTAACATATCTAATAAGTAACCCAGCAAGGTAGCTAAAAGGGTATATATATGTGTGAATAGTCACTGCAGGGATTCAGCTGAGGGGAAGCAGTGACTGCCAGTTCCCCATCTCTAGGAATGCCTTTAGGGGAAGGGCTCCATGCTGAATGGGATCATGTGCTGCCTGTCCTTCCTGCTCATCTTGTTTCTGATGGAAAAAACAAAGGCATGGAAAAACCTAGACTGAGTCAGCCTGGCACAGTCATACCTATAAAAAGGAGACCTTGCTGAAAAACACTTTTCCCCCCAACATTATGATCTAGGCAAGTGGCAGAAAGAAGAGTCCTAGTTCTGCAGTCTGCTTTCTCTGTTGCTGTGCTCTGTTTCACCTAGTGGGTTCCTGACCTGAGAAGCAATATATCAGAGTGAGAGGGAGAGTTTTATGGATGCCCACTGTCATTAGTTACCTTGATAATACAGGGCTTAGTTCAAGTCTGAACTATTGCTCATTTTCCATCTGCCCGAAGCACCAAACTGTCTACACACATGTCTTGGCAGCTGGATGGTATGTGTGGTGGTGCTTGGATGGCATAGTTGGTAACATGTATGTCTTATTACACGCAATAAAGCCTCTTCTCAGGGTTGATTTTAAGCATCTCCTTCCCAGGAGGAGTAGGAAAAGGATGAGGGGATCAGAGGTCATTAGCATCCTTCAAGATGATCTTTAGCCATTTCAGGCAACGAACAGCATCTTGTGTACAGGATATTTATATATACTGTATGTTGAACACATAGGGCTTTTAGTTCCACTTGCCATATCAGGCCAAAGTTGAGCTTAAACCATACATACTTACTGGTATTAAACAAGCRCAAATCAAGCCTTCTGGTGCCCTGCAGAACATTTGCCCCTCTCTAATGCAGTTTYCAAAGATATGGAGGGAATCAGCAAAGATCTCAGTTCTTAATCTGTGAGTGCACAGACTAAGAAGCAAAAGCAAGCCTACCCAGTCTTGGTGTGCTTCCCATATTCAAAGGAGACTAAATGTGTGTGTCCRTTGTCTTAAGGCTAATATCAAATCATCATCCCATGAAACTAAGGAAAGTAGGGAACGGAGTTTAGTTGTTCTAGTCTAATGGTCTGCTGCTTCTTTTAGAAATTTGTTGGGAAACTTTCCCAAAACACTGTCATCATTGCTTTGCTGTGATAACTGCAGCACAGAATGACTSAATGTGTTCTGGAGTCATCCGAGAAGCCACACTGTACTGGACACTTGTAGAGCCACGAGCACATCACATCAAATGGCCCTGGCCACTGTGCAGTCCCCACTCCTAAGATCACAGAGGTACTTGTAGCTTTTTGCTATGCACAGACACATGCATACAGACACAGTCATTGRTGCTCCAGGCTGTGCTTAAGGTTTTGTTTCACAGCATGTTCCTGAACAGTTTCTTCATCTTGATGTACCACGAAATGTTTGCATTGTTCAGTTACAGAATGTGCTCTACATTCAGTGAAACACACACATTCACTGTCATCTTTGCACCTCATGCCTCTGTCAGTTTTTTAAAGTGTTTCCCCAGTCTTGTAATACTGTTTTGGGAAAGCAGTATGAGTAGTGTCATTARAAGTAGAAAAGAAATGCCAGCTCATTTCCTATTTGTCCAACACACATCTGAAGTGATTTTGTGGTTTGAAAAACTATGCACTAGGACCCCAAGCTTACAGATTTYTGGTGTCTAATAGCCCTTCTGTGGGCTTTTCTTAGCTAGCTGCCTTTTCATAAGGCCAAAATTCTCATCTGCTTCCCCTTAATTGTCTTGTTCARTCCTTGGATCCTGGAAATCTCCTTAAGGAAATTAGGCAAATTAGGCTTAGAATTCTCCTGAAACCTTTCCCCAGTARTGAAGAGCTGATGGTGATAGTTATTAATGGCTTGGTTTTAGAGCTACTTATGTGACTGAATAAGCCAGTCTATTTTAGTAATAGCAATTTTCTGATCTGTTGGAAGAAGCTGAGAATTTCAGTACAACTAACAAATACATCATGAAAAGCTGTAAACAGACTTTACATACAGAAAAACACAAATAAATGTAGTAAGAATGAATACATAAAAGTTCTACCTCAATCATTTAAAAATTTCATTGAGCTTAGTAGAGATCTGCGTTTTGGACCCATCTTATAGGACTGACTAGCAGGACTAGGCAGATGTTGTTGCAGATATAACAAAATTCTACAGGAATATTTCCCTTTCATTCATATCTGCAGGCCTTTTCCTCAAAAGCTGACATCAGGTGGTACTTCACTGAAATATAACAAAGATTGAATAACTCTATTGCATAATGGAAGATGATCCCTGCAGGTGAAGACATTTGTAGAGCCTAGACGTACAGTTGCCAGCTGTGAGAAATTGTCACCCAGCTAGCAATAACTAGAAAAATTGAGATTGAAGACTTATCTGGCATCTTTTACCRGCATTATTTTCAGTTTTTCATCCAAAGATCATTAGTTCCTATTTACAACTCCTGTTAAATATCTTGAAATATATCTCTTCTAGAAAATTGTTCTTTTAGCCGTTCTTTTAAATAAATGCTTCCATGAGAAGGGATTTTTCAGTTAGGTTTTACTACGTAGTTGATTGTTTCCAGTCTCTCCGTTGTCATTACTATGGCAATCAAGTGTCTGCAATGCCCCGACTGGAAAATGGGTTTTTATTTGATTAGCTCCCAAGTACTGTCTTACTACTTACAAATAGCTTCATTCCACCCATGTTCTGCATTGATCTGTCTGATCAGCACTAGCTCCTGCTCTGTTCTCAGCCATCTCAGAGTAACATTTTTAAAGGTAAAAGTTTCCAGCAGTCTCTCTAAAATGAGACTCCTGTGCCATCAGTAAGAAGCCAAAAGCTCCCACACTTACCAGCCGGCCCGGCAATTCTTGCTTTGCTCTTTGTTTTATCATTCCCAAGACACGTCTCCTTCTACTGATGAGGTATATTTACTCCACWGTGTTCAAGCTGCTCTGGCTGTGTGTCCTAAGACCAGGTGCTTATGTTCACTCAGGATGACTGACCTACTTGGAGATAAGTAGTGGGAGATTAGCATCAGCGTTTCTGCCTTCACTTAGGGCTCTGAATATATTCTATATGCCTAAAAACAAATGTGAATGTCATTTATTCTTCTTTCTTCTTTAAAGTAAGAAGCCTTACTTTGCTTTAAGTACCTTCTTTAGTACTTGCTTTACTTCTTTATGTACCTTTAAGTATCCTTCTTTAAATAGTCCCTCACCTCCAACTATTTCACATCCCATGCACCTTTTCCTCCTTTCATTCTTTTTTTTATCCTGTGTTCTTGTCCTTCACCTTGTCTTTGCCATTCCTTTCATTCTTTTTTTTATCCTGTGTTCTTGTCCTTCACCTTGTCTTTGCCATCTTTTCACTGCAACATGTGACCCATAAATCTTCTGATTATGCTAGCCCCACTGTTAAGGTGCAGATTTCTAAAATAATACCCCCATATTTGTGTTTCAGTGTCTAACTAGAAATAGCCTGATTTCCAAAAGTATCAGTGAGGGGTTTGGAGGGTATATGGGGTTTCTAAAAGCCCAGTCGGCTATATTATATCCAGATCCCAGCTCATGGTGGGGTATATCAGGCCCAGAAGGCTGGTAGCCTCTAATGAAGTATGTGAGACAGGAGGCATGCCAAGCCACATCAAACCTTTGGTGTTACCCACTCATGGAGGAACATTCATATGCATTGAATGTATACAGTCRTCACACCCTGAAGAGAAAATTCTTCATGAGGTCTTACTGAAAGTAGAAGGCAATGCAGCAGGTTTTAGTCGTATCAGATATTTTAACAACAGTTCCAAGGCTGGTCTCCTGAGAGCCATTCCAGCTAAGAGCCAAAAGGGAACAAGTCAAGGTGACTGAGCAATAAAAGCCAAGGGATAGCCTGGCCTACGATATCCATCAGATGATGATGATGCATACATGGGCTAAATTAGTTGAGTTAGCAAAGAAGTAGCAGGGAGAGTGAATCTGGTGACCAACCACTGAACAATAGTAGGGTTAGGTCTCTTATGGATGACAAGTGAGRGACTGGGGAGAGAAGGAGAGCAGATTTATAGTGTCTGTAATGTGACACCAAAGCTATTGTCTCCAGCTAAGGATAGCAGTCTGTTAGGATCCAGCTTCCTCTGACTACATCCTAAGAGTTATCTGTCCCTGGCAGCAGCCTATATGGAAGCACCAGATAAAGCCATGTCTTGTGAATCGCAGAATCACAGAATGGGTAAGGTTGGAAGGGACCTCTGGAGATCATCTAGTCCAACCTCCCTGCTCAAGCARGGTCACCTAGAGAATGACTAGAATTCTTGTTGCTACCTGGGCTTCGGACTCTATAGCAAGATAAGCACCTAAGTTTAAGCTTGTTCTTAGAACAGTGACTGTTTGCTGCATTGTTCAGTTCTGTTGACTTGGTGCTGCCTAACTACCTTGCAGTGTSACTAACTGTATTACTTCTGCATTGCCCTCTTCTTGTGTCCTCCCACCTCTAGGTTTTACTTTTCCATAATTTAGCTGCTTGGTGAGATCATCAGAATTACATGGATCTTCTGACAGCACACAGATACTGTCTGGTGTATGCTGTCTGACATCCACAGGTGTTCTGTACACTTGTTCATTTGTTCTGCTGACTCTAGTTTGGAGAAAATGCTGATGTTTCTGGATTGGCCAGTCCCTTCCTATATCCACTGACAGATGTTTGGCAATATCGGTGCTTATCTGCAGTCTCTCATCGGATGTATTGTTGAATGTCATGTCTACAGTAGTAGTGTTGGGTATGGTGTTTTTCTRACCCATTCATAATTTCAGTCAACCAGTAGCTGTGCTATAGCCATAGAGTGATCCCTGAACCTATTTATTTTTCATTTCTGTCTTTAACAGCTAAAGGAGCTTGGCTTTTATCAAGAACAGCAAGAACAGATCGATTCAGTTCCAGTCATCCAGCAAAGAAACACGAGAACTTTGGGAACATGCTGGAATTTACTCAGGCTGTATCTATACTTACAAATTACATGTGCTTGAGTCATTCTTGGATACTGAAGCCGACTGGCATGGCACAGTTAATGTCTATGAAAATAAAGGTTGCTAGGTTGCACAAGATGGTGACTGCATGCAAATTGCCTCCTTTGTATGRTTTCTGGAATGTCCTAAGTGCCAGCCTATGCCTGGGAATCATTTAGGAGGATGATAGTTGTCATGAACCAAAGGCTGTCAGAGAGCCTTCCAGCACTTCATCAGCGTAGACAACCCGGTACCAATACCCCAAAATATTTCTTGGTTCTGTTGGATTAGCTAGAGCAAGATGTATCCTCAGAGGTGCTCTGCCTGTAAGTTTTTCTGTCAGCAGGAAGGACGGTTATGGCAGTGCTGAGTTYGGAAAGAGAAGAAGAAGAGCTCTGCATTATTCCCAGTGCTATCTATCCAACCCTGACTGCTGATCACTCCAGGACTGTACAAGGAGAAAATTCAGCTATGTAAACACAGACAATTTGTGGTGTCACTGGTGACACCACTGCCTGCTCCCTTCTAGTTTATACAGTCTTACTCTACAGGGTGATCTTACTCTGCAGAGACTTTCATTCTCTGTAGGGAAGTGTATTGCATAGAGAGAAAAGATCATCTCAGTCTTACTCATTATGCCATTTATTCTGGAAGATCAGTCATCTGCCCTGTAAATGGATAGCGGTATAGCACCACCCCTGCTACAGTATCCACCTTTCCCATCTATCACCGGGTAGCGAGATTGCTGCAGCAAAGCTCTGCCCTAGGGCTGAATGCCTGCAGGATCAGTGAATAGCGCTGAGGAGCTGCAGATGAGTGTTGACTTTCCAGCAATAAGCACAATAAACTGTATCCACCTGAACAAAGTGTGACAAAGGGGTTAGAATATGGAGCTGTTGTGTGCCTCAGCCTGAATATTAATATGGTAAAATCCAAAGTAAAGATACTGTTGTTCTTGGACATTGTGTMGGATAAAATGGAAATGAAAAATCCACAGCTGTACCAGTCCCCAAGGTAAACTTCAGTCAGTTTGTGCACCACAGTGCAAAGAGCAAGAACCATTCTAGTACTTGAATATGCAGCCACTGGCTCATGCAGGATCAGTGCAAGCAGCTCCAGAACTCCCACTGGTCTATCTGGGCATCCCAGAAACTCCAGGGCCCCAGTGCTAGGCACAGTCTAAATGCCACAAACAACAGTCCCTTAAATATTTACAACCCAGATAGATACGGCAGTGACTGGGGGAGAAACAAGGGGAAGCGGAGGGGAAGTGATCTATTCTAGTCACAACAGGAGGTTAATTGCAGCCATTTGGGCAGCCCAGCTGATGCTGCCTTCCAGCTCAGTGGCTGTTACAGAGTATGCATTTCTAACCCTTTGGGCTCTGCTTATTTCTTCCCTACAAAGTATTTTGCTTTGATTTTTAGCCTGATTGACCTGGCTGGTTCATGTTAGCCCCAGGAAACACACTCTTGGGCCAACCCTACCTCTACTGCAGAGTCAATGTTCCTGAAGGCTTCTAGGGCTTGGCTGTCCCAGAAGGACCAGAATTACTGCCTACATTATAAGGCAGCTCTTAACTTTCCTAAGCAGAATACGTCCTTCCAGATGGCAATGGGTAATGGCTGGAAAGATTCATCAGTCTCAGTGTCTCTGTTTAAAAACCAGTAAAAACAGGAACTATGAGATATCTAGGAAAAAATATATATACTGCATTTAGCTGTTAAGATGATTTGAGCTAAGCACAGCATTATAGGAACTGCTTGTTTAAAGATGAGAGTCACCTCTCTGCTACAGGGCTTTCTATTTACTGTGCCAGGACACTTTCACAGATAACACAGTGCGTAGGATAGGATGAGTCCTTGAGCCTCTCTGAAAGTGGGCTTTTGATTTTTTTTTTTTTCATTTAAAATTCTGTCCTTTTCTATCTCTGATCTTTTGCTAGTGTTTGTCTGAGCTCCACTTACTGGAACTGGAACACTGGAGACTTTTTACACTGGAACAAACTGAGAAGAGGTATGGACTTAGAGTTTGCTGGAGACTAGCCTGGGTTTGGAGTTTTCAATATCAAAAAGAAAGAATGAAATGCCTAAGTAGATTTTTTAATCAATTGTTCTGTCTAATGAGAATAGCTCATGGGATGAAGCAGCTCAGCTTGCAAGTCTGCAATATGTACTCATGCTTAAAATCCTCCTGAATAAGAGCTTGGAATAGACTTTCTGGCTTAGGAGTCAAATGAAAGTCACTGATATGTGCCAATAAATCACCAAGGCCTTTTGGAAATCCCACCTTGTGTATATTAACATGAATCTTAAAATGATGTGAAAATCTGAAAAGCATCCCAGAGATGGCAGCCAACATTTCCAAAGGAGTGAATAGGGTTACTAAAGGGTATCTCCAGTTCCTCTCAACCGCAGTCCACTTCCCAATGTGCCGTACACACGCTCTCTCTCACACATACTCTTGCATGCACACACACCCAAAGCGACAAGAGTCCAGTCATGAGTAAGCTTCTCATGACAATTCCTGCCTTTCACCTGACTTCAGACTTTGAGAAATTCCCACAGACACAAGTGGGCAATCTCTTGAACGACCATCTCTGTTGGGGAAAAAAAAAAAAGTCTTCTGTAAGAGAAATCAAAAAAAAAGAAAAATATAAAGAGGACTTAACATTCCCCCCCCCAAAAAAAAAAAAAAAATCTGCATCCTTGTTCTAAGGAGAATAAAGACATAACAAAAGCCAAATTACATTGAAGTCTGAAATACATTGGGAGAAGGAGAGAGAGGGGCTGTAATAAGCTTACACGTTGCTTTCATACAGTAAAAAACATCCATAATTCGTGGAGGCATCTTCAGCTCCCACTGTCTTCAAACAACACCCTTATGTAAGCAGAAGCTAATTAGAGCAGACCTTTGCTGTTYTCTGCTTTCCATTTGTGCCATTGTAGACACCAGGGACAAATCAAATCAGACTCCTSTAGCCACAGTCTCATGAAAATGAGAAATAATTTTAGCTGTATCCATTGCATGCAATATGCTAAATTACAGGACTAGTTACAGTCTGTGGACAAGAATGTTGGGTGAACTTTTACATACACAGAATGTATACAACAATTTTCTTTTCAAGCCCAGGMCAGAGCTTTTTATGTAGAGTTCATTTTCACTAACATGACTGGGCACACAAGGAAGCAGGGCTCATTCTATTCTCTTTTTGAATTTTTGTTCCTCTGCAACTGAAAGCTGGAGAATTTGAAACACTGGAAAGGAAAAATGAAAGGGGAACTGAAGAAGAGAAGTGGGACTAGGTGTACTCCCCTTCACTAGCATTCACACTTTAAGGTAAATGATAAAGTAGACAAGAAGGTGGCCAGAAATACCAGAAATAGCTCTCAAAGAGTAGTTGTTTTCTGGCCAAAATTGCATGTAATCTATCTGTATTCCCTAGAATAAACTGATCAAATTTCATCTTCCATGTAGTCTCTCTGCAAACCTTAATTATCCTTCAAGTCTAATGAGTGAAGCCAAGTCCATTGAACGAGCAGAAACCAGAATGCTGGTTGCTGCTTCTTATAGATCTGTAATGGACTTGTAAACTCAAACAAGATGTGATGGATTTGTCACACTCAGAATCTTGCTTTGGGGAAGAATGGATTACTTCATACATGTATATGGAGTTAAGACTGTATTGTTGGTCCAGGTAAAGTTTTAACAACCTAATTGTCCAAATGATCAATCTAGTAACAAAAATACAAATTTTCATCCAAATTAATACAGGAAACTCTCAAAAATACTGCTAAAATTGCTGTACAGGAAAAAAAGTATAAGCTTTCTGATATCTACCTCTTTTTTGGGGGGTATAATGCTCATGCTTCCCGTGTCCTTCTGGGTCCTACAGTTGACCATTTCAGGCTTCATCTGGAAGAATTGGAAGTAGGTTTTCACAAGCTCTCAAAATCCTGAGATATCTGCCAGGATATTAAAATACCAAATATCATATTAGGATGTTTGAGCTAGGGGTTTCTTTCTCCTCTCTTCTGGAAGGCACARGATGGTGAAGTTGATGCTTTCTTCTTCCTCTGTTTTGAGTCTAGTGGAATTTATTGCTATACATTTTCTTAATGCATGTTACTTCTTCTCATTKGTTCCTAATTATTCATTTTTTTTCCTGTTCTTGTTGTTATCTCCAAAATTGGCTTTATCTGAACTACACTCCTGTAGTGACCATCAACTGATCATTAAGATTTGTGTTCACAGCCTAGGACCTCTAGTATTGTCCCATGTCTGTACTCTTCCACACTACATTATATTCTGGAATCGCTGACTGCTTGGTCCGCATAGCACAACCCTCTGTTATCGCTATAAACTAAAGCGGAGCTACAGCARGCCTAAGCTATAGTTCCCTGACTGGTAGGCAATTGCTATCATAACTCAAACAAGCTAAAATTGGCTCAGCCTAGACAAACCCAGGCAAATCCACAATCTGGGCTGACTCATCTTAACTGTCAGGTCAAGACAAAGCCWGTGGCCTTTAGCTTGTAATAGCAGAGTCGTAGTTACTGAGCCTCCCTGATACACAAATGGCAGGACTTGCATCCAAAAATCCCTCTCGGTTGGCTTGAGAAAGAAACACTTCTTGGGATGTTGCCACAGGTAGCTTCCATCACAGATCCAAGAAAACCCAGCATCCCCCACCTCCTTTATCAGCTCAGCTTTGTATCAAGCCTCCCCTGGACTCTCRTCAGAGGTGGCTGCTACTTGGCTGCTCTCTCCCTGCTTGCGTCTAATGCTTTGGTGAGTAGCTCTCTTAGTCATTTGATGAGCATGAGGTTTTTAAAGCCTTTCTACTTTCCAAGTCTCTGTCTGTAATCTTTGGATGATGATGAACARTCTAAAAATTCACTCCATCTGCATTTTGCTTTTGCTGCAACTTTCTGTGCTTTGCTATTGTCTCTGGCCACAACCTACCTCCTACTCCAACCAAGTGAGAAAGCACATTTCTCTTAAGGGCAAGTACCTGCTGGTGAAAACTGTCGCTGACTTTGATCACTGTTAAAAACTATCTCTAATATCCTGGATTAATCATGAGGTTTGCAGTGGTTAAATTTTACCAAAATTGTTTTGAAAAACCTGTACTATAATGTATAGTATGAGTGGTTCTTAGGGTCCACAAGGTAGATTGAGCCCCCAGGACCTAGCAGGGCCTYCCTGGCACATGCATGTTTAAAGATTATGTTATAAACCATGGCCAGGTTTCATCCAGCATGTAGGCATGTTTACATAGTGAGGATACTGAAAATATGTATTTATGCCCTTTTTATTGTACACTGTGATGCTGTCTATTATGTTTAGTGTTGAATTTAATTTCCTCTGTAATAGCCTTGCTTCACATTGCTGGTATAATCCTGTGGTTTCTTTGTCCCACTGTCCATATATCATAAAACAAACCTTCTGTGTATTGGAAACCCAGTAAAAGAACATTTAAAATTATAAACTTATTAACTAATTCCTCCTCTTTGTTTTTTGTCTCACTATGGATGTACAATGTTTATGTTAGTTCAGGCTACTATGAAGCATATACTGTGATTTTTCAACAGTTAATTTAAAATGTATTCACAGATTTAGAAAGGTTATGCAGAAGGACAGCTCCAAAACTCTTTGACCAAGAAACCTTTCATTGAAGTGAAAGGTTAATTAAACATCACTTACTTGGCTCACTATATACATAGGAGTTGGAGCTGTCCACAAGATGAACTTTGATTTCCTGACCCTATTAAGCTCTAACCTGGTATTTGTCTTCAGCTGATATCAAATCCAAGCCAAGATTTAAACAAAAAGTGCTAGGAGAGGTTCCCCATGCYGCAGAAAAAGCAAACAAGCAAATAAACAAATAAAACTAAGCTGGGGATCTGAAAGCTCCTCTAGAATTTAGAAAGGAAAATTCACCGAATCACAGAGTCACCAATGTGGGCAGGGGCCTCTAGTGATCATCTAGTCCAACCTCGCTGCTCCAAGCAGAGTCAGCTAGAGAAGGTTGCTCAGTGTCATGTCCACATCCCTGCCCTACCTGACTGCTATCACAGCTCACACCCCCGGTTCACTGGTCATTCGGATGTACTGTTTGGCCACAGAAAGCCTTCCAAACAAAATTTCTTTGCATATTTCCAAACAGTGGCACCAGTGCTAACAGTTGGTTTTGAAATAGTTCTTGCATCAGTATATGCAGGATCTAGGAGACTCACCAGCCCTGGATGCCATCACTCATCTTTTGGTGTGGGGCATGAACTTAGTATCTCCTTCTATATAAGGCTTCTCCTAAGCCAAGAGCTATCTGACACGATGTCTTCCCGGTTTTCCTCTGTTGTGGTGCGATGTCTTTCAATCTATTATTGCAGTTTGGTATCACGGCTCTGGACAGCTTCCTCCTTCACCTAAAAGAAGAAAGCTATCTTTTTTCAGTCTTAATGCCTAGGAGACCCTCTGATGCTTCACACAGCTCATATGAAATACTCAGGAGGTGGGTTGATGTCGATAGACTGCATGACTATTTCTTCCTCAGTGGCCTTGCTAGGCCACATCACATTCTGTATTTTGATAAAGCAAAAGGCTTTAAATTTTTCCATCTTCTGTTTGCCATGTTACTAGCTTGTCTTTTGAATATAACAACAGATGCTAATGAGTCTTAATATTTATTATATCATATTCAAGCTAGATTATTAGTCAGAGAAGAGCATCTATGTTCTTATTAACTAAAACTGCTAACCAGCACAAGCATATACTCGCTTACTCAAACTTTCTCTTATTTTCTTCAATTTATCAGTGTCAGCTATTTGCAGTGCAGCTTAGTAGTAAGGCAGGGCACCGTGGTGTGAAGCTAAGTCTTTGTCGAATGCATTTGGGTGCTCCACCAGTGTTCACACGGAGAATATCCAAACGTAGTCATCTTTCAGACTATATACAGCCTGTCTGCACGTGCATAAGAACTCTGAGACTGCGCAAGCTCACACACAAAAATGCCACTCCCAATTTATTTTTTTCTGAATTTGCCAAACACAATTAAATCACAAAGATGATTTAGGTGCGAGGGTGCTTGAAGATTTTAACCTCCAAAAGTCATATTTTGATCTCCAAAGATTTTGCTGTTCTTTAGTCTTTTCTTAAGCACATCTCTGAGGATAGTTATCTGCTGCAGCCATTTCCTGATATTATGTAGCAAGCTGGACCTCTTCAAGATTCTCTCTGATCTTTGGACAGATCTCAAACTGTAGCTGTTCACGTGCATACACAAACGTTTTCCCATATGTTCTGCAAGCAAAACACATCTTTATTCTGACTAACTGTATCATGATCCTGACAACAACATCTACGTCCAGCTTCTTCTCCAAAATCATTCTGCTCCGCTAGAAAGGCYGGACTGACCTTCAGGTAAATAGAAATACTTCTCTGTATGCATCTCAGAGGTCTTTAGAAATGCATATTGCAGCCACCCTCCTCTTAAGTGTCTTACCATCCTCTGTAAAGTTGCTACAGCTTTATCTTGATGTGGCTGTCTTTCTCCCATTTTCTCTGTTGCCTGAGTTAAATTGGTTTTCACCAATTTATCTTTGCTTATGAGATTTACATTTCTGGCCAGTCCAATTCTTTTCCATCTCTTCTGTTTCCTTTAGCCTGAGCCCCTCTATTTTTTTCCTCATTACTTATATTTTACATTGTTTTGTCAAAAGATCCAAGGTTTTATCACTGAYCCATTCAATGCTGTAAGCACAACAGCTGCAGGTTTCTGTAGGTTTCCAGGTGGCCCAAATAGACCACCAGTTGTGCCAGCTACAGTCAAATGGAAAGAGCTCTTGGCTCTTGGTTTTTCTCTCCTGCCCCTCCTCTTCAAATTCCAGTCAAATCTCTATTGTCTCAGGAGATAMACTGGAAACTCCATTTCCAAACTTCCGTGCTTTCTGTACAGAGAAATACACTCTATCCTTATTTGAAATTGAAATTACAAATGAAAATCAGTGACCATTCTGACTGGACTGATACAGGATTGATGGTTTCTCACAGAATATGATCCAGTCTGATCATAAATGACACAAATGATAGGTCTTTTACCACTTTTCATGGGCAACTATGCTGCATCCAGATCAATGTTTTTGCAGCAAGTTTGTGCTGATATTCAGGTTTATTTTTTCAATTTTTAAATTTAGCCTACTACTCCTAGTTACTTCCTTAATCAATTGATCATTAATACTGTTGCCGTTTACATAAATGAAGTCAGCAGTGAAAATTCTTGGCCCTAGTATAGTGTTTGCTGTTTTATATGTATGCAATAAAAAACTCCCTTGTATTGAAGAGTACTGAAGTCTTTACAGCTCAAGATAAGAGGCTGATGGAAACACTGAGGACTTACAAGACAAGGTGATGATATTACAAATTCATGTAAAAAGCAGTTTCAAAAGTAGATAGTGTGTTTTCTGAAATCTACTGTGTATTATTTGACTATGTAAATATTTTAAAGCTCTTTCAGGGCCATGACTGCTGTCCCTTTGTGTTTATGCAGAGACAGCCTCTGCCCCAAGAAGTTCACAGTCAAAGTAACAGGATTATCAAGGATGTATATAGACATGTACATGCCTGCCTCAAGCACAACTTTCCYAGATGATACTGTGAATCTTTCTTAAACTCAGCTAATTAATTAGTTTTCAAATATCTTAATGAGGAGATAAATCTAGAGTCTAACAGGGCAATCCACATTGAAGCTGCTGACTTCTAGTTATAAAACTATGGGATCAGAAGATCAAACGGATGTAAAATCAGTATTTTTATCTGAACAAAGCAATGCTGTTCTTGCCTGGATAAATGGAGTCCATCAAATATGAGCCCACCTCACTCTGTATGTCATTTTATCAGTCTAAGCTCTTAGTTGTATTATCTTTGGATTTCTGGGTCACAGTAAATGGACCAAGGGCCTGGCCATCTCCCCTCAGGGTATTGCTTTTCTGCAGCCCAAAAGCTTCTTTACAGCCCATAGGTTTCAGTTTTGTTTGCTTACATCCATCCATCTGGTATCCAGACCCTGCAAAATTCACTTCCAGCTTCCTATATGCTGCCTGTGGCTGCATATATCTGCAGTGACAAAAGCAACTGCTTTCAGAACAAAACATTATTTACTTATTCCTGTAAGGTACAAAGCTTTCAGAACAAAGTCTAACAACCACRCTCAGGCTAAATGCATGGATATTAGGTGCATCTTCATAAATTTGCATCCTTTCATCCTTTAGAGTTAGAAACATCTCACCGTGTCGGCACATCYTTGTCTGCTTGGCTTTCTGTGAGACAGACAGACTGTCAGCTTTTCACTGACTTGCATTAGCCTCACTTACCCAAACTCCTCCCTTCCTTTGAAGCACTGTTAAGATTTTAGGTCCCTTTTGATTTTTATGTCATTTTTAGCTTTGGAAGAGTACCACTTTCTAGCTGAATGAAGCCATCTAGGTGGTGGATAATTTCTCCCTGAAATTCATGGCCAGCTGTTGCTATGTAACTCCTAAGCTATGTACCTGAAGTGCTTTATCTGTGTGATGGCTTTATCTTTTTTTGCTTGGTACAGTGCTTTTTTACTGCAACCTGACTGGAGAAAAAGGAAAAAAAAACTAAAAATCAACTGTGAGCAGATTCTCAACTTAATTGAAACTAGTGGCGCATAGAGAGAAAAGCAGGTCAGCACAGGGAAAGAACAAGTTGAATAGTATTTGGATAAGTTAAGTATCTGCAGGTCATTTGAGACCATTGAAATATACTGGAATATACTGTAGGATACATCAGGAAC
Organism: Rhea americana; assembly: GCF_003343005.1. NCBI lineage: Eukaryota > Metazoa > Chordata > Aves > Rheiformes > Rheidae > Rhea > Rhea americana. Next base: position 19,909,962 of record NW_028185037.1, read on the forward strand.
TACCAATAGCAATTGCTGCATGACTAGAGATTGTCTTTGAGATCTCATGAAGGAAAAGTACCAAAAGGGCAAAGAAGGGCAAACAGTACTATTGCAAAAAGAAAGATGAATTCCAGAAGAGTCAGCCACTTTGATACTTGGAAAGAAAACAGACCAAATAATTAAATAGTTGATATGTAAGCRCCTAAAAGATAGGAAAGTGATAAGAAACAGCCAGCACTGAATTGTCAAAAATGGATTGCTTTCATCCAACCAAAGACAGGATAATTTACTCAGTGATTAAGATGAAGCACTGACATTTCCCACAGCAATGCTCCACCATCATCATGTAAGTTGTAACTGCAAACACTGTTGGAGAAATGTGGTTCCATAGACTTTCAACAGCCTCTTCTGGGTAGACTATAAATTTTTCATCTAATTTAATGCTTTTAATGATTTTAACTTAATTATTTTCTTTTAAGATGTGTAGCCTAATTGCCAGTTTATTACAGTTCTGAGTTAATATAATGGTGATGAAATTACCACTGCTATTTCTTTGAGATCTACCTGTTTACCCAGTCAGTAGTGCCAAGGGAATGAGTACAGCTTCAGCATCATAAATAACCCTCTGGCTCAGATGCAGTTCTTGAAAGAAGAATATTTTCTTGTGTGCAAGCAAAAAGCATACACTTATTTCTGGACAGAAGAATACCCAGAGGTAACTCAAATAGCACTCAACACCCATGTGTGGTCAACATAGCTGAGTCCTAGATAGTCCATGGAGAACTGATCAATACAGTCTGTGGAGCACAACAAGCAACAAACAGGGGACCAGCTCATTGCCTGTGGAGCTGCCTACATGATCTGTAAGCTACAGGTTACACTTCCCATGCAGGACAATCTAGGGCATCTTACATGGAGGCAATCTGTAGGGGGCTGTATGCTGGATCTCCACCTGCTAAAYGCAAGCCTGGACATCTGACTGAAAGACCTGCACAGAACCACACAGCTCCCTAGTCAATGCAATCAGCTCCTTGTGAGCGATTCATCTCATCCTGTAGCAGACACCAATCTCAGTGCAGTTGCCCACAGTTAAGTGTCCAGCATGGCTGAGGTTTTCTAGAGGGTGTCCAGGTGGGGCTGGCAAACATGAAACARCATCTAAGAAAGACCATACCTTTTGTGTATGGCCTGATAGGTGATGTGGGGTTTCCTGGGGCATGTCCAGTGGTACTAGATGGCTTTCTGTAGACACCTGAACCCTGCCATACCTCCTGAGTGGCTGAATTAAGATACCTGTTGGCAGGCGGACACCTAGCTGTGGGCACTAAGGATAGGTCTTGATCTGAGCTGAATTCAATCTTATCAGTTCACAGTTTCACTTTTAAAATGAAATAAGCTACACTTAATGTAAGCTTAGAGAGTCCCCAAAGGGAATTAGTGTGGAGAAAGCAGAGCATTGTATACCATAACTGATTTTATAGTGATTATATTCTCTAGGCAAACCCTGTGATATTGCTGCAAACAAGGTATGTGGCATTCTGGGACACCTTAAACACATTCAGTTATGTAAAGCCCCGGAGGGAATTACTCACTGAACTAATGAGACTCCAACAAGAGCACTGGTGTCTGTTGCTTGGTACTGCTCTTTAGTAAGGAGGTTGGTAATTTGGCAGGAGTCCAGAGCAGAGCAACATGAGTGATGCAGGTGCTGAAAAACATGGCTGATGAAGAGAGAATGAAATAATTGGGTCTGTGGGACTGCTGTGGACATGTAAAAATCATCTTCAAGAGTCTGAAAAGCTGATATAAAAAGAATTTGGATCCACTGTTTCCTGTGCTCACTGAGGATAAAGAAGGAGCAAGTGTCTTAGTTTTCAGTAGGGGAGACTTATTTTAGCTGATAGGAAAAGGAAAACAGACAACAAACCTTCTAACAGGAAGGATAGTGGAGCTCTTACAGAGATTGTCTCAAGAAAGCTGTGGATTACAAGCCAAGGAGTTTCTAAGATGTTTCCCAAACTTCTGATGGTGGTGGCCAAGATTTATTTAATCCTGCTGCAGCACAGAGGGGTTACCTCTTATCATCCCTTCTTTTCCAGTATTTYATTGCTTTTCTAAGTATGAGTCATGCGTAGTATCCAATCATTTAATTATCATGATTTGAACAGACAGGAATGCAAACTGAACAAGGAAATGGAGATGCTCAAGAACTTCATCCAAAATAGAAAATCAGTATTTCCAGTTTAGCTATCTTTCGTGCAAGCTCTTTCATCCTGAGAGCAATTTGAGAGAACATCTGACAGTGGGGCCACCACCTCTATAGACCCTTGCTATAAATGTGGCCTTCAAAGCTGCCTTTGGGCCTGGCTCCTCCCTGAAAAACTGATGGGAGAACCATCATGTTAAAGCATCAGGGAAATGTATGGGCAGGAGGTGGAAGAAGAGGAAGAAGTAATAAACTGTGGAACTGGCCAAAAAGGAGAAGGAGCTGGTGGAAGGGGAAGAGATGTGGTGATGTACAGAAAACAGAAAAGGAAAAATAATAATAAAAAGAAAATTCTGTGGTGAAAGAAAGCAGGAAAAAGAAAAGAAGGAAAGCTGTATAGTAGCCAGGTTAATATTGCTGCATTAACACATTTTAGTGTATTTCTTGAGGGAGGGACAGATGAGAAGGAAAGACATTTTAGTTCAGGCAGGCACAGGGAGAACAGGCAAAAGGTATCTGACCTGGAACTGGCCCCTCCAGAAGCCTTGACTTCAAAAACAACCTACTTTTAACATTGCCCGGATATTTGTCACTGCCCAGCAGTGGCTTCTGCCTTCCGGATGGCTGTGAGTAAGCAGATACTACATGTCTGTGATAACAAAATCATTGATCACATTTGGTGTGCTAGCGGCAAAGCATCTGTTCAGTGGGCAGTTGGGGTTGGATCATCTTTCTTGCTCGAATGACAGAGGCCTGACAGCCTATGCTCTGAAGGACCCCTCAGGTCAGTGTTCACTGCTAAGGTCACCAGGACCCAGCTTGCTGCAACAGCACATGAAGCATGCAAGATGTTTTGCAACATTAAATATGTGACTGTGGATGCAGTTTCTTCRGTATCTTACGCATCAAAGCTCAGATGTAAGCATTTCCCAGCTGCTGAATAACAATCCAAACCAACATGGACAAGGAGATAAAAACGCTATTCTGAGCACGTTAATCTTCCCCTGTGCAAACTCTGGCAGTCTCAGGCCCTGGTCTTTGATTTTATCAGCCTGAGCTGTTTTGAGCCTAAACAAGAAAAAAAAAAACTTCTATATATGATAAAACAGGGAAGGGTTGCCTAGATCCAGAGCTAGATTACGCTCTAGCRGTGTCTTGGGCAATGCAGTTGCCCAAAACCTGTGAGCTCAGTAGTGGAACACTGCTAAAGAGCAAGGAGAAAGGAGTAGAAGTCTTTAGGGGGACTTGAATTAAAAAAAAAAAAAAAAATAAAAAGGAAAGGAAAAAGAAAAGAAAGAAGAAAAGTCAGAGAAAGAGGTCCCCATGTGAACAATGTGTGAGCAGTGTCTAAGTTTGTTCAGAGCTCAGAGAGCCCAGGTGGGTCTCACTAAAGCTCAGGGACTACCTGACTGTGCCAGCAAAATAGAGTACAGCACAGCTCATCCTGAGCTTCCACACTCATAACAGCAGAGGATTTTTTTTCCTTATGTAACTGATAAGGAAAGAGACTTATGTCTGTCAGGCTGAAATGATTTTGTTCAATTCTGTGGCTTATATTTCAGCAAACACTGCCTTTCTCCAGGGCTTAGATCCTCTAGCATGATTGCAGGGCATACAATTCCCCCACATTTTCCAGAAACACATCCCTTTCCCCAGGAAAGCACGGTGCCCGCAACACCGGCAAACGCAGGCTCTACTGCTGCTTTATTGCACAGAGCAGTAGCAGCAGCCRAAAGGGAGACTGAAAAGGTGACCTGCAGAAAACACTCTTTTTAGACAAACAGCAGCACACCAAGCATCCAGGTGTCACCATTCAGATGCAGCACAGTTTGCAAATCCCTCACACAGGCAAGGTAAAAAAAAAAAGGGGGGGGGGAAATTGGAAAAGGGAAACATACTTTATAAAAATTGCTCAGAGAAGCAGCAGTAAGAGGGTTGGGAAGGGAGAGGAACCAGCTCTGCCTGGAATCCCGGGCTTGGTCARGCCATTTTACTCCCGTGTACCTCAGATTCCTGAGCTGTGACACGCGGATGAGGACGGTGGTTACCCTCCTTTGTAAAATGGTCTTGAGAGCAGAAGAATCACAATATGCAAAATTCAGCATCTTTATTTAGGCAGCATGCACAAACACGAGTATTTCATTCTCAAACATTATCCTGTCGTGTGTGTATACTGATCTCCCACTCATCGCAGTATTTCTGTATCAGGCATATGGATAGTACCAGATCATCTCTAATGACTCACTATTTACAYGCAAAATGTCATGAACATCTGAGAGTGTTTTACACCTGGAATGCTATATTTGGCAGCACCAAGTGAYTCAGTTTTGCTAGCAATGTTAGCAACAGTGAGAAAAAATGGCAATTTTAATTACATTTTGTAGATATTTTACAGCAAGGATTTTTATTTTGGCAAATAAAGACATCTGGAGTCTAAATATTTTCTCTTCTCTGCTCCCACTGCTTTAGGACTGGAGGGAAGGGACACCATACATACACTGCTGTTCCCATATAGATTTGCTGTGCTCTCCACAGAGGCACCACCAGCATAGCTCAGACAGTCACTGTGGAGTAGGACGGCAGAGTAGCACTTCACAGTAGTCACAGAAGCAGGAGTATGCTGAAGGCATGCAATATTGTAGAGGTATGTTATGAGATGAGAATAAGATGGATTAACACAGAGGATTTACCAGCTGTGAATGCTTACTACTGTCTTTCAAGAGTTTTAGCCTGGACACCAGGTCCCTCCAGGCTACGCGCTATGCCCATGCAGCAAACTTGAAGGAAGGTTGCAGGTAGGTAACTTCTGTGATCAAGTTCCTACACAATATGAACACTCCTATTTTGCCTGCTCTGACAWGTGAGGTGATGCTGGGCCTCACCTCAATGACAAAAGATGCTCCTGAAGGTGCTTTTCTCTTGAAGGTGCTCAAGGAAACACACTACCAAGGAAATACATAGACTTTTGGAGGCTTGTGGGCCTGCTCAGCTGCTTTGGCTTCTGAAAAAGAAGCAAGGATACAAAAGCAGAGCTGTGTGTACTTTGAGTATAAGGAAGCACAGGCCTGAGTGTACCTCATGTCCACAAAATATCTTCTGTGGCATTTTATCTCGTTCTTTCTAATAGAAGAGCTCATGGTTTTGCTCTCTTTCGTTGCTAAATATAMTGAGTACTCTAAATAAGTCATCTCATGTACTGGAGACCATCCACAAGGGACATTATTTAAATGCTTTCTCTACTGCTGAAGCAAAGAAGTCGTTAGATTCCCTTAGCAGAACAGTGAGGGATACCACCTACTCTCCTAAATTTATGATTGTGAGTTAATGCTTTTTCTAATTGAAGTGGCTAGTGACTAATGAAAGATTAGAGGATGCAGCCAAGCTTGGCTCTACATGGGAAAGTTCATTAATACACATTTTCCAAAGATCTTCAGGGATATTCCCCAGAAGAAGCTAGGAATCAGAAGCTGTGAGATTTGAAGGCATGAAGCAGATAACGTCCTTACTCCATTTWCCTGAGTATTCACTGTCTTATGGTATCCCTAGACACTTTAGACACCGTAAGTCATACCTTAAAGTTTGAACCTGAAATAAATGCTCTGTAGTCCTCTGGAAGCTCCTCCTTTAGCTTCAGTGCAAATATGCTTTAACATCTGTGATATTATATTTCATATAATATATGTGAAGTACAATTCTGTGGTTGGAGATGTGCATGTATATATGCATTTTCTGTTTAACTGTGGATGTAGATATAAGTAGGCCCAGCTATGCGAAGTATTGCTTTACAGCTACTTGCAAAGTAGGAGAC
>NW_028185037.1:19916034-20067639 GCF_003343005.1 Rhea americana
GGAAAAAGGAAAAAAGGCAAATTCACTGCATTTAATTAACTGACATTGGAAGAAGAGACAGACAYGAATGACAAAGTAACTAATTTACTCTCATTTGGCTGAGTCAACTCCCCAGTAGCATCCTATGTGTCATTTACCTGACATAGCGTTGCTGGGAGGCCTTTTGTTGATCCTGTTTTTTAGCTGAATGATTTCTAGAATGCATCAGGACACATAATAGACAGAATTTCGGTTGAATTTGGTTTAAGCAAAATCCATAACTTGTTTAACTTGTCCTCATTTTAACTTMTCCTTAAAATAATATAACCAGATCAGGAATATGTGAACTAGTGAGTCACACATTGGCAGAAAGGAATAGTATAGGATTACCCTCTTGTACACTCAGTTTCTCCAGTTTCGCCATGTCCAGCTTCAGGTGGCTGCCCACATAGCTGCCCAGGCTTGGAGGCTGCTTATTGCCACCCAGTTGAATCCCATGGGTGCTTGGTATTTTACTCATTCCATTTGAAGGTCCTACATTTTTCCACGAGCTGCTACAGTGGCTAATGCAAAGACTGCTTCCCCAGACTAAAAGCGGGGTGAAGTCCTCCATGCRTTGGGTCTGAAAGTTGGAAGGTCGTCAACAACCACCTTTGGAAATACCATGCCTTTTCAGTTGAGTCTTATGGCATCCTTTAATACAGGRGGCTAAAGAGAAGTGAGACACTTAAGATTTACAGTGACAAACTGAACATGCTTTGGCACAGAAATGAGCACTACTGATCACTGCTCACCTGTTACCACGCTGTTCGTCACTGCTTTGGCCCATGCCAACCAGCAGTCTCCCAGACAAAGCCTAGGCAGAAATTGGAGCCAGTATGGGCTAGGGACTCTTCCCAAGAAGCAGTTTGGATGGGGCTATTCTGGGGAAAGCAAGAGTAGCCAGTTTTCTGGGCATGAGCAATGTTTGGCCAGTTGCCAGAGGGCCAGAGAACAGCCTTTGGACCATTTTATTTGCTGACAGAGCCTGAGCTAAGGAGGATGACCAGATTATTTAGAGAGTTGCCTTTTTATTGCTCAGTCTGGAAACAGAAGATCAACTCGTCCCTCCCCTTCCCAGAGTAGAGCCATGGGAGCCCATAAAGAGGCTGCTGTCATAAATGTCCTCCTGCCATCCTCTGTTACCACCTCCATTTCTAATCCTGCTGTCACTGCATGTGCTGGTTTTGTAGTCCTGCATACAATATAAAAATGAGGACTCACTGAGTGGAAAGAAGGAGGAAATAGCTTTGATATGGCTGGACTGGACAGGAAATTCTGTTAGAATAAAATTTAAGTTTTCTAAAATATATGGTTGGAGGGTTGAAGTACGCTTACTGCCAGTGCCTTTACAAAGCATGCTCCAGAACTGCACTACAGCTTCTTGCACGGTCCCTGGATTGAGCTGCTCTGGTGCCACTTGGACACTTTGCTTCCCACATGCAGTGTGCCTCTCCCCAGCCTATCCCCAAAGGACGGTTTTGGAGCACCTGCAGCACCCTGAGCTTGGGGGTCACAAGAACTGCGGTGAAGTCAGAGGTATCAGAGCACTCAAAACTGGCAGGGGGGCAGAAATATCCCTATTTATCCATGAGTTGCTGCTCTGCACGCTGACTCCTCACCATCTTCTTGGGCATTTCCACTCTGCAAAGAGAAGCGGAAGGATACAAGAGATGAACCTTGTTAATCTCTGGAAATCTGTTCAACCGTATTTCCACACTTCAGACCTTATGGCTGCTCAACAGATCTGCTGCTGCTTTTTAAATCTATTTTAAATCTATGATACCTGAAGTAAACGTGATTTTACCAAAAAAAATCAAATAAATAAAAAGAGGATATGTAAATCTAAGCTCAACGATTTTACTTTCAAGATTAGATACAGGCAAGACCAGGTTCTGAGACAACCAGTTCTGGAGGAAGACTGAGGAAGTGAAGTATCCCCATCATGGACACAGCAGAAAATGAGCCCTCCTACACAGGGCATTTCCAAATCTAAGGGAAAATAAGGAGGCAAAACTGTTTGCAAAGCTTATGTGCTCTCCTTCTGAAGAGTAGCAACACCTGGAGAGGGTAGAGGACATCCTTGGTGTTTGCACAGCCTCATCAGCCACCAGTTKCAGGGCGTAGTAAAAAAATAGCACATTTAAGCCGGAAAGGATTTTCAGACACTCTGATTTCCAGAACAGTCCTAGGTAAAGCTGCAACAAGCCGCAGAAACTGCAGGGCACAACACAGAGATTCAGAAGTAGCAGGCCAGGTTCATGGCTTAGATCCTTTACATATTGGGGCAAAACTTATCATTTCTGCCCAAGAATATGGATGAATTAGCCAGAAAATTCTACCTTGCATGTGCAGTTACTCCAATGTGCCCCAGATGCATCAAAATGCTGCACTGGGCATGTAACTTCTGGCAAATAGCTTATTGATTCTCATTGTACCCCTCAGCACAATTAGTCTGTATGGCAGGAGCTTGCCTTTTGGGCAGATACCCTTTCAAAACACCAAACCAGCCAAAGAGTCAGGGAAATGCAACCAGTTTTGCTGCGATCCTCCATGTTCCTCCACTACATTTATACAGAACATAATATTGATTSAACTCCATTATTTTCAAATACATTATTTTCAAATAATTTCCAAGTACAATGGAGAGTGAAAAAATATTACTTTAATGGGAATATAATAACATAAAGACACTTTTAAAGTAATTGGATCCTCAGCYTGAGAGTGGGAAGTGCCTTTTTCCCATAAAGCCAATGCAATGTTGATAGGAATGAGATTCCAGATGTGCCTGAGGGGTTGACTGCTGCCTGAAGAAACTCCTGCAGAGCAAACACTTGTCTCTCAAGCTGCCTGGATTTTTTTTCATCTTGCCTCAGATTTCTGCTTTGTCACTACACAAAAGGGAGAGCAGGATTGCCTGGAAGCGAGAGCAGCAAGCAATGTCTTGGTTATGATCATAGAGCGCTATTGCCCATGACCAACTAACGCAGAAAGTCTGCTCCTGTTGTTCACACAGTTCCCTTCTCCTCTCCTGGTGCAAGTAACATGAGAATGTGTTTCTGCAGTGCAGTGTACAAAGCCCTAAACCCTATTTCTAGCCTGAACCAGAACTAATTATGATGGTTTACCAAGCACAGGCAGGAAGATAGAGGAAACCAGGCTCTCGTGTGGCTCGGTTTACAGGCACAGATGCTCAGCTCAGAGCATCAACAAAGTCAAGGATGGAAAAACATACAACTCGTTGATCTAAATTACTCCAAACAAAGCAGAACAGCTTGTGGAGAGCTTGGAGATGTTCAGGTGGAAGGTTATGTAACAGAAATACAAGGTATTATTAGCAAGATCTAACAGCTTAGGCATGAGCGATTTATCCACCCAACTGCAATCTCTTTTTCTCTGTCCAGATCATTGCAAACAGTCCTCTGGATCCAACCAGGAAGAAAGACAATAGTTTATGAGTTTTAAATCTTCTAAAAGTTAACTGTTTGTCTTGTAACAGAGTGATTTATGCAAGGATTAGCTTCTGTCTTTGGTATCTCCTGATGATTAAAGACTAAAGTAATGACCAATAACTCTGAGATTATTGCTTAAATATCACTGTCTGGAAAATGAAGACAGCAAAAGGCTCCTGAATGGATCTACATCAATATTGAAGGTGCATCCTAATGAAGATGAGGCAGTAGCAGCCAGGCGGTTTGAAAAAGAAAAGCCCAAATGACAAGGACACTGTATGGGAAAGCGTCAGGATGGAGGCAAGAGAGGAGGATATGCCAGTTAACTCAAAATGAGACCAAAGAAGGCACACGCTTCAATCTCTTTATCTCTGAAAGTATGCAGGACTGATTGGCTAAGAAGAGATAGCTGAGGCTGCTTTGGAGGTAGAATTTCTTTTTCCATAACACCACTGAAGACTAGCTGAAGTAGTTCACCTCTGAAGAGACGTTACCTTTTCCTCTGTTTAACCAGCAGCATATGAGAACCTACAAGAGAGGTTTCACTGCAGCTGAGGCAAAGTACAGCTATTTTGCAGTCTTGCAGCCTTACAGATTATGGGACCTGTTATGATCCAGCTGGGTAGGAACAGCAGGACAGAGCTCGGAAATCCATATTTAGACAAAGTTTCCTGAGACATCATTGCAGTCTCCTGGCTTTTGCCTGGCCCATGGATGATGACTTCTGAGCTTGTTAGATTGTCCCTAAACCTAAAGCACAACAAATCCTATGTCTATATGTTAATGATGAAGATAGTTCTCAAGGAACAACTTTTCACGTCATACAAATGGAGGATTCATCCTGTCTAACTAGGCTAGGAGTGAATTTGCCCAGGGCTCCCTCTGCCTTGAAGAGAAAAGAGAAAGGATTCAGTGCTTAGGGTGGGATGAACTACCTTCTGGATGTCCCTGTCTCTCGCCACTGACTTCTGGCTTGGAAATTTACATAGCTACTTTAGTTTTTAGGTGRTCTTTAAACTTAATGGAAAATATGGTGATTGCTGCTTTCACACAGATTCCATCTATTGAGAACCGAAAAGGAACCTCATTAGTAAGCTACCAATGATAGTTTAAAATCTATAGTCCTCTATATTATRGCTTTATAATCCCTGGTCATAATGTTTTAAGGCTTCAAAAGCAAAGCATGATGGAGTTGGATTTGATGGTCTGTGGAAAAAAAAAGGAGATGCTGCAGTAAAAGGTTGCGTGGCATGTAGCAAAAGCTAGTCTGAAAGAGCTACCATCACACAGAGAAGAGCTCCGCATGCACTGCAGAGCCTGTCCAGGGACCTGCCGCACATTTAGGGGTCAGCTTTGTCTAACTCTATGTGCTGAAATCCCTTCTCGAATTGTCTTGCTCGGTGTCACAGCAGCACCTGCGGATTGTAGTGCCCTTTGCTGTAAACCCTTTGGGGCAGGAGCTGTCTGGATTTTGCAGAGCCTAGCACAGGAGGGTCCTGGTCTATGACTCTGCCTTTCACTTTCTACAGTTGTCTAGATAACTACCAATGATAGTTTAAACATGATGCTGCAGAGAGTGGTTAGTTTTCGTATGTAGGTGGTTTTAAAAAAATGCTGCTATGAATAGCTCTTAAATAGCATCTTCACCAATGGACAACGCAATCCTTTACCAGAGATTTACCTTTCCTGTAAACAGGCGATTTACCTTTACCTTTCCTGTACAGAGGGCATGTTTGCAGCTTTGCTGTTTGCTGGAGGTGCCATTTTTTTTGTGTGAGAAGGCTTAGGGATACATTTTTATGCTAGTAAAAGTGTCTTTTCCTGAGAACCTCACCTTTAAGGAGTTCCTTTTTTTTTTATTTTTTTTTTAAAAAAACAGCAACACAGGCCTGTCATTTGGTAATTTCAAAAATCAAAGCATTGCCTCCTCAGAGACATCTTTAACCAGACACAAAATATCATCTTTGGCAACAAGGGATGACAAATTAATTAGATAATGCTTGTAATGCACCTGGAAGATTTAAAAGACTCTATATATTCAAGTAAATTAATATTTATTATGAACTAAAGAAGAGACAAATGGCACCACAGGCCAGAGCAATACACCCTCCCACTCTCTTCTTCACTGACAAACTTGATCTTGAATAAATACCCACCTAAATGTACATACACTGTACATTCCAGGTGATGCTAATCAGCGAGTGCAGTAGATCTTCCTTTTGGACCGGAAGGGATGGTTCCCATGCCACAGACTGGGAGATGTTAGGGAGTAAGAGGGCAATGTTTTTCAACTGTATTTCGTGTGAATCCAATATGACTCTTCAAGGTGGTTGTAGCAGACAAGTTCAGACAAATTTGATATAGTGGATGGTGCGATGTTAGCTTCAGGCACTGTGGATTGGAGCTATAAGTGGTGGGAGAGCCTAAACTCAGAAAGCCACCAAGGAAGCAAAGACAACTCTACAAGGGCTTGGAGAGAGTTGCAGAGGAGGAATGGGAAGGTTTTAAAGTGGATGGGCCAAGCTGAGAGGAAGCTGGAAGGTGGTGACAAGTACACTGGGATGGGGCACCAGCAAAAGTGAGTACAAACTCCAAGAAGGAAAGAGAGCCTGAGAGTGAACGCAGACCAAGGCAAACAAGGTCTCCTCCTTGTTCTGATGTTAACCTCCTGCAAAGCCCTTGGCAAGAGGAAGACATATGATCAGCCTTCCATTTAACCTCTGCAGACATCATGTTTTTTCCATCTGCAACATGACAGAAATTAATATTTGCCTATGGCTGGGGAACGGAGTTTTTGATTGCTGGATGATGCTACAGGAATGGAAGGTGTGTTGCTATGAGCAAAGTGCATGCATTTAATTTGTTGCTGAAGTAGTTTCCCAGGTAATGGCAGAGGAGATGGGGCTGTGTGAGATGTAGGAAGCAAAGCACAGTAGACTCATTTTCAAGCCAGGCCATGGCCACTGCCACCTTGCTTTGACTTCTGATTTCCTAGGGGAGTGTGCCAGATCTCCAGGGACATGAGGACATTGCACATTACCAGTCTGCCTCTGGTCTTCCTGGGGATCCTGCACTCATTCTTGGTGCTACTGGAGGAGACTCAGAGCTTGCACAGATGCCAGGTGGAAAATTAATAAATGAAGGTGGAGAGCCAGAATATTTATCTTTCTCCCTAGGAAAATCTCCTTACTGACTCCATAAAAATAAAAATCCCAAGGCAGTGTATTGTGAAGAGGCATRTGGAATGACACTCTCCTTTCCCATGGGTCATCTGGGCACCCAAAGGATCTGGGCTTTTAGATGCTTCCCATGGCCCATAGCAGACCCCGATGCTACTTGCTGCCGTATGAGAATAACAATTTAGAAATGGAGAACATCAGATTTTGCAAATCTCTTTTTGTCAAAGAGGCAGACAGATTGTGGGTATACTGCACATGTGCAAAGGGCTTCTCAGTGGACCTCAGACTTCCAGCATTTATGAAGGCCCACCATCTCTCCTCCTAGACTGACACAAAAAAATATCATTTCTCGGGTATATCTCGCCATCCTCCCCCTGCCTCAGCATGGGGTGCCCCATGATCGAGCCAGCCCTGCCAAGGCATGATGAGGGCTCCCTCACACATGAGGAACAGGGAGAAAACTCTGACTAGTCTTCATCCTCCTGAGCAGCCCAAATGCTTTCCAGCAGAACAGAGAGGCTGCATTTATTTAGATTTATATGGCTTTAAGGAGAGCTCTGAGCACCTTTGCCATCTATTAAAAACACGGATCAGACAGAACAGAGCAGACTCTGGTGTGAAAGTAGCATGATCAGCAACCCAGGCCACAGGGGACCAGGAGGGAGAAGGAGGAATCAGACTAAAACTCATCGTACTGAAAGGTAAAAATCTAAATCAATAACCTTCCCTCTCTGCTCCCAATCAATACTCTCCCCACAGAAGACATCACCTGACATTATTCAGCTTCTTTTTCAAGTTCTTCAGTGCATTCCGGGCTTCTGTCTGACTCTTAACAGGAATCTCTGAGGTTTTCAGGCTCAAGGGATTCACTTCATGGCAGAGAGTTGGCTCTGGAAGACAAATTAATTCCCAATAGCACCTGCCGAAGGAGCATATAGGCCTCCGTTACACTCTTTTTTCAGCAAACAATCAGGCCATGCTTTTCCTTCTGCCAAAAAGCTACACTATCTGCTACATGCAGATTTATAGCAGGGCTCAGATAAATGGAGATGAGTGCTTTTATTATCTATCTGAAACCATGCAAATGCCAAGTGTGGGCTATGAAGTGAGAGAAAAGCCTCATTCAGCAAGACAGAAGAGCCCATTTGGGAAGTAAATAAAATGCTGGCACTTTCCCTTGTAGATAAAGTGAGGGAGGGAAAAACTATTTCTACCTGGTGACTGGATCTACAGAACTGACAAAGACTCCAGAGAAAATAATTACAAAAGTGCACTTAATGAGCAGAAGTCACACTGAGAAAGAAAGTCTTTAGAGAGAAAGCTATGGGAAATGGTGAAACACAGTTTAGAGATCCTCAGATTGTGGTTAAAAAGGTCTCTTGATGCTAAAAAGTGAGTCTTACACCAAAAGAAACAGTCATACTCTGAGGAATTAGAGAATCCCTGTTGGATTAGAGATTTCTGTAAATTTGCTACGATGCAGGTCAAGAGATGGTGGCGGGCATGACCTGTGCTGACGGGAAGGTGCAGTTTGTCCACATAATAAGGCCTGAGAACTGGAAAGACTCAGTCTCTGGCTCTTTAGTCAACACAAAACAATCTTCCTGCACACCCCAGAAGGCGGTGGGTGACCAGTGTTGCTTCCTTTAAAGTCTTGGGTAGGTTCATTTATAGCTGTAGATTGGGAATTGAAGAACGGGGGGTGGAGGGAGGTTGTATTTTGTTTTTTGGGGTTTTTTTTGAGATCTACTAGACTTACTAGAAGTAAGTCTAAAATAAGTTGCCCAATGGCATCAGTAGGACCAGTCACATGAGTAATCAGCACACACGTGCACAGGAACACAGGGACACATGGCTGGATAAAAGTTAGTCGTATGTAACATTGATTAGGTTGAAGAAACTGAGATTAATCTGAATTAACTTTACATCCAGTTAAAAGGCAAAATACATCTCTTTTGGCAACTTACCTAAAGCATCGTCAGCAGGGTAATACTTTAAGAGATTCACATGATAATATTTTTAAGATATAAATAGAATATTTAAGAATTTTAACAGAAATTAAAGCGTTATCAGGGACACAAATGAAGACTTTTTTCTCCTGTTGACTTCAGTGAGTCACTAATGCTCAGCACCCAGACCTTGGTGTCTGATGGGATGAGACCCCCTAAAGAAAAAGGCAATTAGTAAATTGCCAGTTGAGTAGATACACTAATATTAGATTAACTCATATTTCTGCAGTTAATAGCAAAGCTATTAGCAAAGATGCTCAAAATGTCTTAGTTTGGCACTTTTAAAGGGAATCCTTGGAGCCAGGCATCCAATTATTCTGAAAAATAGAGGGATATGGCTCATAGAAAATAGAGTGAGTATCATGTAATGCAGCCTTCCTCCTTAAGGCAGGATTAGGTACACTTAAGCCATTATCACCCCATATTTGTCTGCTCTATTCTTAAAAATTCAGTGATGAAACACATCTTCCCCAGGTCTTCATTATCTTCACTGTTAGAAAACTTTTTCCTCTCCTAAGTCTCCCTTTTTATGAATCGAGCCCATTACTTCTTGTCCTACCCACCCTGGACATGGAGAGCAGTATATCCTGTTACTCTCTGCAGAAAGAGTCATCTCTGTTTCCAGACTCCTTTTCTTCCAGATTAAATAATCCCATTTCTTTACATCATTTCTTTACTGCTGTCACTTAAAGGAGTAGCAAATGTCACTTAAAGGAGTATGGTCAGAACATTTTGTAAAAGTTGGTGGTAAGTGAAGAACAGCAGGAATAAACTGGACCATACCTTTATGCATTGATTCTGGTTCCCACCATATGACAACTCCATCGGCCTCCATAGGGTTTCAGCACAGTTTTGGTGAGCAACTCCTTGCATACTTGCTGTTGCACACCAGCACAACTGTGTCTGCTCCAAGGAGGCTTCCTGCAGCTCCTGCTGCCTTCTACATTTGCTGCTGTCACATCTGTGCTGGCTGAACCCTTAAAGCAAATTTCAGCAATGAGGTTAGAGATTTAGGCTTGGYTTAGCACTTGCCTGCTGGGCTCTATCCTATCTCCACTATTTAGTCAGTTAGCAGCCCAAGGCCAACAGGTATTACTAGCACATGATTGGACCTGCTTTAAATGCTCGCAATGAATTGCTCACAAAAGCGATCTGCTGCTAAGAATGAAACTCCTCTGCTCATCACTAATTGCATCTTATTGTAAGCATTGTTAAAAAATATCCACTTGTGAAGAAACTTGCATCAGTCAAACTTTTCCTTTATTCTGCTTTATTTGACCTATTTTCTCATTGTTCTCCTTTTTTTACGTGTTTCTACCAGAAGATTTTAATCTATGGAAGCAAGGCTCTCAGAATCTTTAGCGGTAGAAGAAGATTTAAATAGAAGAAAGAGGCCTTTAAATTAATGAAAAGGGACCAATGTTTTGAAATATTGTAAAGCTTTAGAGYTAGCAGTCTGTATTTTACAAGCTAACCACATCACTGTAAGCAAATTTACAACCATATCTGCCTGCCTGATTTGGCAGTAAGATGAGGTTAATAAAACTCCCTAAAGTAAAGTGGAAATTTTAGCAAGAAAAGATATCAAGCACTTCCTATAGCCCTACCTGAGCTATTAAAATACTGATATTTTTTATTATATTCACCTAGGCTGACCTGGTTCATTCACGTTATCCCAGAAGTCGTTGTGATGCCGTTCTTCAGAATCTTTCTTCAAAAGAACAAATGACTTTTTCTAATACATGTATAATTCTTTACAGACTCTGAGGACTCAATACCAGTTGTATGTTTTGGTGTTGTCACTTCTAGGTCAACAACAACCTCTCTGGTGCTGCAGCATGCCCACAGCCAAGAGGGGCTGCCGTGTGCTGGTTGGTGTGCCAGAAGGTGCTTGTTATTGCAGCCACGACTTGGGACAAGGCAGGTTGACTGGACCCTGTGAGCTGCTCAGCAGTGCCCATTCCCAGGGTCTGGGGACACACACTCACATATGGTGTTCGATTCTTTCTTAGTACCTACAGATCCCAAATGAGAACAAAGGTCCGTTGTGCCAAATACTGCATAGGCACACAGGAAGAGATGGAGAATACCCCAAAAAGATATGCAAAAGAAACAGTTAGYATCCATATTTCACAAAGTTATCCATTCAGTGCATTTCTGAAGGTGTTTCCCTTCCCTCTGGTCTACTAAATGATTGCAGCCCACATCAGCTGCTAAGGGAGTTGCTCCTACAGAGCAAAGAAGCCCCCTTCCTGGTCAGGAACTTTGAAACTCAGAAAATTAAAGTGAGGGACAGAACCGGAGCAATGCTTTTCCGTCAGATCTTTGCTGACTGCAGTTTGATGGATCTATGCTCTTTGATCTGCCAGTGTGGAGCAGAAAATCCTGAAAATCTTCAGGAGTCATCATCCAGAACTACTTATTGCCTTGGGGCCAGCCCTGATGCAGCCAATCTCCACAGTAGGGCTGAGGGCTGTGAAAGGTCGTGGCACTGAGGAATGAGTTGTCTCAGCCTGAAAGAGGATTGGAATTGTTGCTATGAAGAGACTTGTACACAGCTGAGGACCTGAGATGAGGACCAGAAGTGCAATGACAGCTACTCTCTTGATCCCCAAGGAAACCGTGTCTGCGTTCCCAGCACTCGCATTGCTGTTTCTGCACTGAAAGCACAACCCTGAATTGTCATTTGCCAGCAGCTGTCTTATGTGGATATGCTTGGCTTGATCACTTGTACAGTCAGCCTAAGAATAGCTTCCTCTTTAACATCTGATTTCTCTTAAAGGATAAAAATAAAACAATCAGAGCTTGGATATAAAAGAGCAAACTGCTGAACACTGCACAGCATGCATCTATGTTTAATGAAGGAAAATTTTACTTTACGTGGGGCACAAGTTATTTGTGTTAACCGTATTCATCCTCAAGATCAGACTTCAAGTTGCCACTTCTTTATCTGGCAGTTAAATGACTGTTCATACGGAGGAGAGCTTGAGCTCTCCAGTCATCGTAGATAGTTCAGCTTTGAGCATGAACCTGGTGCAGTTATAGCCTTTGTCAACTTTAACTCYCCCAGCCAATGCCCAGGAGATGCAGGGGCCAGCACAGCCAGGACCATTCCAGGGAGCTTCTTTGGAGGTAGACACATGCTCGGCATGGGTTGTGCTATGCCACTTGACCTCAGGGGCAGAGAACAGATCTTGACTGGTTTTGGATGTAGCTTGAAAGTCCTGGGGCCATATTGAGCAGTCTAAGACATACAGAAGTCATGACGTTTCTGTTCAGGAACRGTGTGTACAGCCCAGTTTTGGCTTGCCAGTCTAACTCTCTGCACACTCAGTGGAGAGAAGTCACAATACGTAGGCCAGATGACTCAAGTATAGTCTATAAATAGCACTTGGTCCTCTTCCTTCTCCCCTTCCTGTTTGTACTCTGCATTAAAAAAGCATTTCTCTCATACTGAATCCTCATGGGACATCTGTGGTACATGCTACCACTTGTGACCAGAAAAGACTTTCCTTTTCAGAAATAAACAAGCAAAAACCCCTAAAAAATCAAACCAGACAGAAATTAAATGTGATCAGCATTTTGCCCATGTTAAAGGCAAGGTGGAAATGCTGAAATCTAGATAACTTTCTTTTTTTTTCTTTTTTTTTTTTTTTTTTTTTTTTTTTTTTTTTTTTTTTTTTGCCAAATGAAGCAGGCCTATCTCTGTAGTGCCAGACCACCTGCCATCTTAATAAGATATTTTTCCTGATTCAAAAATTCAAAAATAGCATAAAGCATGCTTGAGCCAGATATGAATTAACATGTAGACTGAACAACATGATTAAAGCCAAGCCTTCAGCCAATTGCTTGGGGCTGCAGGGCAAAAATTTGAGCATTGAGGGAACAGAGATGCCAGACTTCTGACAAAACTTAGTCCTACAACATGCTGTATTGCAGAAAAGGCATCAGAAGTGGATGAGAGCCCTGAAGGATAATCAGCGATGCAAATCTGTGATGTATAGCAGCCAAACTCCAGTTCAAATGAGAATGCTATGAGACAGGTGTGTAAATCTGTGTCTCCTCAGATGTTYGGAGTGGAGAACAGGAAACTTTGGGGTCTGATGCTTCGACTTGTAGACTTGGTGTCAGCAGAAGGAGGTCCTAACACCGCTGATGCCCCATATTGCWTTCCAGCCGTATCTTGCCCCATCAGACCACCAGAAAGGTGCCTCTGACCTTACCATCTTCTCAGGCTAGATCTTCTACAGGTGTGCAGCAAAACCACAATCACAATCAACAATCATCAGAAGGTGGGAGAAAGGATCTGTCATCATCTCCACTTTACAYAAAAGCAACTAAGCCATGGATAAGCAATCTGCTAGATGTAACAAAGGATTGGTGGTAATACTGGGACCTGGATGCATTCCTCCTGACTCCCAATCCGTTCCCTTCAACAGAGGCCTGGTTACCCTCTGCCTTGAAACATTATTTAGCAGCTTAGCTTAGCATAGCTTGATTTTAGCTGATCATTCCTCCCCCGTTCTTTCTCTTTCTCGCTCTTCTTAATTACATTTGATATTTTCTTCAGAAGAGAATTCTTTTCTACGGTCATACTTTTATGGGAATTTTAATGAGTTACTTGGCATGACATTAATCACTGAAGATTTAAAGTGTCTTTAAATTGTATTTTCTTTCCTCTTGAATGCCAGCCACACATTTTTGTTTACAGTGAAACGCGAGGAAAAAAAAAATCAGCCTATTTTCCTCAGAGCTAATTGGGGGTTTATTACTGCTTCATTTGCTTACAATTGAATCAAACAAAAACCTCTATCCCTTTTTCATGGTGCTGCTAATTGGATTGAGTGGGTTATAATGATATTACTGTATATACATAAATGAACATTTTAAAAATAAACAAATGAACATTAAAAAAATACTTCTAAGGACAGAGACTAAATAGTTACTTGCATACTTTTCTGAAGCAGATTGTATAGCTATGCTTAAAAAATTGCGCACAGCTCTATTCTGCACTCAGAAGCCAGCCAAAGACGGTACTGCTGGAACAGAATTGAGGACAGGATTTGCAAAAGAACTGAAGAGGGTGAAATGGCCTTTTGCAAGGGAATTCCACTGGGATTTTGGCATGATTTCCATGAATACCTAAGAATACTGCAGTCCTCAGCCTCCGCTGGGTACAACACYGAAGCTGGTGTTATAGCTGGCCACTCTAAACACCTGCAGAAGGGACCACAGGTTTTGATGTTTTGATTGACCAGTCCAACACTTTTCATTAGATCTAAACTCAGCATTCGTTTTATGTAAATTGCTATTTAAAACAGCTAAGGTTGCCGAAACCYATTTGTCATGTATGGTGACAGTTGCAGAGAGCATTTGTTACAGACCTTATCAATGTGCCCCTCCCTAAAAAAAGTGCATTATTTTTCTTTATCTACATCAAAATTAACCATTGATGTTGATCTCCCAGGTCTCTGTCTAGAATGTTTCCTCTGTTGTTGTTTTAATCAGTAGGGTTTTTTCTTTTCAGCAATTGTGTTTTTAAAGAAAACAATATTTTCAAATTCAAGCAATCTTTTGATATCATTTAGTCCTTACCTAACTCCAGTGTTAACTGGACTGTGTGCATCTTACATACATATTTTACTGCAGTTGTCTGATAAAGCTACCAGCCAGTTATGAGTGAGAAACTGTGCTGATGTTCGGCTTTCCAMTTCCTACAGCAGCTCCTGGAATAAACTCACTTTTATAACCAGAAGTGCACTGCAGCTATTTCATGGAAAATGAGTGCCAAAAATTTGCCTTCRTATCATCTTCTGTTACTTCCCAGGAACTCTGGGGATGGCAAGAGGAATATTTCTTTTCACATAGATTTAAGAGAAAAGAAATACGATGCCTGAAGAAGTCAAATGAGACTAAAAATGGTGAATGGTGTGGAAAAAGCAAAGAAGAAATGGCTATTAACTATTTCTCATTATATAAGAACTAAAAACATCCACTGAAATAGTCAAGCAGTAGGTCTAAAGCAAACAAGTGAAACTTCTTCCTCAGAAAGCTCATAACCAAACTGTGAACTTACTGCCACAGGACATAACTGTTCCTAAGGGCATAAATTTGCCCACATAGGGTTTATACATATTCATGGAAGATAAGTGACTCTTGAGGAGCACAATGATCTTGATGAAAACATTGGCTCGGAGCATCAAGCTATTGACTGCTAGATACTGGGAGGGAAAGACTCCCTTGGCATTCAGTGTGTTTGAGACAGCCTTTTCCGGAACTTTCCCTCCGTTTGGGACAAGGTACTAGTGAGGCAGCCCTATGCAGTGGCCCTTGCTATGTGTGTTCTCTTGCAGTTTTTATTCTTAAACATAGAATCATAGAATCAGTGCGGTTGGAAGGGACCTCTGGAGATCATCTAGTCCAACCTCCCCGCTCAGCAGTGTCACCTAGAGCATGTTAGACAGGGCTGCATCCAGGCAGACCTTGAAGATCTCCAGAGAAGGAGACTCCACAACCTCTCTGGGCAACCAGTTCCAGTTCTCCGTCACTCTCACAGGGAAGAAATTACATTCCATCACCTTTCCAGGGATGGAGGTGAGGCTCTGAGGAGGGATGACACTCTGCTGAAGTTTATTTACATGCAGAGATTCTAGGTCAGCAGCAATTTAATCCTGGCAGTATGAGGCATTAAGGTTTACGAGATATTAAGGTATTTTTTTTTCTTTTCTTTTTGAATGATGTAGCATATTTGTCAAAATGCATCTTGAATATAAATGGAAAAACCCTGTTAAATAAATTACAGGAGGATTAGCTTCATTGAGTTTGTTTATAATTTACTATAGAATTGCTAGTAGAGCAAATCTGTTGATGATACTTTATATTTCACTGGAACAGCAATCTAAATAAGATGTAATACAGTACATTGAATTTTTATGTACTTACCTGTAGTTTCATAATAAAGCATGAGTTATGACATGAGTGTGCTTATGTACATTAGTTAACAGTCACTCATGTCACTTTTAATAACATGCTGCATGCAAAGATGCTGCCTGTGTGTTTTTAAAAATAAAATACATTTAATGCAATGTTCCTATATTAATCCCCTAGAAACTTGACACTGAATTATTACTAGCCCATTTGCCTTGGGTGCATACACAAATTGTTGTTTAGTTATTGTAAGACTACTCACCATAAGTGCATTGCTGCAGGCATTGCAATTTTTTATACCTGCACTGAAGCATTTATTCAAGAACAATTATGCATATCTGTATTTCAGAGCACTTCTGAAAGGAAATGCAGTTCTGCCATAGAATAAAGCCTGGCATCCCTGGTTYCATTCCATTCCACTTTAGGCACATAAATACTTCTGTTTGAAGAGTAACTGTGCTGAGATCCCTCCACAGTGGTTGGCAGGAGCTGGAGGCAGCCATTGGTTCACACCTCAACCAGGCTGAGTTGCCCACAGAAAATGTCTTACTGTTTCCTTCGTTCCTTCGACTCAGGCATGAGGACAGGGTAACTGSGGAGGAGTGGATCTGAGTACCAACACACTCTCAAGGCTTTGCTTTTAGTCTGATTTTACTCACCATTTCCCCAACCTATCCCTGGAAGAGACTGGTGGAAGACACTCATGTGGACCACTTGGCATGTCCAGACTTCCCACTGCCGAGTCAGTTGGTGTTGCAGTCAGTAGCATTAAAGTAAAGACTTCTGCTCTTCAGCATTGACCAGGAAGAGAAAGTTGATGAGGCCTTCTATAGACAGCTGGAGGTAGCCTCACGATCACAGGCCCTGGTTCTCAGGGGGGACTTCAACCACCCTGACATCTGCTGGAGGGACAACACAGCAAGGCACAGACAGTCCAGGAGCCTCCTGCAATGCATTGATGACAACTTCTTGTCACAAATGGTGGAGGAGCCTATGAGTAAGGGTGTCCTGCTGGACCTCGTCCTTACCAACAGAGAGGGCCTGGATAGAGATGTGAAGGTTGGGGGCCGCCTTGGCTGCAGTGACCACGAGATGGTGGAGGTTGCAGGACTGCAACCCTGGACTTCAGGAGAGCAGACTTTGGGCTCTGCAGAGACCTAATTAGTGGAGTCTCATGGGTTAAGGCCCTAGAAGGAAGGGGGGTCAAGGAGACCTGGCTACTATTCAAACATCACTTCCTCCAGGCTCWAGAGYGGKGCATCCCTATGAGTAAGAAGTGCAGCAAAAGGGGCAGAAGACCTGCATGGGTGAGCAAGGAGCTCTTGGTCAAATTCAGACAGAAGAGGAAAATACATAGAATGTGGAACAGGGGACAGGCTACTGGGGAGGATTATAGGAATGCAGTCAGAGTATGTAGAGATGAGGCGAGGAAGGCTAAGGCCCAGCTGGAATTGAGTCTGGCAAGGGATGTTAAGGACAACAGGAAGGGCTTCTTCAAATACCTCAGCAGCAAGAGGAGGACTAGGGAAAATGTGGGCCACTACTGAATGGGGCAGGRRCCCTGGTGACAAGGGATGCAGAGAAGGCAGAATTACTGAATGCCTTCTGTGCTTCAGTCTTCACTGCCAAGGGCAGCCCTCAGGAATCCTGCAGCCTGGACATGAGGGAGAAAGTCCAGAGAAGGGAAGACTTTCCTTTGGTTAAGAAGGAAAGGATTAGAGACCTTCTGGGCAGGCTAGACATCCACAAATCCATGGGCCCAGTTGGGATACACCCACAGGTACTGAGGGAGCTGGCGGATCTTATTGCCAAGCTGCTCTACATCATCTTTGAAAGATACTGGAGAACTGGAGAGGTGCCTGAGSACTGGAAGAAAGCCAATGTCACTCCAGTCTTCAAAAAGGGCAAGAAGGAGGACCCAGGCAACTATTGGTCAGTCAGCCTCACCTCCGTCCCTGCAAAGGTAAAGGAACAGCTCATTCTGGATGTCATCTCCAGACATATGGAGGAAAAGAAGGTGATCAGGAGTAGCCAGCATGGATTCACCAAGGGGAAATCCTGCTTAACCAACCTGATAGCCTTCTAGGATGGMGTGACTGGTTGGGTGGATGAGGGGAGAGCAGTGGATGTTGTGTACCTTGACTTCAGCAAGGCTTTTGACACTGTCTCCCATAACATCCTCCTAGAGAAGCTCAGCAAGTGTGGRTTAGGCAAGTGGACAGTGAGGTGGATTGAGAACGGGCTGAAAGGCAGAGCTCAGAGAGTCGTCATCAGTGGCRTGGAGTCTAGTTGGAGGCCTKTGGCTAGCGGCATCCCCCAGGGCTCAGTGCTGGRTCCCAKCCTGTTCAACTTCTTCATCAATGACCTGGGTGAGGGGACAGAGTGCCTCCTCAGCAAGTTTGCTGATGATAYCAAGYTGGGAGGAGTGGCTGACACACCWGAGGGCTGTGCTGCCATTCAGAGAGACCTGGRCAGRCTGGAGAGCTGGGCAGAGAGGAACCTCCTGAGGTTCAACAAGGGCAAGTGCAGAGTCCTGCATCTAGGGAGAAATAACCCCATGCACCAGGACAAGCTGGGGGCTGACCTTGTGGAGAGCAGCTCTGCAGAGAAGGACCTGGGAATGGTGGTGGAGGACAAGTTGCCCATGAGCCAGCAATGTGCCCTTGTGGCCAAAAAGACCTATGGTCTCCTGGGGTGCATTGGGAAGAGTGTTGCCATCCGGTCAAGGGAGGTGATCCTGCCCCTCTCCTCAGCCCTGGGGAGGCCTCATCTCGAGTCCTGTGTCCAGTTCTGGGCTCCCCAGTACAAGAGAGACATGGAGCTGCTGGAGAGACTGCAGTGCAAGGCTACAAAGATGATCAGAGGGCTGGAGCACCTGCCCTATGAGGAACGGCTGCGAGAGCTGGGCCTCTTCAGCCTGGAGAAGAGAAGACTGAGGGGGGATCTTATCAATGTGTACAAGTACCTGAAGGGAGGGTGTCAAGGGGATGGGGACAAACTCTTTTCAGTTGTCCCATGTGACAGGACAAGAGGCAACAGGCAGAAATTGAAGCACAGGAAGTTCYGCCTGACCGTGAGGGGGAATTTCTTCCCTGTGAGAGTGACAGAGCCCTGGAACCGGTTGCCCAGAGAGGTTGTGGAGTCTCCTTGTCTGGAGATCTTCAAGGCCCACCTGGATGCARCCCTGTCTACCATGCTGTAGGTGCCCCTGCTGAGCAGGGAGGTTGGACTAGATGATCTCCAGAGGTCCCTTCCAACCTTACTGATTATATGATTCTATTCTATGATTACTAACCAATCTGGCTGAATGGCAATTGCTAACAAGCTAACCTAACAACCTAATGAGAACCATGCTGGGTGGCTCTGCCTGATCTTCCACTGGGCTTAGCTTTAGTTAACAGCTTGGTTAACTGTAGCCAGGGCTACACTGGACTACTGCTAATTGTAGCCAGGTTTACAGCCAGGGCAGGATCACCAATATCTTCTGCAGTGCAAAGAAGTAACCTCATCCACATGAGCAGGCATGAGTAAGAAASCCTGGACAGCAGCTCTGTTCTGCACAAAGATGACCTTTTCACAGGGCTAACRCTCAAAGTACAGTCACCTTAATAAAAACCTCTGTGCTTCAGCAAGAAGAAACAAACCTTGTATAGGTAAGAAGGAGTTCCTGAGATGGCCATAAGAATATCCATTCTGGTACATACCAATTAGAGCAAGTCAATGAAGTGCAAACTGGAAACATAATACAAGGTCCAACTGTTCCACAAGGTAGTTAACTAAGATGCTGTCTAGTGGTAAATTAATACCATGCCTTTTTGACATTATACATTAGGTTCAGCCATGTGACACAAGGAAGAGCTGAGCAAGACTATGCAATTGTAAAAGCTTCTCTTCTGGCCTTGGGTGCAATTCATTCAGTTTAATGGAAAAGTTCCTGATGACTTCAGCAGGACTAAGACTTCATGCTGCAAATTTATTTCCCTGACTAGGCATAAGMATGGACCGAAGCATAATCTTGTCTCCAGAGCCAAACTGAACATAGCTATGCATAAGAGCTGAAGGGCAAAAATATAGGATGTGATTTAACAAGCAAAACTTTTGGCCAGAACGGACCCATCCCAGCTGCTGAGACCTCTATTGCTATGTGCTTCTATTCCCCAAAAAGCATTGTGTTTATTCCTAGGCATGACAGATGAATTGTACTTGTGACATATAGTGGTGCACACATAGCCAAGCCTTTACATTTCCCCTGCTTGGTCTCATGATAATAGTTTCACTGGGCACATGCACCATATACACAAAAAACTTGTTCATATTTTTCTTTAGATGATATGAAATTGGAGTTGCATAAAACCAAAGCACAGAACTGGTGGCACAGGTGCTGCTGGCAGGAGATTTCAGACACCAGCTGAGTAACACTTGTGGTATCATTTTGAAGAAAAGATGCTCTCACATTTATTTCCACCTCCTCTCACTGAGGCTAAGTGGCTTGATTTTCATAGGTGCCAAGTCTCCCTAGCTCCCACAGGCTTCAGCTGGAATGACGATTGCTTCTCRTTTTGGGGGCAAGGAGGTCACTTCACCATGCTAGGAAACAAACTTCAGGCACCTGATTTGTGCGAATCTTTCTTAGTYTTTCTCCAAGAAATATAAGGTCAGAAATCTGTAGCGAGCTCTCCTCTTTCCCAGAACTCAGGCAAAATTTTCCTGGGCATTAATCACCACAATCTCACCACTCAAGAGACCATCAAGAGCCCTCTCTGAATATTTGTTCTCTTGAGTCTCCAGTGCAAAGTCAATAAGCTGGCCTTGTGCTGAATCCTSTGGCCTGGCCAAGAGACCAGGCAGAGCTCACTTCCCTATTATGGGGTCACCTTGGTGTGACCTGGAGTAAATTACAGTCACTAGATACGTCTTGCCAGCTAGCTTGGTATTTCTTTGGAAATGACTGTGTAAAAATGCACCGTTTATTCAGACTTCAGGATTTTCTGTTTGTAGCTGTTGCAGGAGGCTGGCAGTATGGGATGCCAGTGCTGTGGGACACCTCCTTTTCTTGTTTTAACTCATTGCAAAAATCCATAGTCTTGCAAGTTCCCAGATATCAAACATCTGCRTACAGACAGATCTGCCTTAATTTCTTTAATCATACAGTAGCCAAAGAAGTTCCTCCCATGGTGCACTGTAAACAGCACATGAGGTTCATTGTAATCTCGCTGAATCCCTCCACTAAACATTACTTCCTGAAAAACAATTCCCCCCCCCCAATAGCAAATTGAAGATGCTATTAATTTAATCAAAACTGAACCACAGGCTCACCATGGCCTCATCACTTTTAGCAACACAAAAGCAGATAGATTAGGTGTTATGTTTAAATACAAAGAACTATATATGAATACAAGAAATTCGTTMGTAACCAAGGCAACTAATTGTTATGGAACTTTTTTTTCATAACAAATACCAAAATAAGCTAAAGAAGGGGAGGGACACAAAAAATAAAAAAATAAAAACAAAGGACAGTGCACTCTTTAGAAAAGGATACTCTTTGAATAGTACTTGTAGCATCACATTTGAAACTACACRCAGAAACACAGGCAGCTCGTGTAATACCTGCTGTACAGACAGCCACATTTTGCAGACTGACGGCCCAGGCAGCCCCATATTCAGTGGCAGGATGGACAGGACAGACGTGCTGACCGCAGAGGCAGCACTTGTCTGTGTGAGGCTCAGCCCCTGTATTCCACATGTCCTGGCTCCCACAAATTAGCGAATGGTATCTATAAGTAGATGACCAGGAAGTGATAAGATTAGGGCAAGCGTGTATGTCCCTCTAACAGTCTTTCAATCTTCGACCATTTTCAGTTCAAGGATTTCCGTTATGGTTCACCTGTTTAACACTGCATATTTAATTCAATTTAATTTAATATCATTTTGTAATGGATCCATCTTCCAAGTACTTTTTCCTCACACGGATTTCTTACTGGAATAGAGTGAGCTAGTCAATCCTCGTGTTATCTACTCTTTAGAGCAAATGCACCRTGCAGTTAAGCTGCTCACTGCCAGCGTGCGGGTGTGAATAGGATGAACGCATGGCTGATGTAGAGGAGGTTATAGTGCACGTTGCACAGAGACACGAAGCTGTTGRTGATTGCTCATCGCCCCTCGCAAGGTACACAAGCATGATATGTCAGCTTTCTGAATCAGAACAAGACGCCAAGTGGCCGCCTGACGGGAAGGAGGGTTTGCACTGTTGAAAGGGTCCTGCTTCTGCCCAACAAGCATCCAAAGTGGATTACATGTGGTGAGGAGAGTGGGATGAAAGGCTTGTTGTACTGGGGAGGGGATGGACTTAGAAACCCCGGAAGCTGCTTCCAAACTCATGGTTATAGCTCATGGTTCATGGTTATAGCTCAGTGGAGTCCCACTGAGCTCCTAAGTCTCTTCAGATCTGACAGAAAAACCTCCCAGGGGTCCTGCACAKGGGAGCTAAGGCCTCAGTTCTGGGATTAGGTAAGTGGTTATTTCTCTGTTTTCTTCGTGCCATTCATACAYGAATCCAAGGACAAAACTACACCAGTATTTAACAGGAAAAAAGAAGCCTTTACAAAAGTCCCTCAAAAGTTCCCTCTGAGGCAATCCTCTTTGGCCTCTTTTCTTCCTCTCCCCCTACAGACTGAAGGCTCTGATGCTGCTCAGGATGGAGATCTGATGTGAATCCCTAGTGAACAATGTGAAATTTTTATAATCTTATTTTTTCCCTGTCTTAAAATGGCTTCTCCAAGATCCAGCCCACTCATAGCCGGGGATACAAAGTCACTGGGAAAGCAAGAATAGCATGGAGAAATGTCACCCCTGTTTGCAGCCACCACAAAAAGCTCAGATTTCCTCTTGGGAAAATGGGTAGGAACCTTAATTTACTGAATCCGTGTTACCTACCCTTTACAGTTAGGATAGGCCATTAGAAGAAGAAAATCACTTTATTAGTGAATATTGGCATAAACCTTGTTTGATCCTTTCAGATCCCAACCAATAGCTTTCACTGACCTGCTCCTGCYTCCCCATTCCTTTTATTCCTCCACTCCCTCCACTGCCTTTCACCACAAATCTCACTGCTTTTTTTTCAGAGCTTTCTCCTTCACTGCTCATGCCATGCCTCTTTTCTTTAGCTTCAGTAACACTTGTCTTGCCTCCCTCAGAGCTGTGAGACTTCAGATCCTCGTGCTGCTCTGCATCCCTGTCCTCTGCTCCCTATACAGTCTCCATGCCCCCCACCTGTCCTGGGAGGAGCAGTAGGAGGACTCGCAGCACTGAGCAAAGCCAAGCAGTGGGTGAGTGACCCCCCCCTGCAGGCTCAAACCACTGTCCTGACCTCCTCTGGGGACAGGTGGGCACCTTGTCGTGCAAAATGCCACTAGGATAAGTCCTATGGCATGGAGTGGCACCACAGAGTTTTTGAAGAGGACACACTTCCGGACTGTCCTCCTCATCCTTAATGGGCAGAAAGCGCTAAGTTCAACCATATTTAAACTTTAGATCGGTTCCAGAGTTGGGAAGAGTGACTAAATGCATTTTTATACCTCCTATGCATTTTGGTGATCCAAGGCAGAGGGCTGGAGAAGACCTTCCTGCACAGGGAATGATGTTGTGTCATGTTGTTCATAAAATCATAGAGCTCTTTCTTAAAGCAAATTTGACTTCATGCTATATTGCGTATTAGAAAGACGCAACAGAACCTCTGCTCCTGGGGTCAGAAATGTATGCATGGACTGCTTATGTCGAGGTGCCCTCGTGCCAGCATTTTCCTTTAGCTTCAACAGCCCTCCTCCATTCTGGAGCTGTTTCCAAAGAGTTTTCTCAGCTCCCTTAGTATCTGTTCTGCCAGACTGAATGTACTAGGCTCTTCACGCCTGTCTTCCCAGACAGGATCCCCCCTCCTCTAGCCAGCTTACACTCCCTTACCTGGATCTGCCCCAGTCTGAACCCACATTTCTTGAAATTTGGTGAGTACACAGTATTTTCAATCACCATTTCACCAGTATTATAAGTGATGAGGTTAATATTTGTCTATGGCTAACAAAAAAACTCTGACTGATGTATTTTATCGTGCATTTGCCATTTCATGCCATTGCACTGCTGGCCAATCTGCTTGCCAAAGCCTCTCTTCACTGGGCTTAAAACAAACACTCTCACTTTCAAAAATTCTTTCCTTTTTTGCTTCTCCTTCCCAGTTTTTCTCCTTAAAATCTATATCCTATATATAAAAGTAGCTGCAAAGGTGAATATGTGGAAAGCAGTCCATACTCAGAGAAGTGCATTTCTATATTTAGCAGTCTTTTTAAAAAGCAGCACCTTCAGAGAGGTTCTCACAGAGCCACTGAGCTAGACAGCATTAAAGGAGGCTTGTCTACAACTCAGCACCGCAAAGCTTCTAACCGTTAATCTTATTGCTGGAGGCACAGCAGAGGGACATTTGCATGGTTAGGTCTGTTTCTCATCTTCCTAGAAACCGAAAGGAAGGAGCACAGGGTTAAAATAAATGCCAGAGTTAAAAAAGCTTCAAATGTCTGCCTGTAATAACACTATCTCTCTCTTTCCTGCATAACACTGTTCAAACAAGCACTGGGACACATTGTGTGTCCACTGTAATGACTGACAGCTCAACACCCCGTCTGAGTCCTTTTTCCCAGAATAGACGCGAATAACCATATCCACCCTACTCCTGGCAGGATAATTGCATTCAGTTGTGTCCTGCTTACCTAAAATTTCCCATGATTATATTTCTCCTGGCAAAAATACACCTCACATCCTCTCCTGATTGATCATGATGGTAGTGCTAAATGGGCCCAGCCCTTCGGGGAGGCTACATCTGCTGGTGGAAGACAGGACACTGTTCACTTATTTAAAAGCAGTGGTCTAAATCCTACTCTGTCCTGTTGACTATTTTCAATAGTTTACTAATTTTGTATTTGTCTATAGAGTAGTCTCTGTGAAGATATCTCATCTGATGCAAGTACATGAAAATGTARTTTCACTATTTTGCAGAATGTTTACTAGATCCTTTTAAACTGCTATTAAAAACACTTCATTGCCTCAGCRCTCTGTCCCTTACATAAGGTGGATGAAGTAGGTGAGAATTATGAATATTGTTAGTTCTAGAGAAAATACTAGCATCCCAAGGAAGTTTTCATTCCTCAGGGTGATTTTAATAGGATAAACATCTGTATGCTGTGAATTATTTGCATAACTTTGTATCTGTGGAGCACAAACAGTATAAAYCCACCATCTAGACACTCTGTAACTCTGATCATTATATACGTACTGGTTCACAGATAGTTAAAGAAGACAAAAGTTTAGATATTTCCAGAGATTCTCTGAGATTTCTTTTAAAGATAGACACTTGATCTCCAAGTATCAGCCACATTCTGTTTTCTAATTTTATTCTACTATCCGATATCTGTACTTTCATTTATTCCGCTGTCCCCTGTTACCTCGAAGGTGGCTGCAGTCACCTTTCAGCAGAATACACGTATTTGTACATCTCATATATTCAGCTGAAGCCTCTACTTTGACTCATTTTTAGTTTTCCTGATAGTYGAGGTAAGGAACTTCCCGCTGATGATGGTAGAAAGGTCACCACTGCCATGACAGCAACTCGGGATGGTGTGGGGGTAATAATGAGAATGAAGCTGCCAGAAGCAGCCTTCTCCCAGCAGGAGGATTGCATATTTGGGGTGGGGGGAGRCAGATGCCAAAAAACTAGCCGAGCCATGACAGCATCCTTGCCCCTTTCCAGTGGCTTGTCAGAGAGGATGGATCGTTTCAGTGGTGATAGAGAGTGGCAGCATTCCAGCTAGGTAAGTTACCTGCTGTTTGCTTTAAATAAGCCTTATTAGGACCCGGGTATTTTTCATTTTCCTGTCCTGTTTTCAGATATAAGTCAATGGGCAGAGACGGCAGGAAGGACTTTCCCTGTAGTGATATGGATGATTTGTGGCTTTTTCACCTTAAAAGCTAGACTTGACCATTCTCACGTGGAGACTATTAAGCTTGATGGGCAAATACCCCAAGGTGTCATGTCACGTTGTTCAAAGATAAGAATTTGCTAATACTTCCAAGCACAGAAACATCTGCAGAAGTGGGTGGAAGGGACGTGCTTTGGGAACACAGATAATTACTGGGATTGTTCCATGATAGATGAGGTTATTTTCTCAGTTCTGTGCATACAGTTCATAATGACTGTATCCCCACAAAGTGAAGTGACATTTAGTCACTGAGAGCAAAATGAAAGACCGCTCTTACCTGTCAACCAYGAACATTAATGCCCTTTTCAGAGGAACATGAGATTTATTTATTTATGCAATATTAATTCCTTTCTCCATGGCTGGAAGAGATAAGGATCAAGCCCCACAAATCCCAATAAAGTCTGTAAAAGAGTAAGTGCAGGACAGGACTTAGGAGCCTACGCAGTTTTGTGAATCTGTGTCAGTGGCCCTACACATCAGTCTACACACAGTGCCATCACTACAAGGCTCCCCCCCCCCCATCAAGCGATGCTTTAAGTAATATGTTGAATCTCAGATATTTAAAAGAGGGATTTAAGAAGAATATAAAAGGTTTGAAATTATTTGGTGCTAATGGAAGCACATACATGTACAGCATTGCCCAGATCCATAATGATGGAAGGAAAAACTTGGAGAACTTTTTCCCCATCATACATCAGCATTTTGATTTCATTGTCCTTGACTTTGTTAAAACATTTTTTTTTCTTATGTTACCTTGCTTTTATGTTTGGAATGAGGCCATATTTCTGAAATTGATACAAATAAAGTTATTGAATACACTCAGTGTGAGTGGAGAATATAATAGGAAACAGTAAAAGTGGAAGATCTGTTTATATGAGTTATGCCACTGTACCAGATCTTGAGAATACTACCAGCTCTAGAATATATTATACTGCTGAATGTATTTGSACTCAGTCAAGGTTATAGAGTTCTTGTTCTCCTCCACATTGTGTTGCCACTCTATTCGGTTGGGTAATAACTGTTCTGCTCTGAAAGAAAAGGAACATAGCTGTTTTGAGAATGGATTTTAATGCAGAAATTTTCCAGTTCACCAGCATTTAAAATATATATACAATCAAGTACAAATTTAACAGAATGATAAACTTTAGCATGTTAGCAAGAACAGAAATATTCATCAGTTTCACAGAAAACTCAACCAAATTAACATCTTCTGTTGCACAAAGCTCCATAATCAGCTTCAGCTCTTATATAGTGGTTTACATCTCTGGATCATTAGTACTGTTAGAAACTGTGAGAACACAAGAGAGACAGACCAAACAATCCTTGTTTGCAGCAAAGCTCCCATATGCTCCGTGACTAAGGATTTATGCCCTCTCTTGCTCCCTTTCCCATTTAAGTTGCAGCATTTTGAGTATGAACTAGTTACACATAGTACCTACGGGTATATCACTGCCAAGAAATTAGACTGCTGGCACTGCAATCAAAGGACCCACAGACCTCTTGTTTGGTCTTAGGTAGCTCACTCTATTTCTCCACTAAGCATAGCAGGCCTTGTGTGGTGTTCCATATTGCTCTAGCATCCAGTTCTACCTTCAGCTAGAGCTTCTAGATGTTTTATGATGCACCCATAACTCCATTTTTCCTGTACACAACAACTTYGAAACTTTCCCCAGTTTGTGCAAAGCCTTCCTTGCCCTTATACAGTAGAGGGAAGAGCTGATTCAGTACCTGTCAGAGAGCATTCAGGCATTCAAACTGTCTCAGCATAACCATTTGTGCAGTCAATACTGCACAAATACATTGTCTTTATCCTGTTGGAGGGAGGCATGTCGCTGGGTGGTGGCCATTGATCTCTAATTTTGTTATCCATATATTTCAAACAGATATTACTGAGATTCTTCCTGCAACTGTTTGTTGATGGCATGTTCCCCAGCCATACCAGCTTACAGCTTCTGAAAAGGGGAAGCATTTTCAACACATCTTCAAATCATAAGCATTTTGCAGTTATTCCTAGAGAAGACATATCTTTCAGATAAAAAAAAATATATATATAGGCTTCCTCCTGCAAGAGGACATGAGGCATCACTGTTAATGTACTAGGGTGGGATAAGGAGTCCCAGAGCAAAATTTTGGCTTGGCCAGAGATGTAGTTGTCACTGCACCTTAGTTACTTGCATCCATTTGGACAGACAATGCAAACAAAAGGAACTGCAAATCTATGGCGGACTGCAGCTCTAATCAGCCTTTACATGAAGAAATAGTAGTAAAGAACAGAATTATATCACATTTGTTCWGGATTGTCTCTTGCCCCTTAAGGACCAGAAGATCAAGATTTTTACAATTTCTCCCACTGCCACAGCTCAGGAATAACGCTCTGAAGTTCAGCAGTACAAGGATGTATCTAAATGCTAAAATCACTACATTCAGTTTGCGTAACTTGAATGTATAGGTCTCTGCGTATTCTGCATTAAATCCCCCCTAGGAAACCCAGTAAGTGGAAGACTGCTACCTCCGCTTTGGAAACGGCAAGCCTTGGAATTAACTACAAGTCAAGTAAGGAATTTAGCTCGTATTATTTAAACTCCTGTCCTGTTCATATTCAAATATGAATAAATCATAGATTTCTTATATAAATAAGTCATAAAGAAAGAAGAATTTGCCTCTGTAAATCTATGGGCAATCTTTCAGATCACAGGTAAATCTGCCTGCAGAAAAGTTTGCCTGAAAACTGCATGGCTCCAAAGCTCTTACTTGCTATGCACCTCATGCACAGAATTGCCTTCTGCTGAGAAGTACAAGGAGCACAGACAGTATCTG
Organism: Rhea americana; assembly: GCF_003343005.1. Classification (NCBI taxonomy): domain Eukaryota; kingdom Metazoa; phylum Chordata; class Aves; order Rheiformes; family Rheidae; genus Rhea; species Rhea americana. Next base: position 19,944,456 of record NW_028185037.1, read on the forward strand.
TTTTCAAGTCATTTGATATCACTTGCAGTGTTCAAATAGATTTTATGATGTGTCCTTTTGCTCTGGTAATGATTTGTTGTTCTATTGTGTTTCATTAAGCTATTATTTGTAAAGTGTTTTGTGATGCATTGCATGAAAGCTGCTATATAAGCAATTTTATGGTCTGGAATGACAATTCGGGTATCAACAGGCAAGGATTAATGATGCTAAATAGTCAATACAATTATTCTTTTCTTTAAGTCTTTTGTTTCAAAAGAAGGATATATTAAAATGAGTGAGAAGATGTTGTCTATAATAGGTGTAAGCATTTCAGCTAATGGACTATAGAAGAGAGGACTGAAGAACATGAAGAATAACCCCAAATGTTACCTGAGTGTGGCTATTATATGTCATGTAAATTACTCGGTAAAATAGGCCTGTACAGCTACAGAGCAAAACTAGTAACATATCAAACAATACAGTTGCCAAATATGAGGAAAAAAAGATGAAATACGCATCCTTCATCATCTACACCACCAGCTCTAACCTCCAGCAAGTTTTCTGAAGCAGCTTTTGCTGTAACAAAATTTTTAGCAGGAAGCATATGTCTGCTGAACCCAACTCTGTTCAGAGCAATTGGCTGAAATAAGCACTCCCCCCAGTGAAGGAAGCCTAGTTTGGGGGTTAAAAGTGCTCTGTGGGTTTCCTTTCTCTAGAAGGACCAATACGACACTTTAATATATGTTCCTGCACAATCCTTCTGCTTCCTATTCTGCCAATTTGATCAACTTAACTTGATTTTTGTAGTATCTGCAGGTAGTCCAGGTTTTAGTCTTCTTCCTAGGAGCTTCTGCCAGTCCTAGGCAAGAGAAGATCACCCAGCGGTTTGTCAGCAAGGTGGTACCTCTGTGCTAGATAATGGCTCTTTGTGCCTACCGGTTCCCTACAGGTGCCAGGAAAAAGAGTGGAGATTGCACCTCATGGAGATCAAATAGCTGCAGCCACTTGCTTTAGTTAGAGAAGGCCTGCTGCAGAGCACACAGAGCTAGGAAGTGTCTTGAAATTGCAACTGGACAGTGACATTTTCGTTCTATTTAAGTTCTTAATTCGACTGTAAATATCAGCTGCTACTCAGATACAAGGCGAAGTATGTTCTCAGGCAATTTTTTCACCCCTACCCCAAATAAAAGACTTTTACTCTGTTATTAGGTGAAGGTTGCTGCAATTTTTATCTCTGTGCCTTCCTGAAGTCCTCTTTCCCTCATTTTCCCCAATGTGCTGTTGTTCACCATTGCTAGCAGAAAACTCGATTTCTATCAAATCATCCCTTCCTAGAGAAGCTAGATTTTTCATTTTTATTAATAAGAGATGAATTAGTTTGTTTCGTTGTCTTACTTTGTGTAGATGAAGTCATTCTTTACTGCTGAGCCTCAGATTTTGTTAATATAAATTGTTCCCATCTAGTGACAGGTGCCCAATAAGCAAATAACCATGACTTAGCATATATGAAAAAACTCACAAGATTACAAGCAGTTCTCTGATGGTGCTGGAATACCTTCTTACTGATCTGTTTTCATTTTGCCCTGTAATTTCCCTAAACTATCTAGGTCCTCACCACCTTCATGTCAGAGGAGTTCATGCACATTTCAATACAGAAATACTGTTTGAAAGATCGTGGTTTTTGGTGACTTGAAGTTAGTGCTGGGCTGTGGGGTTTCCCACAGGTCAGGCCTATTTGTTTAGACATTTAGATAATGCAGATTTAGGTCCCAAAATTTTGGTACTTCATTTTAAAAATCCTTGCCAGGAGCAAAAGAAAGGAATTTTTGCTTCCTTTTCAGCCTAGAATGAGTTTTAACTTCATACATTGTTTCTTTAGGTCATGAAGTATGGTTTCATGCTAAATCAAACCTCTTCTGCAATGCCATTCCCCTAATATGTAGTTTTCCCACTGGTAACTTCTTTTAAAGCAGACAAGTCTACCGAGTACGAAGACAGAGAACAACATAGTTTCATAAACAAACTGAGGTCCCCTCTCCCACCAGTGCTTTATCCCACTCTGTTAAGGTCCTCTGCAGAAGGGAAATATTTACACAGAAGATCCAAGCACAACTGGCTGTTGTACCACGATCCAGATTACTTTTAGGATTAGGCAGATGGAGAAAAACATGAAAAGAGTCTCTTTGTCAAAATATAGATTGTGGCTTATATTTAGGAGACCAAAAGCTGAGTAAGTAAAGCATCTCCTCCTTATGGCTTTACTGATTACCTGTGCTAATTAGATTTGGGAAGACAGATCAGGGAGGTAAGGAAGACTTTGTTCCACATCAGCTTTATTTCACTCAAGTTTTCTTCTCCCCTCTTAGGTTCTCACAGCACTGGTCTGATATATCTGGAAGATTTTCTTTGCTAGTAACTGCATCCAGCAACATCAGCCTGAAGGAAACACCGGTCTTCTTTACGTAACAAACTATGCAACAGAGACATGCGTGTTTCTATATAGTTTGACTTCCAGCTTTGCCTGATGTTTACTACCTGCTTCCTAGGTATGTGTATGCATATGAGTGTGTGTATTTCAACACTGTAATTAGAATGATTTATTCATATTACTATGCTGATTAAATCCTAGACAGAAACAGGAGAATCTGTAGTGCTGACATATCCAGCAACTTTTTCACAAAGTGAAATTTCTGCATCTTTTCAGTAGACTTAAATGGGAAAAGGTAGCTGACTTATGAGGTAACCAGTTTAAAATATGATTCCCGTGTCTGTAAACTTTCAGGTGTTACTTGTCTTCTACTAGTGCTCATATGAGAAATAGTAATAGCTGAGCTGAGGGATGCACACAGGTCTGACAGTAACAGTTAATTGCCAGCCCTGCTCCCCGCAGCAGCTGTGATCTCCACTTGGATATCTCTGCAGCATTGCTGCTCTTCGGAGAATTTGGCAAGTAATATCTTGTGGCCGCAGGGCCTTGGACCAAGGCATGACCTGGTTACTAATACAGCCAGATGATTATTCCCTGACGATTAAAATGTATTTGTTATAACGTGTATCTAATGCAAATTGTTCATTTTAATTGTGTTCTCTCCTCCCTACGCACACTAAACTCCCATTGACAGGAAGATCAGAACAGACCCCCCCCCTTTATCACTTATTAGCAAGTATTACAAGGATTTTTCTGGTTGGAGAAGGTTTTGGGTGCTCCGTGGTGATGTGTTTCTGACTCATCCTCCATTGTAGCAAGTAGGGAGGGTTATTTTCACAGTGCTAATATGAAAAAGCATGTGGAAAATGTAATACTTCGAAAAAGATGCCTTCTGTGGAAAGTCATTGCTAATTACGTGGTATGTGGGTGTCATCTGGGTCTCTGTAAACTATAGGTCATGCCAATATTTGAATCCTCTCAAGATTTTAGCATAATTAGGGGAAAATAATTAGCATTTCACCTTTCATGGGGAAATTGTGGTTAACTGTGAACTAAATCCTTTTAATGATTTTTAGGTTTCCTAGAATTACTAAGTTCCCTGCTACTTTCAAAGCTCTGTGCTTAATGCCAGCCAGAGGGCATAGGGAAGTCTTATTGGCTATCACAGAGTTTCCATGTCCTTGGTCCAAACAACTACTGCCATCACCTCTTTACATTTAAAAAGTGTCTTTACCTACCTGAGATATGGACCGTATGATGCTAAATTCTACCTCAGTAGAATAAGATAAAGTCCCCTATCCGAATGAAACAAAGGCTAAGAAGGAAATCAGAAAAGTTAACTCTCTTGTAAAGAGTAACCTTACATAACAGGGCAGACTGAGGACTACAGGACGGCATCTTGGCTCTTGCCCCTGCTTCTCCTGGCCAGAAATGTCAAGAATGTGTAGCTTATTTCCAGCAGGTTTTGGAGAAGTGAACAGCAGGTGTCACACCGCTTGCTTCTGATGTGTCCACAGAGAAAGGTGCAAGTACAGCAGAGGACAAGTGTGCAAGTAAATTCTGAAACAGGTAATTACTTAAGTACTAATTACAGTGTACTTATAGCACAATCCCCCCCTGGAGACTGTCTGTGCTAAGCTCTTTGATACTAGTTAATTAAAAGCTGATTCATGCATATGTGCAAGACCTGCAGTCACACTTTTGACTGACATGAAGTATTACTCATAATATGAAGCATTTCTGCTCTTGCTATTGATCAGTTATGTGCAATGAACCAGCCTCAATGGAGATATTTTCTGTCTGCTGCGCCTTTGCAGCARAATCTATCATAGAGTCATAGTAAGGTTGGAAGGGACCTCTGGAGATCATCTAGTCCAACCTCCCTGCTCAGCAGGGTCACCTACAGCATGGTAGACAGGGTTGCATCCAGGTGGGCCTTGAAGATCTCCAGAGAAGGAAATTCCACAATCTCTCTGGGCAACTGGTTCCAGTGCGCCGTCACTCTCACAGGGAAGAAATTCCCCCTCACATTCAGGTGGAACTTCCTCTGCTTCAGTTTCTGCCCATTGCGTCTTGTCCTGTCACACGGGACAACTGAAAAGAGTTTGTCCCCATCCCCTTGACACCCTCCCTTCAGGTTCTTATACACTTTGATCAGATCCCCCCTCGTCTTCTCTTAAAGAAGACTATCATCTATCCCTGTGCTTGTTTCATGGCCATTGCCATCATCGTGACCAGCTTTGGATTACTTCTCTGGACCCAAATTTACCTAAGTTTGAAAGTTTCTTCTTCCTGTGGGAAGAGTATGGAGTCAGATTATTCTGCCAGAGGAACAGTCCTCTCTTTCCTCCTCTACCAAAATGGACAGTTCAACCTCCAAACATCAAAGACACCCACAAAGCCATACAAGAAGGTCCATCCAGGATCCAGACACGAGGCCAGTTTTAGGACTCTCAAATTTTTTGAAGAGACCCTTGAATATCACTTCCACTGGAGTCACAGGACCAAATCCCCCCACATCTTAAATGAGGTTCCTATAACATAGTTGAGAGGTTTTTAACACATCTTAGGATAAGGATGCCTCCTCCTCAGGCTCTATAGCATTGAGGGTGCCTTCTTAGGAATGATCCAAGATACATGGCTTTGTGGCATTTCAGCTGGTAACAACCAGCAGAATCAGGCATGCCCATAATCGCAGTGGGGGACCTGCAGTTATCTCCCGTCCAAATCTCTGTAGGTAGTGTGGACCATATGTTGTCTCTGGCAGGTTGCAACCAACAACACTAAATGTAGGAGCTGGCAGTGCTCTTTGTTCTCCCTGAAAAGCTATGGATATCAGAGGAGCTGCCAGCCATTGACAGGCAGGAGGTTCGGCTGAGAGCCATCTGTCCAAGCTTACTTTCTGCCTCTGCTGATGCTAATGTCCAGCAAGCTCCCACAAGCCCGCAGAACAAACCACATTTGGCCTCACATAAAAGCTGGGAGGTGGTGAGAGGAAAACATGACAGGGAATCAGTAGTTTTCATCTTTAAAAAGAAGGTATACACCTGAAAGGAAAATTAGAGAGAAGAGCACAGCACGACCACCTACTTCACTGGAACAGACCGGTGTGTCACAATATGTGCATGCCTCAGGGCCTCCAGGATACTGTGCTTGGAAGAGAGGTGACATMATCATCCAAGAAATTAATATTAGCAGTACAGATAAAGACCAAGGTCTAACTACTCACATTAACAGCTTAGTAGAGAATATAAGCAGTGAAGGTGATGCGATAGATTCTGCTAGCCTACATCAAGCAGTGATTTTAAGTGCCGTGTTACCTGAAACACATGGCTTCATTAGACTTCACAGCCGTGTGAATATACACCCACACGCATGCCACAGGATGGGAGAACTCTGTGCTGGGGTCTGCAGGCTGTTTTCACACAGTAATTCCCTCCTAAAGATAGAGACATGCAGGAAAGAGGGTGTCTTAGCAGTGTGAAACCCTTGCTCCCTTATCAAGCTAATGAAGCAACTCCAGAGTTGAACCTGGGACAGCAATTACTTCGTAGGAATGAACACTGTGGAAGGAGAAGTGGAAGAGCTCAGCCTGCGTATGCTCCGTGGTGGCAGAAAAAACTAGAATGTTCCCACTTGTCCCCACAACTACCAAGAAGCAGTCTGCTCCCTGGTGCTGGAGGCACTCAAGGCAAGTGACTGCAGTCCAGGATGTTCTAGAGAGCATCCTTTCAGAAACCCTTTTCTTTCACACTGCTTAAAGCATTTATGGGTTTCAGAAAAAAAACTCTGAGCCTTTTGGGAGGAAAAGTGGAATATTAGGACCAAGCTGGCTGCAATTATTGCCCAGGGACACTAGATGGAGAAACGCAGTTAAGGATAGGCAGTAGGTGACAGGCTGTGTCACCAGCCTTACAGGAAAACCCAAAGGGAGTAAGTGCCCTCAGATCGCCGTTATTGATGCCACTGGCTTTAAGTTTTGCTTAAAAGCTTTCTGTTTTCAGATCCCATTATAGCTCTGCACAGGCCATTAGTTAATTAAGTTATGCCACGAGAGTCTGTCAAAGCTTGGATATGTTGTTATTCTCTGCCAGCTCTCTCAGGCTCCCCTGCCCCTCCCCTCCCACCCCCACCAGCAAATTTGGAAAATAAAATAGAAATCAAGGCCCTTAGTCGATCAGAGAAGTTCTTTTATCCTTGATGATGTTGAGCCAATGTAGCATCTCTGTGCCAAGTGCATGAAATCACTATTTCCACACAACTGTGGCACTTACACCTGTACAAAGAGTGTCATCAGAAGCCATTAATTCCTTGCAAGCAAACCTGCTCACTAAGCCCTCCTGCTCCCTCAAACATGCCTCTTCCTCCCTCACAACACACCTTATAGGAGAGGGAGTTTACCTGTAAGAAGAAAAACCCTTGATACGGATAAGCCAAACCCTCTGTGCCTTGCAGAAGAAGGCATCTTGCTCCCTCTAAGGTACACAGGAGGAAGCAAATTGGCAAAGCCACGAACAGTGTCTGCCTCTTCCTCAGTTTGCCCCAACTCATGTGCCAACACCAATAGTTTCTGCTGGGAAACATCAGCCTAGGGTGCCCATTACTCTCATTCCTCTCGAGTTCTGGGGTGTCTCAAGGTGTCTGAGCTAGCAGAGCTTGTATTAACGCCACACGTGGAAGCAGCAGGCTCAGGCTGGAAGCTCTGACACCTATTTATCAGAACATTTTGGCCCAGTGCTACACTAATATGGCTTCCAGGATCTTGCCCATATCTGTGTTCAACCCTGAGGCTGCACTAGCTCAGCTCTATGCTTGATGTCTGTACATCACACTGCCCAGTCCAGCAACAGTTATATAGCCCTAACCTGTTTACTGGTGGTGCTATAGCCTATATTATCTTACCAGTTCTCCCAATGACAGCATGTTAATTATAACTAAAGTGTGAAATAAAATTCTTTTTACTGGTGGTTATCCATATGTAAGATATACAGACAGAACTGGAGGTCCCTCAAGACTCTCTGGATGTGCTCCTCAAAAGAAGGGCTCAAAATACTGATGCACTTGGTGCTAGGTAGGACTGTGATGAACTGGAGATTCAAGGGTCAGACACAGAGGTCAAGACTTATCATCACCATGAACTGCACCCTCCATAAACATCAGCTGTTCTTCTGGGAAGTCAGTTGTAGAGTGTTTTGAAGGTTGAATCAATCTTATAACAAGACCAAACAATTGGTTGTTTGGTCCTACTGCAGAGGAGAGTGGATTCAATACAAATGATGAACCTGGTATGAGCACATTTTGACCTATCTGTCATATCTCACATAAGCAAAGAAGCATGTCTTGAGCTCCCATGTCACACAAGCAAAATTTGACTTATGGTGTCAAGGTCCAGGGAGTGACCACAACATCCTTCAACCCTTAAATCAGCCTCTTCTGCCATGAGCTCTATCTGGAAATGTACATATTCAGAAAATGCTGAAACACAGGGTCTTTTATACAAAAAGCACAAACTCATTCAGCCCCAGCTCAAGCTCAGTGAGTAGATCTGATGTGATCTCTGCTGCGTTTGGATGATAAGTTTTTTAACAGCTAAGATTGTGATTCTGAAAAAAAATCCCATTAAATGAGAGCAAAGTGCAGAAGGAAGCTGTAGAAATATTCACTTAGCTCGCTATAGCTGGAGATTTTACAAGCCTGGAATGTAGCTGGTAAAACTGGTAAAATCTGAAGCTGGAGTATTTTTATCATAGCAGGGAGCTGTTTTGCTCCTCAATAGAAGGGGAATGGTACAGTCATCACCAGATGATCTGGGTTGCACTTTAGCCAGTGGAGAAACAGAACCTAAAGGCTACTCAGCAAGGAAAGAAGCAAACTGCTTCTGACAGGTGACAACATGTTGTACTTGCATTGCTTCTTATCAGAACACATAGCAATTTAGGAGTTTGCTTCTTAAATTTTTTAAGAGCATATTTTTAGCTCACTGACTAAATTAACTACCTTTTCTCCTTTCATAATGTCTTTACTGCAAGCCATTAACAGCAGGAATGCAGAATAATCCAGCACTTTTCCCTTATCGGGTGCAACTCAGGGTCTTTGCTGTCAAACATGATCTGAGGTGAGCAGGCTTTATCAGATAACTGACCTATGAACTCATGAAACTAGTAACTCTGTATCGGTAGTGCTTCTCCTCTTAAGGCTGAAAAAATACTGTGTGGGGGTGTGTTTGAGCAGGAGGAGAGAGTGGGGAACATCAAGAGGCTAAACTGCAATTTGTTTGCTTTTCCCAGCTCCAAGGTTTTTTTTTTTTTTTTTTTCCTTAATATCAGATATCAGGACTATGTCAAGTAAACTGAATTACAGATATATCGATGAGAAGGGTGTGAACTTAAATGAAAACCTAGATGAGGGAGTGAGAAGACAGTTGAAAGGCTCTGAATAGAGCTACTTTAAAACTCAGTTGGTGCTGCAATTTGTATTGTCTGGGTGCCAAGTTCAGAGCAGTCCTATGGTTTTAAAGCACAGCTGATCAGGTCCAATTCATTGCTGCCTTGCACTTTGCAATGTCAACTTGCTAGTGCAGAGTGCCTCAAACTTCCAGCACTGATCAGATCCCAGAATGACTTAGCTCTGACACAGAAGCCTGGTTTCTCTCACCATGAGAAGATGTAGCAAAACAACCATATTGCTGGGCTTGGAAGGAGAGGAAATGGGCCTGATATACCACCACTGGTGGGAGAATACCACGTCAGTCTCTACAATATCACCTGTAAAAACCAGCAAAATGTGACATCTTTAATTCAACTCTAATTTAACTTGCAGCAAGTACTTGATCCAAGTGAAAATTGAACATGGCACTGGAAAGTGAGATGAGTGTTTGTTTCAGGATAAATCTCATCCCTTGATCAATAGACACCTTCCAAACTGCCAGATCAGTGACCAGACCCACAAAGAGATGCAGGTACCTGAATTTCCATGGAGCTGATGAAGCATCTAAAGTCTATTGTGGATGTTAGCCCAGGTTCCTACCAATTTCTCCAAGTGTTGAGTATGTTCCTCATCTCATAGGGCCCTGAAATTCTTCAAGAGCTGACCATGAAGCTGGGAGTAGCCATTGCTGCAGCCATAAATAAAGTGTAAAATGGTGTTACTTTGCATTTAAAGACTCAGGGAAAAGTAAAACAGTTTGGCAGAGACTTCTAAATGAAGATCTAGCATTTGCAGTGCTTTAGGTAGATTCCTCTTATGTGAAACTACTGGGCCTTACTATGCTTTTTCTTCTTAGAAAATAGGGTCAAAATGCAGAAGGTGTGCATAAGCTGTGCATAAATAATATCAGACTCATTTGACTGAGGGAAAAACCTGAAAAGCAAAAAAAGACTAAAAAACTGAAACCTAGAGGTCTAAAATAGGCATTGTAGTCATTGACCCCAAATAGATCCCATATGGACCTCATATCTAACTGCCACCACTGAGTTCAGGGGCCTCTGTGTAGGCACCTACATTTGGAGCTATGATACTAGGCACCATCTCTGTGAAACTGAAGTGTCTAGACAAAATATCCCCTGGAATAGACTCCATCATTGATTCCACATGGTGAGGAGCTCTGAGTAGGCTTTTTACCATCAAGAGCAGGAATTACCAATGGAAATGGCAATAGGAAAATGTTAAGCATCAGACTGGACTGCATCAACACACCTGTCCAATAGCATTTCACTGAAAACGTGTCCAGAAAGAGGCGAATGGTGGAAATAAGCCCAAAGTACTGAACTCACAGCAAGAGAGAGGAGAAGCATAAATGCCCAAATCCTAGCACCATGCACAGACAACAGCTTGCTCTAGCAGTTCAGAAGCTATCCAAGACCACTGAATATCCATCCTGGATATTTCCTCTCTGTTAATTTGGCCCCGGTCACACCCATCTAAGTGTAATCAGGCTTTGTGATACCAGATCAGCAATGAACCTACAGATATGATGACATCTGTCCACACCAACCAGCGTGGGGAGATGGATGATACTGTGGTCATGTGCGCTTCTGGGAAATGGTTTGCTRGGGGTATGATACAGATCCCCTGGATCAGTCTGGGAAGGAGAAGGGTATTTCTTGCCCCGCAGGTCCTGGGAGGAATCTTCTCATGAATAACATAACTGAATTGAGATAGAAAAGACTCAACTTATTTCTCACTTTGCCAGGAAATCACCTCATACCTCCATGCCTCTTTCCATAACTCTTCCCACTTTTGTCTGCTTAAGTGTTAAACCTCTGGAGAGAAAGCTGTTCTTCAGGGCATTGCTATTACTGCAGTTCTGCTGCTTGCATGGCTCCTAGAGCCTTCCCCTTCCTCTCCGTGGGGAACACTTTCCCCTCTTCATCACAATGCCACCCCTCAGCCATGCCATAAAACCAGACCACAGAACTGGGCCATGTCAAAACATCTCCTCCAGCTTCTCTTTTGTTGTTGCAAGGGGGGCTGGCACCCAGACTAGCCCCATCGTGTGACTCCATAAATGGCTGTAGGGACAAGACACTGGGTGGCCCAAGGAGCCAGGCCTAGGAGGAGCAGGAGAAAGAGATACAGCTGTGAGACTGCTGTGTATGTGCAACCAAGCCCTCACAGTGTGCATGTAGTGCCCTCTGAACAGGGACTGATGGTAATCATTACGATGAAGTGATCGGCTATGGCAGATATTAGGCCTATAATCACACTGATGATCAGCATGCAAAACCTCTCTCCATGAGCTAGGTTCTCCCAGGCCACTGTGCAAAGCCTGACTGATCTCAGAGCACTGTGACGTCTCCCCAGCCAATCTGACCCCAAATGCTCGCTAAACACTGCACCAAATGCCCTATTTTACATTGCCTTTTACATCCCAAAACAGTGTCTGACTTCCAAATTAGTCCAAAAGAGGACTGTAAACTTGAAATTCAAACTGATGGACTGTGAAATCCATATCACGTTGTCACCCACAGCACACTCTCCCTGCTCTGCACAGAGCTATAAATAGAATTTCATTATTAGCAAGCAGACAAAGGCAGCCTGGAAGATGTTCCACACTGACACTACTCCCAGCTTACTGATTTCTTGTTTTCACCTTGATGGAGGAGTGAAGATGGGGACAAGCAGGGCGGAGCTGCTCAGGAGCCACAGAGCTGAATTCACTTCTTCCACTAACCAGGATTATTTATCTTTTCCTTTCTTTTTTTCTTTTTTTCTTTTTTTCTTTTTTCTTTTTTCTTTTGTTCTTTCTTTTTTTTTTTGCATTCTCTCCACAGAAACCAACAGTCTCAGCATACATTACCCAGTGCAACCGAATACATTACACCCACCTCCTGTGTTAGGTCATCTGTGTAAGCTCCCAGAGTCTGATTACCAATACCCAACAATGCAGCAGTTAAATCCCTAAAGCTTTCCTTCTCTCTGTTTTATTTCTGTGACTAAAAAGTAATATGATTTTTGCTTTAACCATTTATATGTCTTAAGGGAGCTCCCAACTTGGAAAAAGTGGGAGGAACTTGAGTCTTCTGGAAGGAGGCAAGCTGACTTATCAGTTTCCCTTCCAAACTCTGGTCTTTGCAAAGAGCAAGCTTGTAGGTGCCTTTCTGAAAAAACAAAATCCACAATAAAAGCACTCTATTTCCCCTAAGAGAAAAAACAGCTTCAGCGGTAAGATGACTGGGCATAAACCAGGGGAGTCTTGAAGGTTTGTGTCCTTTAGCTACAGGACATATGCACCAATGGTGCAACTTTTTGTAGACAATTTAGTCACCCTTAACAAAAAAGAAATTCACACTAATAACTGAAATGACAAAAATAGTTATTTTTTCCTGTTCATTCATACTTTGGGTCTGAATACCAGCTCTGCTCTATCCATATACAGGTCATCACCTATGACACGCAGCAGCTGTATTTCTGCTTGGTTCCTTAGCATTTGCATCGAGGTCAATTAAGCAGACAAAGGCTGAGTACTATTTGTGCAATATTCCTCAAATAACAGAAGTGAAATGACTATGAATAGAACCCAGGAGCGTTTAGATTCATAACAAATAGCAGAGACTGAAGCTTTGAGGGAGCTGGTAGTGCTCATCTGCTCAGCAAGCTGCTCTTTTATAACTTAGCTTTCTTTGAAAATAAGGAGAAAATAAAACAAACCCCCAAATGTGCATAGCACGTGCATGCTGTGTCTGTGTAGAAAATCATATCCACAAAGCTGTGTCTGAGGGTATTGTCCCACAAACATTTCTTTCCCATAGCTGTCAAAGTTCAAATCAAGCCTTGCTGACCACTTCTTTCCCTTGACAATTTTCAGTCCCACAGCTTYTGTTGAGCTACTGAAATGGTTTGTGAGACTTTACTGGAAATTGGATCTTTGGATAAGGGAAGTAGTGAAGAATGTTGAACCCGTATCACTGTAAATCACATCTGCAAAATATCCAGATTTTTAGTTTTGGTTTCAGTGATTCAGCCTAATGCATGGCTTATAAATGATTTCATAGATGCAGCAAAGGGACAGTTCTTTGTAGCTTGGGAGCAAGGAGGAGTATCTGGGGCACTGAAGGATAAGAATTTCTTAAACCAGATTTTCCTAGAAAAGAAAATGGCTTGCATAGGCTTGAATCAACAGCTTTGAGAGCCATCGTCATGAAGTGTTGTCTGAGTAGTTACTGATAACGTTGACTCTTGGTTTCTTCCTATCAGAAATGAGRCAGAGGGTCACATATCTTGGAATGGCATCTTCTGTAGGGTCCCCCAGGGAATGATGTTGGGAAAGGTTGTCAGGATGCTCTACACTTATTCAAATGTTTCCCCACAAAATCTAAGAAGTTCCTTAGGACCATAATGAAACCTAACAATATATCATCTTAATCTGCATTGGATTTTTGCATATTTCATGGTTGTAACATGCTTTTCTGTGGATGAGGTCTTTCCTATGCTGCTATCCCTACTTGTCCACAAGTGATCAAAGCAGACTTCCTAGTTTCCAAAGGTGTACAAAGCCATGATCATCCATAATAATTTTCATTTACTTAACCTTTTTAGAAAACCTCAGGACTAATTAAAGTTAATGTGATGCAAAGACACTTTGGAACTCTATAGTGCACACTCACTGGCTAATGAAATTAATACCAGGACAATAAGGAATATTACTAGAATAACAGATACCCATGAGTCTTAATAACAGCCAAAAAAATGGGCAGATACTGGATGTTTTAAATTTATTAAGCGCTTCTGCTTTGTATATTGACACAGGTAATGAGTTCTACGGAAGGAACGCTACACTTGAAAGCCTTTAACACTAAAAGCTTAATTTAGTGTACAATGAATAATACAGGGAGCCCATTCGTGGGTCGATCAGGATGGGATGAGAGAGCACCAAAAGAGCAGACAGATCATGTTAATAGGAAGCTTGAGGCTTATTTAAAAATCTATAGTGTAGTTAAAATTAGAACGCAAATTGGAACTTGGCATTCTGTTGCTCAGGAAATTGGTAATGGGATACTAAAATCTTGCACTTCTCTCTGTCTGGTCCTAGTTAGATGAGGACAAAGGCAATGACAGTCACAGTGTCGTATACCACAGGGAGCCATTAAAGAAAGTGATAACATAAAAAAAATAGCACTTTCCAACCATTTGCAAAGTGTGATGTGTGCTGTAATACTTTATTATTTCAAATGTAGAGAAATATGGGTCAACATGTACAAGTGGATATTGCTATGGCTATCTACCTTCTTCGTCACTATTCCAAGAGTAGATGATGCTTTTGGCTTTCAGATTTTTACTACAGCATGAATWCAGGTATACCAGTCACCCTTCTGTGATTTGTGGTACCATTTGGAGTAGATGTCTTATGGATAAAACAGCCACTGCCAGCACGTGTAGGTGCTTCCTCTCACCCCAACAGCCCTGCTGTTCATTGAAAAATGCGTCAGGAGGTTTTGTCTCTTTCTCAGAGTAAAAGTATTTCTATCACTCTCTCAAAGTTACTCGTTACCATTGGCTCATTTAGCACAACTGATCCTGACAGCAAAAGCAGGAGAGGTAGAAGAGCATTATCTTTTTGAAAGACAGTATCTCTGAGTCAGGGCAGAGCCACCTGCCAGGGACAAATGCATTGCTTCACTGTTATCGCTTTCATGGTCATCTAATCAGGCTCTGTGGCACCAGTTCAGTGCCTCCATCTGATAACTTACAGGAGTGACCACCTGCTTCATTACAGACAAATGTGTCACAGTCAGAACTGTGGGACACAGAAAGCAGGGGGAAAAATAAAATAAAATTAGAGGTCTCAGGATTTATAGCATAAGTATGGGGGACAGCCAACCATGTCCCCCTGCAAAGAGATCAGAGCTGCTCAGCTACTTCTGTCTGTAATAGAGACCTCTAACAACATGACAGCCAGGAGAATGAGCCCCACCAGGAGAGTTCAGAAGAAGCAGACCATCTGCTGAACTTTACATACTCAAGGAAAAGGTGCCTGGAGATTCTAGAAAACACCCTTGAACCTCATTTTAGACGTAAACCACATGCATACACAATTACAGATGATTCTTAGGATAATTGTTTCCCAGAGTCATAGGAACAATGGAGAGTGGTTAAATAACTTCTTGTTATTTTAAAACATACAGAAAGTATTAAAAAACATTTTAAAATGCATGATCTGAGCAATGCCTTATGCAAACATAATGATTAAGATAAAAAAAAATTATAGGCTTAACTGGAGGAATAGTCACAGGTTTTTTGCCACTGTTTGATTCTGATGGCTTTTTTTTCTATTAAAGCCTGACATCCCTGGCTGACAGTTTAATTATTAGGATAATGTGACAGATAAAGGGACTTGCTCTGTAGTGCCTCCCACTTACTAAACACTTACTTCGAACTGCAGCTGCAAAAAATGCCACAGTTCCTCAAAGCAAAGATGATAATTTCCGTGTTGTCAGTGCCCTTAACAGTTATTATATGAGCTCTTAAAGGAACATCACCGTTCTCATTGCTAGAGGGAGCTTATGGAAATCAGAGCTGATGGCCTAGATCATTGAAAGACAGTAAAATACCAATCATCTTGGGCAGCCTCACATATAAACAAACTCTTTTACTTTAGCAGGATTTTTTGAGGACAACCAGAAAAACACTTGAAGAATTTCCAGAATAGGTCTATAGTATCTGCAAAAAGGCTCTGCATGCAGCCTATTTTTAGACTGATTTAAAAAAATGGGAAAAAATCAATATATTTGAGTGTCCAGAATAACCATATAATTAATAGACACAACACCCGACTAGCGCCAGACAATCTTGAGTAACAGGGCAACAAAGTTAGCTGCAAATTTGAAATTACACAGCCATTAAAACTACAAAAAGTTTCAGAATTATACTGGGAGAGAAAATGGCAAATTAAATTCCTTGATGGTAAATGCAAAGGATTGTATGGTGGCGGGAAAAAAAAATTAGCTGCACCTACATTATAGTGTACTAGTGTACTCTAAATCTCTAAATACATCTGCAGAATGGGATGTTGATTCAATAGAYATAGCTCTGCAGAAGTGTCAACAGTATGTCAGCAGGGGGTCAGACGTAGAGTAACCTGTTAGGACTTATTAGAAAAAGAACAGAGAACAAATCAGAACATTTTCTTTTGGCCCAGGATGCATTAATGGTGAACCCAAAGCAGTGGGATCATTTTTTGGTTATTCCAACTCAAACAGGTGCAAAAGAACTAGAAAGTYTACAGCGAAGGACAAAAAGAGGACAAAAGTTACAGAATAGCTCTGTGCAAGGACAGTCTTTAGCCTGGAATCATAGAATCAGTAAGGTTGGAAGGGACCTCTGGAGATCATCTAGTCCAACCTCCCTGCTCAACCAGGGTCACCTACAGCATGTTAGACAGGGTTGCATCTAGGTGGACCTTGAAGATCTCCAGACAAGGAGACTCCACAACCTCTCTGGGCAACCTGTTCCAGTGCTCCGTCACTCTTACAGGGAAGAAATTCCCCCTCACGCTCAGGCAGAACTTCCTGTGCTTCAATTTCTGCCCATTCCCTCTTGTCCTGTCACACGGGACAACTGAAAAGAGTTTGTCCCCATCCCCTTGACACCCTCCCTTCAGGTACTTGTGCACATTGATCAGATCCCCCCTCAGTCTTCTCTTCCCCAGGCTGAAGAGGCCCAGCTGTCACAGCTGTTCCTCATGGGGCAGATGCACCAGCCCTCTGAGCATCTTTGTAGCCCTACGCTGGACTTTCTCCAGCAGCTCCATGTCTCTCTTGTACTGGGGAGCCCAGAACTGGACACAGGACTCCAGATGAGGCCTCCCCAGGGCTGAGGAGAGGGGTAGGATCACCTCCCTCGACCAGATGGCAACACTCTTCCTAATGCACYCCAGGAGACCATTSGTCTTTTTGGCCACAAGGGCACATTRCTGGCTCATGGKCAACTTGTCATCCACCAGCAYTCCCAGGTCCTTCTCTGCTCTCCACAAGGTCAGCCCTCAGCTTGTMCTGGTGCMTRGGGTTATTTCTCCCTAGGTGCAGGACTCGGCACTTGCCCTTGTTGAACCTCAGGAGGTTCCTCTCCGCCCAACTCTCCAGCCTATCCAGGTCTCTCTGAATGGCAGCACAGTCCTCAGGTGTCTCAGCCACTCCTCCCAGCTTGATATCATCAGCAAACTTGCCAAGGAGGCACTCTGTCCTCTCACCCAGGTCATTGATGAAGAAGKTGAACAGGATGKGACCMAGKACTGAGCCCTGGGGGAYGCCACTAGCCAAAGGCCTMYAACTAGACTCCACGCCACTGATGACGACYCTCTGAGCTCTGCTTTTTCAGCCTGTTCTCAATCCACCTCACTGTTCACTCGCCTAACCCACACTTCTGAGCTTCTCTAAGAGGATGCTATGGGAGACAGTGTCAAAAGCCTTGCTGAAGTCAAGGTABACAACATCCACTGCTCTCCCCTCATCCACCCAACCAGTCACGCCATCCTAGAAGGCTATCAGGTTGGTTAAGCAGGATTTCCCCTTGGTGAATCCATGCTGGCTACTCCTGATCACCTTCTTTTCCTCCATATGTCTGGAGATGACATCCAGAATGAGCTGTTCCATCCCCTTTGCAGGGATGGAGGTGAGGCTGACTGACCTGTAGTTGCCTGGGTCCTCCTTCTTGCCCTTCTTGAAGACTGGAGTGACATTGGCTTTCTTCCAGTSCTCAGGCACCTCTCCAGTTCTCCAGTATCTTTCAAAGATGATGTAGAGCGGCTTGGCAAGAACATCCGCCAGCTCCCTCATCTGTGAATGTCTAGCCTGCCCAGAAGGTCTCTAATCCTAGCCTCCTCAACCAAAGGAAAGTCTTCCCTTCTCTGGACTTTCTCCCTCACGTCCAGGCTGCAGGATTCCTGRGGGCTGCCCTTRGCAGTGAAGACTGAAGTACAGAAGGCATTCAGTAATTCTGCCTTCTCTGCATCCCTTGTCACCAGGGCCCCTGCCCCACTCAGTAGTGGCCCACATTTTCCCTAGTCCTCCTCTTGCTGCTGAGGTATTTGAAGAAGCCCTTCCTGTTGTCCTTGAAATCCCTTGCCAGACTCAATTCCAGCTGGGCCTTAGCCTTCCTCGYCTCATCTCTACATACTCTGACTGCAAAAGGAAAGGAAAAGGAAGAAGTATGGAGAAGCTCTAGCAGAATTATGCATGGCATGGAGAAAGCGTATAGGGAACATTTATTTTTTACTTTTTTTCACAACATAAGAACTAAAGATATCAAACGAAATTATCAACCAGAAGGTTTACACAAAGAACTCCTTATGCAGTGCATAATTAAATCCTGGAGTTCATGATGATAAGATGCTGTGAAGTCCAAAGTTATAAATAGGTGCAAAAACCAATTGGTCCTGGAAGAAAAATCTAATGTGGGCTGTTAAACTCAAAGCAGAGAGGCAACCTGCAGCTCAGGAAATCCCCAAGCTAGAGGCTGCCAGAAGCTGGGGAGTATGCCACCGAAGTAGAGTAGTATTTCTATATTTCTGCTCTATTTTGATATTCCTCCCTTAGGCGACTGCTACTGACCACTGTCTGATACAGGTTTTTGAGCTAAAAGGATCGTCATCTGATCCCTTATGAGTCTCTCAGGTCTGAATGCCACCTCTGGAGCCTCAAGTGTAGCTGCACAGCACATCTTCTAGAGATGTCTTTCAGCCATCCCGCGAAGGCTGAGTCAACTGTGACAGAGTGCTGCGTGTGTCCAGACAGAGAAAAAAGCAGTATCTTACTCTTGATGGTGTGGGCACCCAGCTCAGTGCTGATCTTTCCTCACAGATTTTTTCAGGCTTTCTAAACTATGGGAATTAGATTTCAAAAAATATGAAGAAATGACGAAGGAACCTGAATATCATAGTTGGAAAGGCAGGAGAACTTGAATATCAGTACAGAGGACACAAGTTCTTCTGGAAGGACAGAGAAGAAAGAGGGTGTTGTGTTGCATATCAAGGACGTGTAATTCCTCTGAAGTTCAGAAATGATGCAGCGTTTGTTGATGTCTTGACATGAGTATGAGGAGGGGCTATAGAATGAGATGGGTCTTCTGTATACCTTGGACATCTGAAGAACAGGATGGGGTGATAATAAATAACAGTAAGCACCCAAATGTTTGTTAGGAAAGTATGGTTGATTCAAATAGTCAATTAAAATCTTTGAAATGAATCAGGGACATTTAAAAAGGTGGAAGAAATGATAAGGAGAGAAAGTATTTTGGATTTGKCTGTGTCTAATAGAGAGGAAGTGGTTGAAAATCTGAAGAAGGAAGGTGACTTAGGTGAAAGGACTGTGAATCACTATTCTAAGAAAAAGGAAGGAGTCAGGGAAATGAAGTAAGGATAATGGACTTAAAAAAAAAAGCTTCAACAGACTTCAACAAGCCCAGAGAACTCATCTGTAAAGTCTCTTGGGAAGGTAATTTAAGGGATAAAGGAGTGCAGAAGAGCTGGCAGTTACAGCAAGAGAGTGTATTAAAGRCACAATAGCAACCTATCTTGATACAGGGGAAGGACAGAGAGCACAGTGAGAAGCCATTATGCCTACATCAGGAGTTCTTAAAGGACCTGAAAATAAACTAAAAAAAAAATCACACAAAAGGCAAAAAAAGAGGCATATGATTAAGAACGAGTGAGGAAAAAATCGGAAAGAGTTTGGGACGAAGTGGGTTACAACTTGAAAGGAACATAAAAAGTGAGAGGAAGTTTTATAAATGCATTAGAAGTAGGAAAAAATATTGGAAATTATAGGTCCATTACTTAACCGGGAAGGAGAACAAATAGCACATGATGCAGAGAACGCTGAAGAATTCAATATTCTCTTTGCAACAGACTATACTAAAAAATTAATTATGACCAACTACTTAAAGCAATTAATTTTAACAAGAGGACAAGCTCAAACAAAGAATGAATAGGTTAAAGCATATGTAGATAAGATAGATGTATTCAACTTTGCGAGGCATAATGGAATTCACCAAAGGATGTTGAAGGACCTAGCCAAAGTAATCTATGAACCACTATCAATTATCTTGGAGGACTTCTGGAAGACAGGAGAGATCCCAGGGGACTGAAGCAGTGAAAATATAGAACTTTAATGAGAGGGGAAAGAGGCTTCTCATTACACTCGGCCAGTTAACCTGACCTTTATTCATAAACTGATTCAGGAGACATGTTACTGAACAATCAATAAGCACCTAAGTGAAACTCAGGTGACACGAAACAGTCCGCATGGATATGTAAGGAACACATCATGTCAAACTGATCGTACTTCCTTTCTAACAAGGTAACAGAACTGGTAGGTGAAGAGGGAGTGGTGGATGCACTTTAATCTGACTTCAGTGAGGCTTTCTTATAGTCTCACATGACATAAGCAGCCAAGATAAGGATGGTTTGGAGGAAATTTCTTAAAAGGCTTTTTCTCATTGACAAATGTGAGCTTGAAGTTCCTTGCACCTCCATAAAAGAAGGTAGCTTACGATGTTTTACCTTAAATGAGAATACATAACTTATTTCTTTCCAGTGGCAGCTGGGGAGATGCAAAATACCCCAGCCTCTCCTATCAGCCCTCTGTACATGGGAAGCAGCTATTGCCCAAACCACTTCTCACAGAGTCACAGAATGGTTGAGGTTGGAAGGAACCTCTAGAGACCATCTAGTCCACCCCCCTCCCCCGCTCAAACATGGTTACCTAGAGCACATTCCCCAAGATTGTGGGAAGTCCAAGACGGCTTTTGAATATCTCCAAGGAAGGAGACTCCACAACCTCTCTGGGCAACCTCTTCCAGGGCTCCGTCACTCTCACGGGAAATAAGATCTTCCTCAGATTCAGATGGAACTTCTTGTGTTTCAGTTTGTGCCCGTTGCCTTTCGTCCTATCTCTGTGCACCGAGAGGAGTCTGGCCCCATCCTCTACACTTTCCGTTCAGATATTTATACACATTGATAAGATCCCCTTGCAGGCTTCTCTTCTCCAGGCTGAACAGTCCCAACTCTCTCAGTCTTTCCTCATAAGTGAGATGCTCCAGATCCTTCATCGTTTTTGTAGCTCAACGTTGGACTCTTTCTAATAGTTCCATGTCTCACTTGCACTGGGGAGCCCAGAACTGGACACAGGACTCCAGATGAGTTCTCACCAGGGCTGAAGAGAGGGGCAGGACCACCTCCCTCGACCTGATGGCAACACTCTTCCTAATACACTCCAGGAGACCATTGGTCTTTTTGGCCACAAGGGCACATTGCTGGCTCATGGGCAACTTGTCATCCACCAGCACTCCCAGGTCCTTCTCCACAGAGCTGCTCTCCAGCAAGTCAGTCCCTAGCCTGTCCTGGTGCCTAGGGTTATTTCTCCCTAGGTGCAGGACTCAGCACTTGCCCTTGTTGAACCTCAGGAGGTTCCTCTCCGCCCAACTCTCCAGCCTGTCCAGGTCTCTCTGAATGGCAGCACAGTCCTCAGGTGTGTCAGCCACTCCTCCCAGCTTGGTATCATCAGTAAACTTGCCGAGGAGGCACTCTGTCCCTTCATCCAGGTCATTGATGAAGAAGTTGAACAGGATGGGACCGAGGAGTGAGCCCTGGGGGATGCTGCTAGCTACAGGCCTCCAACTAGACTCCACGCCATTGATGACGACCCTCTGAGCTCTGTCTTTCAGCCAGTTCTCAATTTACCTCACTGTCTAGCGCACACTTCCTGAGCTTGCTTTAAATTATTTTAATGAACCCTATGCACAGGGATGAGATACAGATAAAAATATATCTTGGTTCAGGTAAATGTATCGTTTCAAGAATTAACTAGAGTTTACTGTCAAACTCAGAGGGCTTCACAAGGCATCCTGCGAGAGTCTTTTCTCAGTGTAGCTTATATTCAATACTTTCATTACAACCTTGAATGATGGTAGTGCAAAGGCTAATAAGGTTTGCTGATGATGTTAAACTGAGAGGCATTGCAGGCACCCCAGAGGACAGGATCACAAACCAAAATGATCTCAGCCTATTGAAGAGATGCTCTGATAAAAACAAGATCAATAAATAGATGCTATACTTAAGAAGAAGAAATCAGATGAAAAAAGGGAAATAGCTGGCTGAACAGTAATACTGCAGAAAAGAAGCTGGGGTGAAAGTCCACTAAGTAGGAGCCAATGATTGCTACTATTGCAGAATTCCTGGCTGAATTAACATATGGAAGACACAGGAGGCAATTAGTATTATACTCCTTTATCTTGCTGGGAAAACCTCAGCTGGAGTATTGGGCTTCATATGAAGATGTAGAAATATTGGAGGGAGTCCAGAGGATCACAGCAAGGACAGCAGGTTTAAAAATGTGTCTTGTGGGGGAATTGAGTTTGTATTTTTCAGGAAAGGATGACATGAAGAGGGATATAACAGTGGTCTTCCAGCCCATAAAAGGTATGTTATGAAAAATGCCTATGGAGGAAGAGCAAGAAAAGAAAAATCTACCTAATTAGCAGAAAAAGACAATTTACTTTAGACTGTTGGGCGATTTTCATGACAAAAGGCAGTAGAACACCCTCCAGTGATTTGAGGATCTCCTCCTCTTCCAGACCTTTATAAGAACAGCTTAGACAGATATCTATCCCTGATGAGAGACACCACAAAGATCTGATCTCGCTGGAGATAACGTGGAGACAAAAAGGATCTGTAACACTTTCTAGGAATGGTCCAAGGCTGGATCCAGGCAAAATGGAGGCACCTCTCTGCAGCACTGGCATCTTCTACTGGCTGGCTTTAGATAACTGCAAGCTGAGCACGGTGCAGATGCATGCTCCTTAGTGAGCATGAGGCATGTTTTGGATACTTTTCTAATCTTTTGGATCCTTTATTGTATATGGCCTTAAGAAACTTGCTTGGGCAATTTTCACTCCATATTCATCCTTTATTCCTTGAATCCAACCCTTTTTCCCCCCTATCTTGTGGCTAAAATGGTAAGTAGGACAATGAAGGATGTAAGGATGTTTTCACACACAAAGTTGGCAKAAAAATACAAGAAAAAAGAAACAGCAACCAGGGCATATTATCTTGAAATGTCATTTTTATTCAGAAAGTGGAGAATTGTTTATTTCTGCATGTCTAGTGAACATATTTTTGATGAAGTTTGTCTGTCTTTGTCACCATCACAACTACTACTCCTGTCAGATTCCCTCATTTCACTGTCCCCCCTCCAAAATTATCCACTTAAAGAGCAAATAAAACTCATTTCCTAGTAGGTTTTAGCTTGTCAACAGAACAGCGTGATTTAAATCATGTGCATGAATGGTTTTTGCAATACTATAAAGCTGTCCCAGTTATTTTCTCCCAAGAATAGACCGGAGATCACTATAATGTCAATGTTTTCTGAGAAATGAGAGAGTTTCTTACTTTAGATACTTGTACCTTATCCTATGCAATAGGCATTATAAAGGAGTATCTCTGGATGAAATTTAACTTAAACACACTCCTTCCCTGAAAAGCCCAACCTTCACTTTGGAGTACAGCTGGAAAATCAAACATAATCAGAGAAAAGAAATCTTGAAAAGAATGTTCCCCAAAAAACATACTTTACTGAAGTCAAATTCCCTCAGATTTCTCAGACCTTGGGACATGTTGATTCATTCCTTTGAAGAATCAAGCTGTAGGAAAAGATCATAGAATCATAGAATCATAGAATCAGTAAGGTGGGAAGGGACCTCTGGAGATCATCTAGTCCAACTCCCCTGCTCAGCAGGGTCACCTACAGCATGTTAGACAGGCTTGCATCCAGGCAGGCCTTGAATATCTCCAGAGAAGGAGACTCAGTGAAAACTATTAGACCATCATTTGTAAGTCCCCTCCAAAGCAGGGTAGTTCTTATGGTATGTTTTATTATTCATGCAAGTAAAGAGAAAGGGAGCATGGTTAGAAGACTGGTCCACTCCTCTGTAGCAGAAGTGCTAGGAATGATGTTACTGATTCAATACTTGCTTTTGTAGCTTCCTTCATGTCCTTGCTGCTGGTGGTTTGCCATGGCCGTGGTTGCTCATTTGGGTGCACAAGGCTGCCAGCAAGATTCCTCTTTCCCCAGGACTTCTGCAGCTGAGGCTGGAGCACTCCAACAGCAAGGGATAGCGCTCAAATGGACACTATCAGCCAGCAGCCAAGGGCCCAATCCTGAATCTAGTGTCTTGGTCATTCAGGAACAGCATAATCCTTCCCTCTCTACATCAAAGTCCACATGGCCCAGAATAAAGCAAAGCACATGTTTATCATGGCTTCTCCCTGATCTACCTTTCTCATCCCATCAAGCACTGTCATGGAAAAGCCCAGTGGCGCTCAGAGAGAATGAGGTCTGGATGTGGGATGGGACCTGATGCATTGTATACTGCTCTGTGACCATTCAGGTTTAGGCTTAGAGTTGACTCTTCTGTAGTGCTGAAAAGAGCTCATCTGACCACAAGCTTTAAAAAATGACTAGGTGAAATAACTGAGATCCACATAGCACACATGAGCTGTGCTTGAGGAAAACAAAACCCTTGGCCTGGATAACGAACTCTCCAGAAAAAAATGCACAGTTCAAAACTGCAGCCAGTGAGAGTCAYGATCAATGTGAAAGAAACAGTTGTATTTTTCGGTCTACGAATCCCTTCAGTAAACATTGGTAACTGCTTAGTTTACTCAGAAAGAGCTACTAGACTCCAAAGGAACACTTACTCAGGCAGAGTTGGACCCTTGAGCTCACAGCAGGCAGGAAACAAATAAATCAGAGGAGAGGAGCTGTTTCACTCCCAGAGCAACAACACAGCAGAACCTGGGAAAATGTGTGTAAATGGTAGATGAACACATAGATTTCACCAGAAAACAAAAGTCAGTGGCTCTGATACAGAAGAAGGAATCCAGGGTTAAATAACGAATTCCAGGCTTCATTTTTCCTTTGATAGCAGGTCTTGCATTAGTAAACTGGGCTTAGCAAGGTTTCAGCAAAATCTGATTAATTCATTGCCCTCACAGAGATTTACAATGCAACAGACAAGTAAGAGACAAAAAAAAAAAAAAATCCACAAGTTCAACCTATGTACAGCAGCCACACAACTTAGCACAGCTCTTCTTCACCTGCCACCTTGGTGCTGTTAAAATAAACTGTTAGCTGGCTTCGCTTGCAGAAAATTGTTATAAATGTAAAACAGACTAGAAAGTAGATGGGGGAGAGGTATTCCAAGAAGAAGAAAAGAGTATAACCCAACAGACTGTTTTAATCTGACAATGCAGTCAGCTCTTTCAAATATTCGGGAAGGATAACTGGGGGAAATGGAGTGATGAGAAGCACATGCAGAGTAGGCTCTGAGACCACCGCGTGAGTCTGCAACAGGCAAAAGGGCCACGCTGTGGCTGCTGGATCAAGCCAGGTTGTCCACACGTGCAGCGCTGTGCTTGCATGGAGATCCAAGCCAGGTCAAGCAGGTCCAGGCTGAACGGTTCACACCCTCAACAGGGTTAATCCCTGCCCTAGACAACCCCCTCACAGGTAAATAAAAACTGATCATATCCCCAAACCACCTGAGAAAGGTGCATACCACCCTGCTCATTACAAGGTAGAAAATTCAATGGAAACTCACTGGAGAATTCAGCCTTAGACAGGGTGGTACTGATGCAGCAGACAGACCTTAAGAGTACCTCCAATTTGTTTTTATTCGGATGTTCTGCATGGGAAATAACTGGTAAGTTACTTAACTCCGCATGCTGTTCAGATCAATGCACTGCATTATGTGAAGGATAAATACTCATACATTCCTAACACAGCTGGACAGCTTTCACAGGACAGGAAGCAACGAGAGAAACTTAAATTAACATTTAATGAGGAATAAATCAGATCAATACCTGTGCGAATTTTTATTGGTGCATTTACTGTTTGAGGAATTAAATTTCTACAGAAACAGTGTTACAGTACTTAACCTATACCAGATGAGTTACATAGAGATCTATATCCCCTGGTCTTATATTTAAAACTGCTCAAGTAATGCCCGTGATTTTACTAAGTAAAGAAAGATGTCCAGTCCCAGAGGTGAAGGCCAAAGACTTCCAGAAATAACCAATATTTTGTAACATATCACTTTCTGGACATCTAATTTGACCTGTTTCCAAAAGAGCTTGATCTTATGCAATATACGGAGTCTGCTCATGTCTGAGAACAAATCAGTACCCCCTGCCTCCCAGACATGCTCCCACCTCAAAAATGAGGCATCCAAATTCATCAGCAATTTTAGAAATCATTTGGGCCTCAAATAAATAGGTAATGAAATGGGAATAATAATAATAACAACAATAATAACAAAAAAATCCTGGTATGGAAAGCTACGCTTAAGTATTGTCTTCTTTCCAAGTTTATGTCTAAGTGAAAGTTTCTCTTTGAAGATGTTCTTTTTTATTTTTTTTTCTTCTTCTGATGTGGTTCTCGGCACTTGGGAAAGCTGCCAGCAGCAGAGGGGCAGCCACATTTCACATGCCTCTCTTGAACTTTATTTGTTAGAGCCCCGACCATTACGTTAGATGATTGGATTTGGAGGAGTGCACTGCAGCATTGCATCATTACCTGAATATAGTTGACCTCTGGGGAAAATGCACTTCTGACGCCTCGATCAATCTGGCCTTGTGCTTTCGGCTCTGGCAGGAGAGCGGGGCCTGGATGCCTCCAACGCAGCTACTCCTGGTCAGGATCCATCCCGGAGAACGGTCAGCACAGGCACTGCCCGGCTTGCGTGACTTCTGCAGGCACCTGACTTTGTACAAGGTGACCGGCTCCTCGAAGAGCCGGGAGCCGAGCCGGGAATAAGCACGGCTCACGTGAAAACGCGGCCAGGCAAAGTGCTAAGCAGCCTGGGAAGAGAGTGGAGGAGAGCGAGGAGGCAGCTGGTCTGTGAAGCAATTTTTCAAACAGGTGAGAAGCCTTTTCTCTGTCTTTTTTTTAATATAGATATATCTTTTCCTTATATTCTCAAACAGCCTCCATTTATCAACGTATGAAGGAGATTTATTAGAAGAGAAATATTCAGTCCGTAAGAGGATGGGGCTGAAGGCACTGCAGGCTCTGAGCACATGCAAGGAAAGGGGCTTTTTTCAGCGCTTAAACTCCGATCAGATGGTCAAGGCCCCTGGAAATAGGTGTCAATACCWGCCCCTTCAATGCAACACACTCAGTCAGGGTCTTGGCATGAAAGAAATGCATTTCAGGATGTAGAGCTAAAGCAATTGCTGGTGAAAGCTGTTGTCCTCTTCGAAGCTCGTGCCTGTGCTTAAGTCTTGCTCTGAATGTGAGTGAGGAGGTGAATTTAGTCTTGGTGCCAAAGTCTTTCATAAGTGGCTGGTTGTGATTGAGGGTATTTGAGTGACAGCTGGGACTGGGTTTGCGTTGGGTCTCTCTTTGAAAAAATTTTTTTCCTCCTATGATCTGACTCTCTGCACTTGTTTTGTTGTAACARGTATTTATTTATTTATTTAGGACATCGAAATCCCAGTTTTCAGAGGGAAGCGTGGCTTGGCAGAGCWGGTTACAGGGAGCAGAGCACAGAATGGGGGTCATCTCATTTTCTGAGTGTGGCAGCACCACGGGAATATCACCGATATGACAGCCGTTCCTCTCTCTCCAGATGAAGACTTTGGCCATATCACCCCCCGCGTCCCTGTGTGAGGTTCAGCTCCAAAGACCTGCAGCTCCATTACAGATGTTGGTGCAATTGGATGGGAAAGGAGCCTAGAACTGCTGCCCAAAAATTCTACAGTGCTTGTTTTGGAAAGAAATGTGGTCAATTATTCCTTGAAGATTGCTCTGTAAAGGGTTAATTTAAAAATGACCACTTAATAAATACTTTATAATCAGCTTTGATAAACCCCGGCAGCCCAATAGGTTGCCCATGCCAAGGTTTATTGTAATTAAAAATGCCTCTTATCCAGGTGCTTGTATCTGTAAGATACTTATAGAAACAATTAATTATTTATTAAACCTTTAGCTGCTTATAATGAAAAATTCATGGAAAGTGTGACCATAAAGAGACTAAGCTAGGAAACCCTTCACCAGATGAAGAAAAAAGAAACTAAAAGCATTTCATTTCAGTCTGTGTAAGGGTCTTTTCMCCTAGCCGAATTCATGGTGCAGAATAGAAAAGCACTAATGTTTAAGGTGCTGCTTGTCGTTGAACAGATCGGTACCCCAGCTCTTTTATTGCATTTTCTTACTTGCATTAGGTAAACTTGCATGCAGCAATCAGCTCCAGAGAACCTTTAAAACTATTTTCAAAGCTTCTCACAAAGCCAGCAATATCTCCATATGCTGCTATGCAAGAAATCGCTCTTCCTAAGCAGCTTCCCATCTTCACACAGCACTCCCAGATGTCCCTGCTTGCACAGGGTGTAACTCTGCTCTGCTTTGCTCTTCCCCGACAGCACTATGTAGTCATATGATTTTTATTATTCCCCAGTGTTCCCATATAACGGGCTTTGGCAGATAGTTGTATTGGATAACATGCATTCAAGTCAACAGCAGGTATAAAATGCACAAAATTGCTGTTTTTGTCTACTTTTTATATTTCCCTAAGAAAATGATTCCTTTCATTTGAAAAGGTGGGGATACTATCAATTCCTCCGCACCACAAGCCAGGAGAAACAAAATACTGCTAAAGATGCTCCACTGCCTTCACAATTACATCCCATTTTTGTCCATGATCTGGAAAAAATGTCCACACCACATAGGATGCCCCTGAGTRGCTAAACCAATGGAAGGCTGTTAAAAGTAATGTAAGGTTATTGCAAGAGGCAGAAAACACAAGTATAGGATGTATTTGGAAATTTGGAAGAGCAAATATGTGTAAAAAATAAAATATATATATAGATCTCCTGGAAAACAAGCTTTTTCTACCCCACTCCCCAGGTGAGAGAGATCCAAATTGTAATATGAACTCTGTCAATGGTTTGAYGGGAAAGGTGAAGGTTGCTGTGTTTCAGGTCCCTCAAAGCATGCAAAGCCCATAAGCTGACCTAACTACAAACATTCATCATCTCCCTATTTCACCCAAGTGAGAAAAGAGAAGGAGGAGGCACAGGAATTTGGCACACCTTGGCGTGTGCCTGTGGCAATGTTTTCTGCTCCTSCCGTTCTTGGTAACGGCAAGTTGCTCTGTGTCATCAGGCACAGGTGAACATCTCAGCCCTGGCACCAAGCATGTGTCCTGTGCTTCTCCTCCCAATGATTTGCCTCCCCACTTCTCTCTGCTCTGCACAGACAATGCTGCGTATGAACAAATGTGTGCATGAACATGTGTCCCTCCAACCAGCAGCTTTTATAGCTGAATCCATCCGAGCAGCTGGTCAGCGAGGAAGTCCTGTGCATAGCCTGGAGGGGGAAATGGTGGGGGCATTACAGCAGTGCTTCATCTGYAATAGATATCTATAAAGCTCTGCCTGTGACTCACACTCCCAAAGAGCCGGTTTTCACAGCAGTGTTGATACAGGGCTCACGTCTGATTTTCCTCTGATGTAATCTCATGCCATTTGACATGACCACATTACATTGACTCCTAGCCCAGACATGAAAATTATCCTGCTGCTTCTACCTTTTCTTTTAACCTTTCACAAAGAAGTTGCATAGTGCTTTTAGTGTAACAAGGCACCAGGAGATATAGCRGATGCATAAATCACCAATATTTAAGCCAGGATCACTCTGACTCACTCTTGTCCCGTTGTTTTGTTTCTCTTCCAATCAGCAATCTTC
The DNA here is from genome assembly GCF_003343005.1 of Rhea americana. Classification (NCBI taxonomy): domain Eukaryota; kingdom Metazoa; phylum Chordata; class Aves; order Rheiformes; family Rheidae; genus Rhea; species Rhea americana. Next base: position 19,974,099 of record NW_028185037.1, read on the forward strand.
ATTTGTAAAAAAGAGTCAATAGAAAGAAGTTGCTCCTTGGAGATACAGGAAACAAAAGTCTCTATGCATTATATTTTTGCTCTTTCTTCCTCAGATTTTCTTTAAGAAATAAGGACTTAAGTACTGTAACAAAAGACARCTCTTCACACAGACATTTTTATTTTCTCTGGCTCAGTAAATATTGAATTTAAACAAWGTATTCCCCAGGAATAAGTGAGAGACCTCAGCCCAAGAAAACTGCATACCCTTGTGGCTTCATCTTTGTAAGTTTTCAAACCCCTTCTTTAAATGAAGTAGAAAGGGAACTTGAATCCAGGCTTCTCATTCTCTTCCAAGATGCCCTCCTCAGTGCATTGTACAGTTATTTGGGACAAAGCCATTTCATTTACTTCTGTTGACACTGCTCTTCTTTGTAGAMCTGAATTAAGATCTAATGAGCAAGAGAAAGTGGGAATTTCTCCATAAGACAGTAGTTGGAGCATTCACCTGGGATACAAAACACTTTATCCTAGTTTCTTCTCCAATGAATAATTAATTATTTATGCAACATGGAACAGCTTCAATACAAGTAAATGAGAGAGACACATCTTCATTACTGGAGAGGCTGAAGTAGCTGCTGGCATATTCTCTAAGAATATGCAAGTGAGGCACATTTACAACAGTGTGCCAGGAATCYGTGATAATCTGCCAGCTGCAATTTGGCTAGATCGTCTTCTTTTGCTTTTGTTTGGGACTTTAGTCCAAGAACTGTAAAAACTAGAAGCAAGAGAACAATATCCTACCTCTATACAAATCTCTAACAGTGTAGGATTTTTTCCCTTGCAGAATATTCACTCCACGGTTTCTTCTTTCCCATTTTCAGAGATCTAAGTGGTATGGTTTTTACTAAGTCTCCTGAAAGTCCTGCACAAGGATGGAAGTTTTTTTTTTCCAGTTTCTGCATATCTGACTTGTCATCTTCACTGGCAACCCCTTATCCTAGTTTCTTTTCCTTCTACTATTCTCCTTTTGGAGGGCTTTTCACCTTACCTCTTTCAGAGACTCCTCAGTGAGTCTTYTTCCATCCTCTTGCTTAGTGTCTCCTTAGGCTTTATTTTTAGCTTCTYCTTTTTCTTGGGGACATTCATAATCTTGACTCATGGGCATGTCTTCTATTACAGCCTTAAATCAGTCTSTCTCCATTAATGACCAGTTCAGCGTAACATTTCTGATAACGGTCCTTAAACTTTTCCTTGGACACTCAACCACCTTTGAAACTGAAAGCTGGAAAATGTCACTCTTTTTTATCYGTACTGTCTAAATCCTCCCATACTGTGAAGAAGTAGCACTGTACTCCCAGCCACCCTTGTTAGGCTACCTTCTGGGCTACATAACTTCTCCAGTGTGACTTTACTATCCTTCTTTTCTCCAAAAAACTGCAGTTCATTGACTAGATGTATTTTGTCTTAATTCTTTCTAGACTTCCTTCTCAGACTGCCTAAATATTCAAATATTTCCTCCTCCCTTGTAACCTATCTGTAACTTAACCTCTTCACCTCCTTTGCCATTTTTTCCCCCCTATTCATTAGGTGACAATAAAACCAAATGGAATCTCAGCTTAGCTGATCTTTGATGGTCAAATTTTTGGAGAAGATTAGATGAGGCTCTTTCTGTTKTCTGGTCTCCCTTGTCAAATTCAGGATTCTCTCTCCTTCCATAGCACTGAACTGTTCTGCAGGTGTCTCTCTTTAGTCTTTATCTCTTTTTGTGACTCCACCATYTAAATCCCATGTTCTGCCAGTTGTGTGCCCCTTATTCATGCAATGTTCTCATCAATAGCAGCTAAATATGATATTTCTTCTATATCATATCATATGATATGTCTGAGCAATACATGCCTTTCTTTTCCCCCAAGATCTCGTGCTAAACACCACCGTTGAAAGTCTCAAKGGATGGGTGTGGGTTTTCTTTCACTTTTTTGCTTCTGGACATGCTTCTTTTTAGAGCTTTTTCTGCCTCTGAATAAGAAAAATACTCAGCMATTGGTTCAGGGATCACCAAGGAAGACGCTATTTAAGATGCAAAAACCTTAAAAATATGAAGAATTTTTTAACAGAGGAACATTGACAAAATTGCACCAGTCATACAAGGGCAGTTGTAACTGAAATTTAGATATAAAAACAGGTGGGCATAAATCCTTTTGTTTTCTCTTCCATGACATTTTGAGTCCATTTGAATACTTCTGGTAAACACTATGCTTATTTTTTCCTCTTTCTGCATCAGAAAGAACTGAATGTGTAGGCTGGCCCACACCCTCACAACCCRTGCTCTTCAAGGCAATCTTCCACAGTGGTCAGAGAAAGATTAATAGCAATGATAGACCAGCGAGAGCATCAATTTATATTTGGAGACTCATGGTTTCCATTAAGATAGCACTTGTTCACCACCAAYTAATTTTTTCTGCAAGTGAAAACAATTTGGTCAATGTTGACCTGATCTAGTTTCAAAGGGTGACCTAGAAGCAAAAAGTTCTGGAGCTCACAAGCTGTCCTCTCAGCCACTCATATATGAAATTGAAAAGCAAAAAGAGAGAGATTTGACTAGTTAGCTCCCCTTTTGAGCATGATGCCTGCTTAATTCCCCGTGGCTCTGGTTGAGGAAGGTACRTGCAAGGAGAAACCGGAACAATGCAGATGCCCTATGTACAAGTACGTGGGGGYCTATTTATCTTTGTGCCTGAGCCCTATGCTTGTGACACCTGTCAAGAATGCACCATTCTTCTGCCAGTTCCTGGCACACTGGATGGGCCAACACTACTTTCTTCTAACAGAATGAGCCCTTATTCTTCTCTTGAATTTAGCAAAGGTGCATTTCTTACCCATGTAAATACCATGGCAATTCTAGGAGTACTCTATTGACTGTCATGAGGGAAAGCATTAACCCTCACTGGGCTAGCAGTGAAGCACAAAGTGGAGTTTGTATGTCTCATATGTTACACATGAGCGTYAGCAACTAACAKCTATTSTGMATATATACRTATATATATACACATACACATATATRTATGTATTTGTGTGTGTTTACCTCCACACTTTCCCARATACATATATTCACYTCTGCACATGCACATATGSACTTTAGAATAAAAGAYCTGGAGTGTGACAAAGTCARGMASTCAAAAATGAGCAAATGTCAGAAGCAAGACCTTCTGTGCAACCATTAGTTCACACAGAATCACACAGAATAGCTGAGGTTGGCAGATACCATCGGAGATCCTCTTATCCRCCTCCCCTGCTCTAAGTAGGGTCAAGTTAGAGCAGATGGCTCTCGGCATGTCTAGTCACATTTTGAATATCTCCAGGTATAGAGGCTCCACAGTCTTTCTCAGAAACCCATTCTAATGTTTGACTCTCCTAACTGTAAAAGGAAAAAGGATTTTATGTTTAAAGGAATTTTTCTGTGTTTCTGTTTGTGCTCATTGCCTCKTGTYCTGTCACTGGGCACCACAGAGAGTAGTCTAGCCTCATTTTCTTGAACATCCTTCCATCAGATGTTTCTACACATTGACCAGATCCCTCTGCAGTCTTCTCTTCCGCAGGCTGAACAGTCTCAGCTCTCCCAGCCTCTCCTCATATRACAGATGCTCCCTGTCCCTTAAATGTCTGGTTGCCCTTCCCTGGCCTCACTGCAGTAGGCCCATGTCTCTCTTGTCCTGGGGAGCCCAGCACTGGACACATCATTCCAGATGTGTCTCACCAGGGCTGAGCAGAGAGGAAGGATCACCTCCTTCCACCTGCTGACAACGCTCGGTCTAATGCAGCCCAGGATACTGCTGGCTACCTTTGCTGCAAAGGCGCATTGCTGGTTCATGTTTAGTTTGATTCCTTGGGTACAGATGAGGCCAGATTTCCATTTCATGTTCTAGTGCTGTATTTTCCACAGGATACAAGCCTGATTTCAGTACACCAAAGGAGCCGTTACCACTTACTGGTCCTTGGTGCATAGTCTGCTTTCTCTCATTTTCTCCTTGTCTTTTCTTTTGCCCATCCCTGACACCTCATCACACTCACGGTTGGCAGTGCTAGATACCAGTCCTTAAGTCTGCCATTCCTGTCCCAGTTTCAACAGCCAGATAGGCCTAGTTTTCCTTCATTCCCAATTTTCCCACTTTCTCACTTTCTTCACCTCTTTTTTCAGATAGACTTTTTCAAATATTGTCACAGTTCCCTATCTAATCTTCTCCTCTCTACCTTCCAGTTCCCGCTTTCTTATTTTACTTCTCCATTCCCTAGGAATTCCAAGTCCCATGCTCTTTTTTCACTGCCTGCCTCATTTTAGTCACTAGTACTCTACACCTCTGGACCAGTCTGCATGTCCAGCTTGTTTCTTGTACCCAAACTCCTGTCTATCCTATTCACTAATTCCTTTAGCTCAGCAACCCCCAAGTCCATCATTCATTCTCCTCCCGCTCTGCCACATCATTCATTCTCCTCTCCTTTCCAGTTTCAGTGTTTTCCCTCCCACCCTCATCTAATTGCTTCTAAGTATCTGAATAGTGGTGTTCTTGCCAATCATCTACAGTATACCAGGTTATTTAATTGCTACACTTGCTTTGCCAAGTTTTTACACCCAGGATGCAGTTCTTTCACCAGTATCACTAATGACACTAGCAACCTTGTCTGTAACGTATGCAGACTGTGGAACAGATTAATATAGCTATCAAAACATTTTTGTTGTATCCATGAACTGTGTGAAAATATTTTTAATTAAGTTACCTTAATTCACTAAAACTTAATTAAAAACTTGGGTCCTCATTGCCCAGAGCAAGTTAGCATGAAATTCAATTTATGCTCATCTGCTTAATACTGGCAGAGTGTAAGACAGTGCCTGAAACATCTGATTCTGCTAATGTCCACCAGTGCGTGCTACCATTTGTATTACAGCTATTCTTTGTGTCCCAATAGTATCTGAAAGATCCAGCCCCATAATAATAYCCTGCACTTACCATGACATCAAAATATCCAAGTCCTGATGTTCTTCTTGCTCTGTCTGAATGCTGGAAACCTTTTTCATTTATGCAGGCAATACCTGGAAGACACAACTTTCTTCTGAGGCCACACAATTAGATTTGTCCAGGCCCATCTCAACAAAGTTTTCTCTGGCTTTGACGAGTGTTGGTCCCAGCCTTGCGGTTTCAGTCAAGAGGCTATTGATGAAGCTGTATTTCTGCTCCATGACTCTGAATATGTCTCATTTTCTGTCTCCACAAGAAGGCAGGCTTGGGAAAAAACCTCTAAAGTGAAAAGATCCACAGATCTCCTCCAGTAGGACATGCATATTATCTAATCTCTTCTGGAAATGGATCAAGCTCTGTTTTGAAACAACTTGGTTCTCCTTCTTACGTAATSCATTTTCATCCAGTTTATCCAGTTCCTTGCTCATTTTATAATGCATATATTAACTTCCAGTATCTCTTATATCATTAGTAAAGTTTGACACCACATCAGCTCAACCACTTTACTGACATCCAGAGATATGAAATATACCTAATTTTTCTTATCATTATGTGAAACACAAAGTACAGACCCATGTAACATACTAAAAATAGACAAAAACAGAGGAAAATATAGCATTCGAGACCACAAGACTGATGCCTGGGGGTGCTCATAACATAAAAGAATAAATGAAAAGAGGAATAAATAAATGAATAAATGGATAAAGTAAGACATTTAGGTAAAGTGGTGAGAGAAGTGACAAATCTTTAAACTTGTTAATTCTTTTCCAAGCAACTTATTCTATACAAGATGACCAATTACATTTTTAGGTGATTAATGACACTTTTTCTTGCTTACAAAGCTATTATACCATTATAGTTTCACCTGGTATACCACAGTCATGATCTTTGATTGGTAGGGGCAGCCTAAGGCTGCGATTTCTAGTTATGTTAGGTCTGGTAGGCCTAACATGTTGTTCAAAAGTAAGGTCATGGAATAAATAAAGTAGTGAATGTGGAAAACAACATATCATTTTCTACCTTTTACATTATTGTAGTCCTATTTCAGCAGTTCTATAGTATGACAAATGATTTGAACAGGCATGTCAAATTCTGCCATAGAGCCTTACATGTCACCTTTTTAACTTTCATTATTAGAAATGATTCTCTTTATGAAACTTTTCAGACCTAGTGGGGCAAAGAACCCATCAAACGTTACTGGAGCCAGCTGGGAGGTGCTGCAGTTAGTCATTCACAAAAATGTATTAAGAACAAAAACACGACAGCTCTAATTATTATAAATGGATCATTAAATCCCTTTCAACTGCAATGTGAAATACAATCTCTGAATAGCAAGCATCTCCTAGACAAAGAAAAAAAAAAACTCTTCTCTGAAGATAGAAAAAAGATCCATTCTGATCTGGATGAGATAGAAGGTGAAACACATTTTCCTAATGAATGCTAGTGTTATTAAGACATTAATTGCTACTGATGGGAAGGAGATCTGGGATGTGAGAAACAATACGTACAATAAAGGTAACCTACAAGAAGGAAAGGCAGCCTGGGATTGTCATATTTCAGACCTGGATTTTACAGCATTACAGCTTTTGTGCAGAAGAACGATTAAGGTGACTTTAGACAAATTTCCAGTAACTTTCTAAAAGTCATTCTCCAGAGAGAAGGGCTGCTCTTAAACCTTGTCAAGGGAACTTGTGGAAGTCCCTTGCCTGACTATACTTGAGAAGATATGACATTGTGCACRTGCATCTGCTCATTCAAAATAACAAAGAGAAAACAACGTAAAAGGAAAACAGCCCAAAGGGAAGAGCTGAAGATGCAGCAAGTAGTAATAATTGCCAAAATGCCATACTAGACCTCTTATTTTGGCTACTGTCTTCCCATTTCTAAGTGCTGGACTCAAAAAGGGTATATTGCAAAAAGGAACAGACAACATGAGTTAGAGAGGACTTCACAGGTCAGAGCTTGTGTTTGGGATGCAGCCTATAGAACACCAGGACAACATACGTGATATGGATTGAGGAACCAGTTATGCATTGGTTCACACGAGCCAAAGGTACATGATACCATTAAGTGGATTTTTTCCTATAAAAGAGAGTATTTCAGACAAAAACCTGGACCTCCTGGTCTAAAAGAGCAAGGTAAAAGAAACTAGCAAGTTAAGATGTAGACATTTGTGACAGGTAAAACTTTAAAGCTTGTATCCAAGCCATTCTGACTACAGGCTGTAGTGTAGGCAATCCATCTTCATCTGTAGTCCAAACCCATGTTAAATAACTTCCTCAGATTTGCATGGGCTCATAGATAAAGGGTCATATACTTCCTCCACAGATGTCTCTTTTCTGGACATTTTGCCTCACATACTAAGGACAGAAAAGACACAGAACTCAAAATTAATTCAGAGGGAGTGATATGCTGAAATATTCCCAACACTTCTAAGAAGAGACCTGCACAGCAATAACTATCAAATCCTTCCTACAGTTCTTGCAGTACATACTTGTAGTTATTGTATGCTTATGACTATGATGAATGATGGTCAAAGAAAGCAGGAAGTTTGCAACATACACAGTTAGTGTCATGTAAAGAATAGCACGTGTGATACATACAGCCACCACTTCCAATTCTCCCTTCCTTGTAACAGCCAAAGGCATCCACCAGTGACTCAGGGTCTCTCCTTCATTATCAGTTACCTTCAGTCAGCCTGCAGAAGCAACACAATATGAATTAGGGGACGTGTCATAAAAACATACAGCAGAAACAGTGTTTGAGTCATGCCTAGCTTATCTTCTCACCCATCAGAGGTAATCATAAGTAATAAACTCATAAACAAGTCCAAGTCTATTCACAAGGAACTTTTGAAAAGGCAAAGGGTGAACATCAAGAAATCATCTGCAGACTAACAAATAGGAAACTTCATGTGACTTTCCCTTCCAGCCTGTCAAATAGCACTATCAAAACACAACACTCAGTTRTACATTGATGTAAAATATTTTTTGTGATCTTGGAATACAAACAATGTCTTGGCTCAGCAAGTCGAGCTCCTTACATTCAGAGCTACAGTATGCTGTGACTTTATTAAACGARTAAGAGCCTCTGTTTCTCTTTCTAGAAATTTCTCATTTCTCTAAAATAAACTTTCTCCAYTTCTAGCCTAAACGCTGTCCTGGTTACTTTATAGCTATTTGTTCTCTTRCTGGTATTGTCCTTTAGTTTAAATAGCTCTTTTACTGCTCGAGTGTTTGCCTTCTTGGTACATTCATAGGGGTGCAATCCCCAGCTGGACTGTTCTGCTAATCCAAGCAAGCCAAGCTCTTTTATTGTCCTCAGTCAAGAAAGCTCTCCCCTGCCATGAAGATMCAAAAAACATACCCTCTGTGAGTTCTAGTCTGAGTTCATTTACCTTCAGTTTAGATGACCAAAACTGAGTAGTATTCCAAATAACATAATTTCATCATTCTCTAAAAATTCTCTGTATCTACTAGACTGGTTCGGCAGATGTATCCTGAGATACATCTATACTTTTGTACTTTTTCATAATTTTGCCACCTTGACATGTCGTTGTCAATCTGTAAACCTCTAATACATCCATGATTTTTTTTCCTCCTGAGTCATTTTGAGCTAATGAGCCCTGTCATGCTGCTGGAATTCTTATCTTCTGTCCCATACGACCTGCATATTTTTCAGATTATATTTGATTTCATTTCTCATAATGCAATCTTCAAAGTCATCCGACACTTCGTTCACAATAGCCCCATCTTCTTGGCATGGAGGATGCATCTTTTCTGTCATAAGTGAATGTTATTTTCATACCCTGAATTTCATGCCAAATTGTTAAAGAAAATATTAAATATGATCAGTYTCAAAACTTGTCCCTGATAAATTCTCTTAGCGCCCCTTGGTGCTGATATTTCATTATTATYGTGACCACTAAGTCACGTCTCTACAGGTCCTTCAAGTATTGCACCATCCTCATTTCCCCAAATCAACTGCTAATTTCCAGTGAAAAACGACATTGATAACACCYAGTACTTTCCCATTAAGAAAGATATTGGGTAAACTTCTGCAATCCTAACTGTAAGTACAACTTGCTTTCTGTCTGTTTTCTCAGTCTTTAGTCACCCCTTTCCTTTAAAAAATGTTGTAGAACTTGATAATTTGTGGGGTTAGACCCATGCTRCTCTCAATTTTTGTTCCTTAATGTTGCTCTTTAGATATGTGAAACTTTTTTCAAGGAGAAATGTATCTTGYGAAGAAGTTAAAGTAAGGCAACTATGAGTGAGGAGCACAAAGTCTGTGTTCCCTATTCTAACAAAGCATAAAAAATAAGGTAGGGAATTCGGTCACTCAGATGTCTAACAGTTACAGTACAAAGGARATTAATAAAATTGTGATGACTACATTTTTTTGTTTGTTTTGGTTTTTGGTTTTGTCATTTTCTCAAGAATACAAAGCTGAAGCCATTTCACTTTGTGAATGACTGTATGAATCTGTACGTACCTTCCTACCCGCCTGTCTGTCCAGAAAGSCTTGGAGGAGAGAGGTACTGTCGGTGCAGCCTGAGCTCACCCTTACCAAGAGTTAGAAAATCCACTCCCCCTTACGAATCCACAAGAAAGTGGGCTTTAGTCTTCCACTGCTCACGAGATAGATTTTTTTCTTTTCCTTTTTGAGACAGAATCAAATCACTGTGCCATCACACTGCTGTGAGTGAGGTCACACTGAAAGATGCTCTGGGATATCACATTTAAGTGAAGAATGTTGTTCTTCAGTTAAATCTAAATTTTCTCCTGAGTGTCTTTGAGCTGTTGGTTCGTACCTCACTGCTACGAAGGACATCATAAGAAGTCAAGCTGGCAATTGCTTCTGAGTGAATAATTTATTTCACAAATTTAGATACTTTCCCTTTGTGAATTGTGCTCTGTGAGTACAGGAGAACACTATTTTCTTTAATTCATTATTTTGAAAATTCTRCTGAACATTTTCTGCAAATACTTTCTGAAGTGAAAATGGTCTTGAAGGCATAATTTCAACAGTCTAATTATCACAGTGGCCGTGATTATCTCATGATCACTAGGTAGCATTCCTCCTCTCTTTATTGTATCCATCTCTTGTTTTATTCCAAGTCTGTAAGGAGCACAGATCTTCTCTTGTTTTATCTGCATGCRCAGCTTAACACAATAGAGCTAAGCGCTCTACATCTCACTGCAATATGAATAATAATTCAGGCTATGATCTGTGTTGTCAACACACATCAATCTCAAGTATTATACCTCTCCTCTGAAACAGCACCTCCCAGTATCCTAATAACACCTCCATTARGAATAAGATACTAAAATCCTCACTTCCTGCTATGGAAGAAAAGGCCATACACAGASTATCCACTCTGGGCATCTTCTACAATGCTTAGGAAGATGTTCGTAACTATTTAACTTTGGTACCCAGTTTAGTGTTGGTCGATGGAGAGGGTTAAACACCTCTGAAGGGCAGAGTTAGCTGAGGCACCAGTCCCCCCAGTGAAGCTACTGGGATGCTGCTTGCCATCAGTAGGGCACTGCCATGTTCCTAACTGGGAGTCCAGCTGCTGTGGGACTGAGATACAGGACTGCTAATTCCTAAGGCAATACACTTCTTCCTGCCCCAGTCCGCAGAGTAAAAAGTGGGAGCAGGCAAATAAACTAAACAACCATCACAGGAAACATCACAGTAAGACAGAATGGAGATGGAAATCCAGCAGGAAGTGTGGTTTTCCTGTACACTTTACGGCATGTTTCACTACATCTGGAAGGCATGCTAGGGTAGTGCTAGCACTTATGAATGTGCACAAAATATGAGATGGGAGGGAAAGTACTCCTAAAGGCAAATTCTAAGTTTTTTGTAAGAATTACACACCAGGATACCACAGRAACATCCCCGACACATTTCCAGTGCCACATGCAGGACCTGACTAAAGGGAAGTCCCAGTGCCTGGATGAAAAGAGCCATAGGGAAGAGGGGTTCAGATATGTTAGGAACTACAGAAAATCATAGAAGGGATGAAGCAAGACACTGACACCAAAACAGAATCAACCTGCAGGTGCTAAAGAGAGGTCTTGGTCTAGAGATAGGACAAAGCAACTGGTTCACAAAAAAAGCAATTTGAGATCACAAATGTTTGCTTTGAAGAGCAGTTGAAGTCACAAAACCTCCCTTTCCTCATCAAAATATAGCATAGAAATCCATAACATCAGAGTAGGAAGCAACAAAGATCAGATTCAACAAATACAGACCCATTTAAGGAGGAGGCTGAAAAGGTGTCAGTCAAGCCCAGGCTAAATCTGTCYGTGCTTCTGCATAAATGCTAGAAATTTCATAAATAAGATGGGAGAACTAAAATGCCTCTTTTTTAATGCAGATATTGAGATTAAAAAAATGACAGTGGAGAAAGGTCATCCATGTAACAATGTAATAGCTGGGATAGGAACTGCATGAAAGATAGGTTGCTCTGGTGAATGGTTAATATTATTCGGCAAGGAGAGCCTAAAGTCAAGCAAAAGAAAATTAGATATTCAAATAAAAACCCCATGGGTTATCTGCAGAAGAATAAAGTGTTACTGGGACATTACAGTCCATCACCCAATCAGGACGATAGAGTGATAGAAATCACAGAGGTTACGAGGCAAAATATAAAAGAATAATGGAAGGTTTCAGTTATGCCCAAGTCAACTGGAGTTATACTACAGCAGATATCATATCTCTGTTCTTGACTGCCATGACCTCTCTTTATGGACCAAATAATCCAAAAATCTACGAGAAAACAAAAAGCAGTTCTTAATCTACTCCCAAGAAGTACACACAATCTAGTTCAAGATCTTMCTAAAAAAGATCCATTTTCTTATAATGACTAAGATATATTCAAATGTGTTTTAGGGGCTAACATAGACCCCAAAAATCCACATAATATTGTCAAATATGAAAAAGGACAACTGTACAGAGATGAAAAAGTTTGTTAAATTATTTATTGCAACCAACACGCAGGAGCTTCAATGGGAGAATGAAGTGCTCTTCCAAGAACAGCTTTAGATCAATAGATTGGGCACTCTTTGAGGAGATGTGGATATGAAAAATGCAAAAATCAGTACTGATATAGGCTTCCTATATTATTAGAGATTCTGTTAATCTCTGAGGCACTGGGTAAAGCTAACCTACAGATCAGCTTGTCTGCCCCAGGCTCAGCCATAAAGGAGTAGTTGTACTGACACATCTCAAGGTGCTTTGGGATGCTAGAAACAGTCAAAGGTATGCAGTGTCTGAGGGATATCATTTTGGTTTTAGGTGCCAACACTGATAGAGAGGTAGGGATTAGGCATTTAGGTCCTTTTGAGAACTTGGCCTTGAGCAGGTCACCTCTGGCTCTTCTCTATTTGTCCCTTCCTTAAAGAAGCATTACTCTAAAGGAAAACCACCAGTGCTCATGTTCTGGGGTGCAAATGTGGGACTTTGTGCATATATTTGAGTCTCTGGTTAAGACAGACTTTCTGAATGGCAGTATGGTCTGCAAAAGCATATGCAAAGGGCACATGAGTATGAGGAGGTGAATTCCATGCTTTGTCAGCTCCCACAAGTAGCTAGCAGTATTAAGCTGTTTGTAGCTCCAGCTGTTCCTCTGGAAGGATGCAAGAAGCTGCATATGAAACAMTTTCCTCAGCTTTCCTTCTGCATAACCAGGGGTCTGCTATTACGTGCTCAGGGCTGGGCTGTTTTCTCCTGATATTCCCGTACCAGATCCTTTCTCCATAAACRTCAGGGTGGTGAGAAGCCAAAATATATACAATTCTACTTTCATCAGACCATACTGAATGAAGGCTCCAAAAAGTGCAATTYTGTATCTTTTATTTGCTTTTTAAAGTGGAATAAAGCACTCTTTCCCYTTTTTTCCAGCAGAAACAGTCATTTTGCTAGTTGGACCTGGCAGCTCCAGTCAGAACCACCTACATGGCTCTGTTCTATCCCACATAATTTCGTGAGCTATAAACAGAGTGCTGCTCCCCACTCCACATCAGCAAAGTGACAATGCTAATTATAGTCAGGCAGCCCAAACATCCTGCTGCCCCGGCGTGGAGAAAAATGCACAGAGATCTGAGGCATGGCAGTTCAAGCACTCCCACCTRCCCAGGAGGAGGATCATTTCTGCAAATAGTTCTAGCTGAGAAGGGGAACTTCCCCCTGCTTTGTGCAAGGCGGTGACCCTGAAACACACTATATATGATGCAAATGGCTACATGAGGCACATTACCAGAAGATRAGGTGTTTGCTACACAACTCCAAAGAGTGCATCATGGTTATCTTCTCCATGCAAGATGAAAAGCCAGTCTGGGACAGTCTAGGCAATCCCCTTTTTCCARACTTCCCATGAGTTCCTCTGACTTTGGCTCAGCGTGCAAGTTCTCCTCAACTCTGCACACCAGCTTGGGGGCCCACCAATGGACAGGCAGATTGCATGAGTTTAAAACCTATCATTGATTGACCTAGAGGTTGTTCTGTGTGTAAACAAGAGCTAGGGAGGAGAAAATACACAAGATCTCGCTCCAGCAAATGCTGCACCAGAGGCAAAATCTACATGWGATGTCTTCATCCTTTCTCATGTAATAAATATTCAAGCCACATGTTTTTAAGGCACTAGGTTAAGGTGCTTAACATTTGAGTACACACCACTGAAAAGTAGGTTGGTACTTTATTACTAACTCATCTCTATTTTTAGTCTTAACACAGCTATAACGTCCCTAGAAGCCTGACCACCCTGCTGTGATTAAATATCATATTTCAACAGTGAACTGCTGCTGAAGTTTTAAAGCAGGTACTTTTTTCTGTGATCAGCATAGTAAACCCTTATTTTCAGTCTAGATTATTAAAACAGAAGAGCCATTCTTCTCCTTTTTCATATTTAACCTTGCAAAAGAATTGTTAATGGTGATTTACATTTTAATTGGAATTAGTGGAAGGCCTTATTTAAAGTTAATTGGAAGTTTTCATGCCTGTCACATTATTGGAAGTTGCTGGGACAGTGAGGAAAAGTAATTCTAAAATGCTAAAACATTGTGAAAGCGCAAAGAGAAATCTCCTAAACAAGTAAGATTTGAAATAGTCAGMCACAACAGGCAGATGATGATCACTACGAAGGAGCAGGGACTGGAAAAGCATGGTCATGACACTACCTGGAGTAGTCTTATTTGTGAATATCTATATAAATGTTTCAAATATTAAAATATTTATTTTGTATTTTTTGYATTATAGCAACTCATAGAAATCTCTACCTAGGACAGACTGTGCAAATATGTATCAAGAGATGGGCTGGTCAAACAGAAAGYAGTCTATGCAGATTGGACAGGACATTTTGAGAGAAAAAAATGTATTATTAACTACATTTTGCAAGTAGGAGAAACAAAGAAGGGCAGTGCTAAGTCTGAGCCATGCATTTCTCTTCTCTAACCCTCCCCKCCTCCTCCAAAATGATGGAGTGGTCCAGACCAAATGACTGGATCTCCTCAGCCTCTGCATCAACTCTGACTTCATCATCCCCCTCAGTCTGGCCAAAATTGGACAAAGTGGCAAGCTCCGAAAACAGACTGTGTGTGACCGGGAAGCTAATACCACAGTCCATCACGCTGGAGACTGGCTATGCAGCAAGCGGGACAGGTGCAATTTCTGCTTCCAATGGACTAAAAACTGAGCACACAGCTGGTTCATGTTATTACAGCTTATTACAGCCAAAACCTTTTCCTTTTCACTTCCATCTGGTCCTCTTGTTTGTGTCATCCACCTTTTATGTCTCATCCATCTAAAAAAGGCATCTCAGGGTAGGGACTGCTGTTTACTTCGTATTTGTACAATTGTCATGACTGCAGAAGAGATGTCCGAACGTTAGCTGTCCTTATATTTCAGTTATTATTGGTGGTTCCTCCAGGCACTGCCAACCACATGTGTCTATATATTAATGCATCCTGAGYAAAGTGTTTTAGGGCAGGAAAAGGGACTTTAATCCCTAATTCCTCTCCCCTTTTCTAATTTCCTTGCCTAGTCTACTTTCGTCCTCTGCTCTGAAAACTATAAAATACAAGGTGGCTCTAACACTAGAGGGAGGGTGAGTCATGTGAAGGGAAGCCTCTCCATTCCTCATCCCCCTGCAGATGTTCAGAAATGTTAAGAGGAGTTGAGAGGCATAAAACTATTCAAAAAAAAATAATGAAATCCTCTGATGTTTCTGTTGCAAGAAAGCAATTACAGAAAAAAACTAGCCCAGGCATTTTCACTTAGTAGAATCTTCTCTAGTGTTTCTGCATTACAAGCAAGTGGTTGGTAATGATTTGTGTGCCTGAAACACTTCTAAGTAATTAAAACAAACCTCTATCTGCTGCAGAACAAGAATGTGCCAACAAACTAACCCAACCAGGCCAACTTTGTCTAGGCTCAGTAAATTCACTGCATATTAATATCACCTTGGAATAGCCAATTGCAAGGCAYCAGTTCCAGGAAGCCAGCTGGCCATTCACTTCTTTAAAGATAAGTAACTCCCCTGCTGAGACAGCACTGTGTATTGCCTACCCCAGCTTGAATGCTTGAAGTGTGTGGCATATTACAGTTTTACACAAGTTTCATATATCAACTATTGTTGCGGAGGAAATGAGAACTTGATATGGCAGCAGAATTCATACATAACTATTCAAGATCTTTATCTCTGAAATGACAAAACCCCCMAATCTTCTCCCCTGAGACAACTCTGACATAGTTGTGAGATCAGTTACAATGATCAGAACAACAGAAAGCTTCTGACTTTTCATTTTCTTGGCAAGTAGAACCCACTTCTACTATGAAAAATTATATCACTTCAACTGGAACTACCTATAGCTTGTGAAGARCTGATGACATCCCTGGAGGGTCGAGGCTGAAGTTTTCTGTTGGCTTCTGCACCCCAACTAGACATGAGAGACAAACCACTGATATTAGCATTTGCCTTTGGAGGAGGCAACATCCTATCCTGTAACAGCTAGTTTCAGTGTTTCATCCATATCCTACAGCTGTCAGTAGAAGTCCTCCCATTTGAGTTGTCTGGACAAGGCCCGTGTGRGAGGTAGGAAGATCTAATATTTCCTGGATGAAAAATATGACCTCTGGAACTGGTGAAATGACAAATGGTGTGCATGTGTGTGTTTGTGCGACAGGTATTTTTGAAGTACCTTTGAACTGGCTTTTTGGTCATAACTACGAAAAGAATCCACACAAACAGCTCCCTATAGAAATTAAATTAAAAGCTTTCATCTGCATGATATAGCAGGAACAATGAAATGTTTAATGATCTCTACTAAGCATCACTGTTTCTCTRCATAGGAAAGAAGTGTTCTCCTTTTCCTTGGTATTTGCTATTGATCTTACCCCTTGTCTTTTTGCCCAATTTGGCATGCATTTGATATTGTTCATTCATGTGTCTCACAAGCTTTGATGTCTGTATGGTTGTGAGGAAATTGCAAACTGCTGCTGTAAGTGCATTTTCTGTATTATGGTAATAGCCTGTAATACACCAAAGGCCAATATTAAAGGAAAATATCCTGTGCACTGTTGTGGAATTACATAGAACCCAGCATTCAGGTTAGTATAAGAATGAACTGTGTTTTTTATAGAAAATGTGATAGAGGACTGTAACTTGGTCCAAAAGTAAAACAGGCACATTTCTTAAAATCCTATATAAACTTCTATTTCTCCTAAGATCAAATTCAGTGAGAAATAAAGAAACAACAGTAATGTAACTTTAAGAAACATTGACAGAAGATGAGAATAAAATGATTTTCTTAATCTCAGATGAAACGTTCACCTTTCAACTCTTCAGCACGCTTCTCTAGCAGGCATTCTCTGATGAACATGCTGTCATTGTCAACTCATTTCTATTGCAAAGGTAATTTAAATGCCAAACAGTTAGCAAGGTTATTATAAAACTACAGGAGTTACATTAAATCACATTTTATTTAATGTCCTTATTTTCCCCTCTGCAGAATTTCTCACATCTCCCTCCGTAGCTTCCTATCCGTTCACATTTTTTCCCCTAGATGTGGTAAGATTTACTTCATAGAATCATAGAATCAGTAAGGTTGGAAGGGACCTCTGGAGATCATCTRGTCCAACCTCCCTGCTCAGCAGGGTCACYTAGAGCATGKTAGACAGGGCTGCATCCAGGCGGGCCTTGAAGATCTCCAGAGARGGAGACTCCACAACCTCTCTGGGCAACCTGATCCAGTGCTCCCTCACTCTTGACTAACTATAACCGTCTAAAAGTTAGGTATGCAATCTAAGCCAGCCATTTAAGTTCCCACTATGTTCAACAGAGAAAGACTTTGAGAAAGATARTGCTCTGCAGAAGGTAGTTCATCCACTTACTTTGTAGGCTTCTGTTGTGATGGGATTCATTGCCCTTTGAAAATGCCAATTCCTGTGCCTTGTCTGCAGGGTGAGCCCAGATGACTCTCTTAAACCAAACATCAAGCTTCTGAATGGTTAAATGATTTCTAATCTCCAGCTTTCACTCTGTTTAAGTCTCAACACTACATGCTCCTTGTCTTATTCCCTCATCTCTCAACCAATTACCTATCCATTTAGGAACTGATCTCTCGGGTAATCAGCTCCAGTCCTCAGTCACAGCAGGAAGTCATGTCATATCACCCTAGTCGTACATTTATCAAACTCCCTCTTAAAATTAGTTATGTCATCTGTACCCACTACTCCAAGCCAACAGCTCATCTGCATTAATCTTCTTCCTCTAAGGCTTCTTCTAATTCCCTGCCTAACCATATTTATGATCATTTTATACCCCATTTGTTCTTTAGCTTAGATAGTTCCTATCTCTTCCTGGAATTTACCCGCTTGTGGATATTTATAAACAGCAATTACATCCTCTACTAGTTTTCATTTTACTTCAGCTTGCTGAAGGAAGCAAGCTTTCAGTTCTTTTTTAAGGCAGTTTCTTTACACTTTGTTCGTTCTAGTAACCTTGTTCTAGTTTTAACGACACTCTATCCAATACTGCTGATCAGAGGTGTACATTGTATTCCACATCTGTTACAATGCTAATGCTAGCATCTCCATCACTCTACGGAAAAATCTCACCTAAAGCATCCTAGTGACCCCAGCCTCACACTGATGGGTCACAGTCATTGAGAACCAATTGCTCCGTCTGTGTCCATCTCCTYTTCTGTTTTCTACAGAGAAGAGTTCATCTTACAGCAGATCTTCAAAACTCCTAGACCCTCCTCCAAATTTCATCCTATCTATTTTTCCAGTATTCATGGCCATCCATTCCTTTTGTATGGTAATCCAATACTCCTTTACCTTGACAATGCATCCCAAAACATCTGTCATCAGTTATTTTTACTGACATGGTCTTACTTTTGTTCCAGTATCCTTAATGAAAATAGTAAATGACATTAGGTTCAAGAATTAGCTTTGACTAACAGCAGAAGTAATCTCTCTCCAGTCTGATGAGTCTCTTTTCATTATAAAGAATTCTCAGATCCCATTGCAATAGCTTCTGAGGCTTTTCAGTTCATTCACAAATTTTTATCTTCTCTATCTTCTTATTTTTTAATGTGGAATTCTCAAATATCTTACTGAGATACGAAGAGGTTAAAATCTATGGCATATCCCTTCCCTATAAAAATCAGTTCTTTGATGAGAATATCAGATTAGTCTTGAGCAATGTAGGTTTGCCTTGCCTTTGTCAATCTTATCACTTTGTCACTCTTTGACACAATAAAATCTAAGGGTTTTTTTTGCAGGGGTGAGTGTTTTGTTTTATGGGRAGAGGAGAAATACATTTTTCTTTGATATATATTGCTAAGACTGCGATCTTAGTTTGGAACACTAGATTTCATTACTAATGAAACATCTACTTGATATTCATATAATCACTTCTGGAAMGAATATGGCCTTTAAAAGTACCAAGTCATGCTTATTTTTGTAGAGAAATTCATAGAAATGTTTTTGCAAAATTCTAAGTTATTTTCAATTTTCAGGACCCAAAACTTACTGTGGAGCTTGTAGCTATTTAGAAAGGATATCTATTTTTTAGATGGCATATCAGAGGAAGAAGTTTACATATATATATATATACAGTATATGAACTCTGATCTTTCCAGTCTGTGACACATCTCAATTCATTTAGTTGAGAAGAAGATATTCGTGCAATGCTGCAGTATTCTGGAGACTGGAACAAGATAGAATCAATAAATTCTTCACTAGTCACCTGAAAGAAAATTGGATATATATCTCYTGCAGAAAAATAATAACGGTCTACCAAACACACTTGCACTCATGCTTCTCTTTKTTTCACCAAAAGACTTCCTGAGCAGAAAGAACTGGCTTCACTTTATTTATTCATAATCATAGTATTGCCTCCTTTTATCATCAATCAGTTCTCTCTAAATGTCACTCATTTTTAATACCTTTAAGCAATTTCAACATCATAATTCTCCTGGTAATTAAAAATTTTATGAACAGAGATGAATACATTCTGATCTATTCTATATAGGAGTTGATTGCCTTATTTTGTGTTTTGGATAAATGCTGCAGAGTTCATCTTTTCCATAATAAGCCATATAAGGAACCTAATTTAATCTTGCTAACAGCTTTATAATAGGATGAAAACTGTTTTTCTTGGTCTAGAAAAAACAGCTTCATAGAACAGACTAATTTAGGTTTGCCCAACTTCATGCCCAAAGCTGGTAAAACTAGATSAGGCTGTTCATCCAGTCAAGTTTTGAATGTCCACAAGGATCTGTTATCTATTATGGCTGTGGCATCCGTGAGTACCCCTACTCACTGAGTTTCAAATTACAGCTATGCAATTACAGTTAATTACAGTTAAAAAAACCCACAATCTTTCACGTATTTGTAGAAATTTGTCCCACAGAGTTTGCAAAATAAGATGTCTATTTGTCTACCTGAATAAGAATGACTGGCTGGGTAGGTGAGGGGAGAGCAGTGGACGTTGTGTACCTTGACTTCAGCAAGGCTTTCGACACTGTCTCCCATAACATGCTCCTAGAGAAGCTCAGCAAGTGTGGGTTAGACGAGTGGACAGTGAGGCGGATTGAGAACTGGCTGAAAGGCAGAGCTCAGAGGGTCGTTATCAGTGGTGCTGAACCTAGTTGGAGGCCTGTAGCTAGTAGAGTTACCCAGGGGGTTGAACTCTTCTCAGTGGTGCCATGTGACAGGACAAGAGGCAACAGGCACAAACTRAAACACAGGAAATTTCGCCTGAATATGAGGAGGAATTTCTTCCCTGTGAGAGTGACRGAGCACTGGCACAGGTTGCCCAGAGAGGTTGTGGAATCTCCTTCTCTGGAGATCTTCAAGGCCTGCCTGGATGCAACCCTGTCTACCATGCTGTAGGTGACCCTGTTTGAGCAGGGAGGTTGGACTAGATGATCTCCAGAGGTCCCTTCCCACCTCAACCATTCTGWGATTCTATGTGATTCTGTGATTCTGTAATAAGACAGATATGAAYGCAACACATGCATGYACTTTTGTATCTATCTATCYGTCTATGTGAGAAAGGGAGAGAATTCAGTGCAAAACATGAGGTATGAAAAAACAAGATTGGTGCTACTCTACATCTAACATATTTTGCAAATTTGGCTGAGTTAAATTAGATATGCCACAGAAATCTCCTCCTAAATGTACCTGTACCASAGTTACAAATCTTTCTCTCTTGAGCTGCATTAAGTATGGGCTTTTTTTATGACCTATTATTTTTTAAGTCTTCATTTACCTTTCATTAAACATTACAAAATGTATCTCATCAGAAAGCATTGTTTTTTATGGCAACATTTCAAGCTCAGTAACYGAGGAGACTTTATTCCGCATCTGACTATAACCTCTGTTTTTCTTTTAATGAAATATTTTTATAGTGCAAGAGCATAAATAAATAAGAAACTGAATGGGCAAAGGTGCTTAAGCTGCTTTCACAGAAACAAGCTTAATTAATATCTGGCTTTCAAGAGGAGCAACTTGGAATCCATGCAACTGTTTTATTTGCAGCCATTAAGAAAAAGTTACAGGGCAGTTAGCTAGACCTTGTTTCCAGAAAGCTGTTTTGAAGCCCGTTGCACCAGTTTGAAATTGAGTCTTCTGTCACATACCTCTTCCACACAGCTGTTCAAGGAAAGTCCATCTAAGTTTTAGCACAAAGAGAAGTCTGGCTATACAGCTCAAGTCAGAAGATGAGTGAYTCGCAGTTTCAGCAGACCCATGGGAGTGATTAAATGGTAGTATCTCCAAGTGTTAGACCTGGGACTTGAGTCTTACCCTTATGTAGGATGGTCTCATCTCAGTGTTAATGATCACACAGACCACACTTCTCTCCTATGTAAATTCTGTTCCTCAGAAGTTGGCTTAAAATGAGGCTTTTGTTGTTATTGTTGTTTTTCAGAATTTCTCTACTGTAAGCATCTGAATCAACTGTAACATCTATGTCTCTCTTAATAGAATGGATTTCTTTGAGGAAGTTAATGTCCCAATTACTTCATTGTATTACAATGAAGGAGAGTCATTATTACTCACTTTCAAGTGTAAAAGCCACCTTGTGTTGCGGTCCTCAGTTCTTCTCTCCATGCACTGTTCATCACCAAGAACTGTCATTTCACTGAATTATTTGTCCCTGTTAGACATGARCTACTTCTGCTTGGCATTGGAATATCTGATTTTTTTTTTCAGTAACTAAAAATTTAACTGATCAAAYGAAACACCGAGACATTTCAATTATTTTATAAGAATAGACAAAGATACTTGYGAAATCTGGGCTATATCAATTAAGTCAGGACTCAAGATGACTTCAAAGATATGGCCATATCAATTTTTGTAAGGAAAAAAAATCAAGCTTAATTACAAATACTTTTTAAAAAACTTGGCAGTCAATCTAGTTTTAACAATAACTAACTGCACAGTCATTAATCCTGGAACTTAAGCCAAAAGTAGTCTTGCATACTGAGGACATCTGTGATTGTCTTCTTTGGAATTTGTTCTCTGTGCATCTTATATAAGAAGTGTAGAAAATTTCCAATTCTGATCTCTTTGTCTTATTTACAGCACATGAGAAGGCAGGCTTGGAAACCTGTCAACAAGAGCTTGGAGGGAAAAGAGAAGTGGAAAAAATGAATTCCAAAAATAGTTATGACAAATTTGTTTCTCAGAAAAATGAAGAGAAAAAAGAATAATCATTGTAGGCTTCATTCATACATGTATAGAAGAGAAAAAAGAAATGTGCAGAAAATAGAGAAAAAAAACTAACAAGGGTTTGGTTATTGTTAGAATCTGAGGTTTGTTTAGAGCGATGAGAATGGAGATTCTCTGCTCCTTGCAACTAAAGGAAGCCTTTTCCCAAAATCTTATTTGTTCCCAAAACASACACAAATCCTCTCCTGCTTCGAAGGAAACTGCCTCTGGCTTGTGTCTCTCTTGAACTCTACCCAGGACCGACTTTAGGTACATCAATACACACTGATCTGTTGGGGTATTTCAGTTCTTAGAAAGAAGCACATCCTCTGATTTCACGGTAGCTCACCCTGTCCTCATCACACTCAGCTTAACAGTGAAATAAAGAAATATTTTCAGGTACTGAGGAAATGAATTTTGAAAGAATATGCAAGATTTCCACATTATTTCTCCCTGAGTCAGTGTCTAACTGCTTCTSAGAAGCCTCCATAGATCAAGGCTTCTGCTTTTATGTCTTATATTTACAACAGTATATATACTTAGTGCCATTGAAAAAAAGTGCAAGGCATCTAACTTCAAATGGTGCCCTTAAATGATGCTGACAGTGTACTTTACTTGCAAAAACCACAAAGCGGAACAAATAAAAAGAGCTGTTGTAAGACTAGCTAAAAATGTTCAGGTACTTGCCATAATCATTTTGCAGCTGGAGATAAGCCTGGAAGAACATTAAAGTTTCACAGCAGAGATGTGATGTAGAGTTGATTATGTCAAAAGGTTAAAAATTTTGTTTTTCTTATGCTTTGGAAGAGCAGATTGTGAGATATGTATAAATCATCTGCATTGTGGTAACACTGAGCTCTGATTCGCTTTTTGAGGCTTTCAACAGATTACCATACCAAAGCCMGCTTTCTGTTATGCTTCCACTCTTCAGTTGTCCATCTACTTCACCCTTTCATCCTCTTCAAAATAATCCCTACATCATTTTTGAAAACTCAGCACTCTGCAACTCTAATTTTCTAGCATTATCAATTCTTTTTGCTTTCAAATAACTGGCAAACATAGTACTTCACTTACAGCAAAGTTTGACTTTATCTGTGACAAAATTTCATCACATACTGTTTTTAGAGACTTAAAGAGTGCACGAACTGTGTAGGAAAAAAGAGTATATGATTAGATTCTTTTCAAAAGTCTAATTCTTCAAGCAAGCAAAAGTTTGATATTCCAAAATAGTGCTACTATGAAATTATGATGTCAAATGCATTCACAGAGTTTACCAATGACRTATCACAAAACTAGACGACGTCATGATAAGCCATTAAAAATTAATTAAGTTTGGAAATTCAAAACCATCTTTAAGAGTGAGTTAGGCTGGGAATAGCTTTTAAGAAGGCTCAGAAAAATGTAGATAAATTCAGAGCATGAATGCTGGAAAGTCCGGAAACCCAGTTCCATTTCACAAGCTACCAATTCTCATATTCCGGGGAACAGCTCTTACAGGAGCCTTGGGCAAAAAMTAGATCTGGTCTAGCTAATCTTTATGTTATGTTAAGCCTAACTCAAGTAAAGATGCCCTCGCATTTTATTGCTGGAGCACCTGGGGTCGTCAAGTTCATTCACTTGTAATGGTTATACCTTTCAGTGGTGTCAGGTGTTACAGTAATGAAAATTGCTGGTATCATATATGTCCTTAACAAGAATACAGAGAGGAATTCTATTGCATAAAGTGTCTGCCGTTATTCATACTGAACACTGAAGTTATTTCTCGTGTGAGTCAGGCCTACATTTTTAAATATTTTACTGCATACTTTTGACGAAGTAAAATATTCATGAATATCTTTCAGAATAATCAAATCTAATTGAGATTCTAATTTAGAGCTTTGCTATTCAACAGGTCGTACTGTTCATTTTCAGCATACTTGTGAATAGGAGAACTATTTCCTGTTCAGGAAAATATTTCTGAATGCACAGCTTGCACCGAAGATTATTTTCCTGTGAATGCATCTCAGGCACCCAAGCAACATGCAAAAACCAGGCCATGTGAGCCAACACATATAATGGATAATGATGATTTGAAGTGAACATGAAGTGAACATGAAGTGAACTGTGCAAACAGTGCACAGATTGAAAAGTTTTCGTCAAGGATATTTAGTAAAAGCTTAGTAAATAGTAAAAAATTTAATAAAAAATTAGTAAATAATACAGGTATTCATGAAAGCCTGGGAATATTTTTGGATGAAATTGAACATTTCCAGGTTCGGACTTGGCATTTCCTACTTCATCAGCTGTACCTTTAACTCAGTTGAATTGCTGTTTCCAGAGATGGAGCTCTGTCTCTTAGAAGCTAAAAGTAATAACTTCATGCCAAAGGTTGAATTTATTTTCACAYGTAATTATGCGGGAAGCGAGAGCGATAGCACAGTGCAGGGAACTCCCACGGCTCACCCAGAGTGGTGAGTTGGTATCTCACGCTGTGCTTTCTGTAATGGCAAGCATGTCGGGAGAGCTTTTTAAAATCACAGCAAAAGAAAACAAATAGAAAAAAAGGACCAGTACGCTTTAATGGACAGGCTTTTCTCAGACTACATGGACTTGGAGGCAATGCTAGATGCCAGCCATGATAATACTGTTAAAACCAGCAGTTCTGGGTATATACAGGTTTCTTACCAAGAGCCGTAGTAGTCTGAGAGTGGCTAGAGTGCTACAGAGGTCCTGCTGGGGCACCTTTCTCCCATCAAGTCCATATGAGCCATTTGCTCATTTTAATGCTTATTTTTACGAGTTATTCTGTAGCTTGAAACAAGACCACTGAGACTGAAAATAGGTAAGCATGAGGAGCATTCAGAGATCTCAGAACAGAAGACTCTTCTTCATGTTTTCCCGGGACCAGTGCTGAGGAAGCACAACTGGACCAGCCCACTGGCTGCATGTTCATCAGATGCCACCTGAAAGTTGTAGCAAACAGCTCATTTCAGCAGATTGCCAACTTGACTTTCATTTCAAGGAGAAGACAATGAATTGAGTTCTGTCAGGATTGATTTTGGTTTTGTTTTGAGGAGATACTGTTTTGGTGAAGGGAACACTAGCAATAAAACTGGCAAAGCATGCAAGGCCTTCCAAGGTCATTGGATCTTGCATTGAGAGCCCCAATTATTTCTGAATCAAAAGTTGATCAGGAAATCATCCAGTTTTTACAYCGATTTTGATGATACTACGAAGTGTAAATATGTACTACCAATTGTGCATACCTAAGCATTAAATTTTGGAGACGGGGGGGAGAGAAAGAAAATGTCTGATTCATCTCTAAGAGTGACACAGTGACATTTGAGCTGGATGAAATGAAGGAGTTTCCCAAGGAAGATACGAATAGCCCCCCTTTCCTTCTATCATTGTACAAGATCARCAACTATTTCTGCTGCTCTCGTTCAAAATGATTCCAAAAAATGACAATTCAACCATCCCTCCTTTAAATAAAAAGGGTTTCTCCTCAAACATTGCAGCAAAATAGTTTGAGTTCTCAATATGTGTACATGTACTGTGAAGATACTGTCAGCCCTGAGCTGGGAGCTCTAAATGCTCAATGTTCTAGTCATCCTGATCTGCATCCCCAAATTTCCATTAGATTTCCATCTGGATAAAATATTTGYTCTTATATCCACTGCTCTCTGATAAGCACATCAAAAAGCAAAGTCTCATTTCCAGATTATGTCTCAGTCTCAGCTGACAGGGATTTTTTTTGACTCCACATAGGATTAACACTACTTTATCACTCAAGAATTTCTTCACAAAGGCAGCAAACCAATTCGAGAAATCACGAAATTTGAATCAATGTATATGATTTGCCTAAGGCAACAGAAGGAGTCAGTGTCAAAGCTAGGATAAGAGCAAGGACACACATCTTTCCCAGTCTGTGCGGAAATGACTAGAGGCTTTTTTTGGTTTGTTTGGGGTTTTTATACAAATTTGTCATAAAAATTGCCCCAGCACTCAACAGTGAACTTTGAATGGATTCATTTCTCTGCAGTCTGGGGTAGAAATAGTAAAATGTGGTTGCCAGAAAATTGTCTTAGAGCATTCTATAGACCTAGTCGTGCTCCTCCTCTCTCTGCATGTGAGCATGSTTATGTGCCTTAGGGTTTTTTTCCTGTTATTATTGGCCTCATGTTCTTGAGGCTTCTAATCATTACTTACAAGGCATTCTTCAATTTAAAATGAAAATTTGTGGAGCACATCATACACTTAGCTGAATATCTCCTGTTTCCTGCAACAACTTTAAAATATATAAACTTATATGTATACATATATATATATATATACACAAAATACATATATATATTATATATTTTATATATATATATATATATATAAATTTCCAGGCAATAGGAATTAAGCTGGCCTATGGTAAACTGGTTAATTTAAAACACATAAAATATCACAGGGGCTCAGAAGAGTGCAAACTAATGAATGTGATAGTATATGCTCAGTTTCATTATTCAACAGTATTTATTTGATTTCTCTACCCTGCTTTCTATAACTAAAAGACTTTAAAACATCTTTTGTCTTTTAAAAAATGACTCTGAGCCAAACTCCCACTCYGAAAGTCTCCATCTCTATTGGCTGTGTAAAGCTCCAGAGTGCAAAAGCTGTGCATGCTATTGCCCTTCATGACAAGGAAGCCACTCTGCTAAGTGTCCTTTGGAGACCTTCTAGTAATATCAATTTAGTTAGTTCAAAGTGGCCAGGACAAGTTAAATCTTCACTTTTGATGTCAAAGGATCCATCAGGAATTGTTTCTTTTCTTTAGTTGCTATGACAATACCTTAMGTTTTCCCCCAGAATTAACAGTCTTCACACTGTAGACTGCAATCATTTCCTGCATACATGATAGCTCCAGATCTTCAACACCAGTGATCTCYCCAGACCTGTTTCCCTTCCTCCCTTTGGCCGCAGTACTGTCACCCAGCTCTCTGTGTCTGTTAATGAAAAAAGCATCTTTCAAGCTAAGAACAGCATACTGATACAACTCTAATCCAGCGCTGCAATTACAGGTGCTGCTTTAGTCTAGTCAAGTTGAATTTTAATCATTGCAAGCACCATAATGGCTTATGTGAGAAGAGATCCATGCCCTTGTGATGATACACAGATCCCAGGTGACTGCAAGTCAACTTCCAGCTCCATGACTAGTTTATTTTTTTATGTTAATGACACATTTTTTGAAGTCYTGAGTGATCTTTCTTTCCTGCAGGATCCTGAACTCCACCATCTCATGGTCACTGCAGCCAAAGATACCCCCAACCTTCACATCTCTAACCAGTCCCTCTCTGTTGATAAGGACAAGATCCAGCAGGACATCCTTCCTCGTAGGCTCCTCCACCACTTGTGACAAGGATTTCTTCTCTGTGAGAGTGACGGAGCACTGGCACAGGTTGCCCAGAGAGGTCGTGGAGTCTCCTTCTCTGGACATCTTCAAGGCCTGCCTCAATGCAGTCCTGTCTAACATGTTCTGAGTGACCCTGCTGAGCAGGGAGGTTGGTCTAGATGATCTCCAGAGGTCCCTTCCAACCATACTGATTTTATTGTTCTATGATATTCCTTTTGTGAGAGTTTCCCTTCAAGATAGCTCAAGCTAGAAGAGTGATTCCTACACKCCCTGTCCCATATGGGCTGTGGCATTTCCCTGACTGAAGCATCAGTTATTTTCYCCATATGTGGTTGCATGTGGGCTGTTGTATACCAACCTGGATTCATATGGCCTAAACTCCAACTCAGGCCTTTGGCTTAAAGCTTCCCATGGGCCAAATTCAGTTGACAGAAAACACTAAGCGCAGGGGCTTGAGAGAGACTGAAACCATCTGAACAGGGAACAATGTCTTTTCAGAAGGACATGGAGGGGCCCTTTTTTAGTGACCCAGCACCCAAGGAGGACCTTAGTACTCAGCGTCTCCCTCCTCTTCTTAGTGCATGCTTGCCCACTGAAGAAGAACCCCTCATGGCTTTGGGTGCTGACAAGCTCTGGCAATTTGGGAGAGGGATGAGCTTCAGGGACCYGGCATAGGGAGACTGCTAGGCACACCAGCATAGCTCAGCTCCATAGCTATGGAGAACAGCTTCTGCCCCATAGCTATGGAGGACAGCTTGTGCCCTGAACCCCCATGACTGATGGCTAATTGCACAGCACTTCTGGTATGGGGTCAACATGTAGGCACAGTAGGGGACACACCAAAAACACTCCTGGGAYGCATGGCATGGCCTGGGGCCACATAGGTAAGAGAAAATATGTTTAAAATTGAGAGTAAATGTTTGAATGTGGGGTATGTCTCACTAGGCTACCCTACTGGCAATGTGGATATAATCAAGTAGCCTGCATTTTACTTACGCCCTGTTTTTCCTCCTAGTACTTCCAAGTTACCCCAAATTACACACAATCCTTTTTACATAATAATCCACTCTCAGGATATTCCATAGAATCATGGAATGGTTAAGGYTGGAAGGGACCTTTGGAGACCATCTAGTCCAACCTCCCTGCTCAAGCAGGGTCACCTACAGAATGTTAAACAGAGTTGCATCCAGGCAGGTTTTGAATGTCTCCAGAGAAGGAGACTCCACAACCTCTCTGGGCAACCTGTCCCAGTGCTCTGTCACTCTCACAGGGAAGAAATTCTCCCTCACGGTCAAGTGGAACTTCCTGTACTTCAATTTCTGCCCATTGCCTCTTGTCCTGTCACACGGGACAACAGAAAAGAGTTTGTCCCTGTCCCCTTGACACCCTCCCTTCAGGTACTTGTACACATTGATCAGATCCCCCCTCAGTCTTCTCCTCCCCAGGCTGAAGAGGCCCAGCTCTCGCAGCCGTTCCTCATAGGGCAGGTGCTCCAGCCCTCTGATCATCTTCGTAGCCCTACGCTGGACTCTCTCCAGTAGTTGCACGTCTCTCTTGCATTGGGGAGCCCAGAAYTGGACACAGAAATACTTTCTTAGCAATGACCCAATACTTAGTCTGTGATAAGACCCAGACTCCGGTAGGAACTCCCTTAGCTGAGAAACTTGGGGCATAGATCATGCTCCAAGAAGGCCCAAAGAAATAGTGGCTTTGCCAAGCAGTAATTAAATAACCCATTTATCTCATAATAACTCTTTTCCCTTGTTTTTCCCTTATATTAAATTCTAGTTATCCTGTACTTACAGTATCMGAACTGAAAAGCTTTTTCGAGCTGGAAAAGATTTTGTCCTGTAGAGTAAAATCTGAGACTATGAAAATCATTTGCAGATCTTTTTACATTCAGTGATCTGGAGCATTTGGCAATTTGGAGCATTATTAAAGTTTGTCACATTATCACAGGATTAATTAAATGACTTTTCTGAAAAGATTACCCAGTTGTTACAGTCACCTTGCAATTAAGGTGTCAATTCTCACACCATGGATAGTAACGATAGACTGTCTTGAGTGTCTGTTTCTGAATGAGGAAGGACAGTTTGACAGACCTTTACTCCAAGTAATTTCAAGTTTATGAAAGGAGCAGTCATTCAGAATCTGTCATGGAAACAGCTGAACTTAAAGCTCTTGGATGCTGTCCCTTTGAATTTATAAAGGTGTCTTAAGCAAAATCATACCATTTCCAGTGATATCCATCATGGAGAAGAAAATAGAGACATTTCAAACCTGAAATAAGCTGYAAAATTTTCCCTTGTTTCCTAGGCAAGTTTGTTGATTCTAAGTTTTTCAATTCCCTGTCCATGTTCAGAGATAACTTAAGAGAGAACAGAGAACAAGGTAAGTTTTTTCTATTGTTAAAATATTAAATGCTTAACTGTGCTGAATGAAAAAAGATTAATTTCACCCACAGTGACTGCTACACTGCAATCCCTTTAAATAGTTTGAAATATATCAGGAAAAAAAGAAAAAGTAACTTTGAAATACTTTCACTGAAAAATTCAAATGGCTTTTCTTCTAGGAAAACTCTCTTTTATTTCTCTCACTTTCACAGATGCGTCAGAGGAAAGTGTTTTGTCTAAAGAGTCGCTTGCTAGCACCAGCAATGTCTCTTAAGGGAAGGAAAAAAATCAATTCACCCTGAAATTTTAGTTCAAGAAATCTAGAAAAAAAATATTCCCATGAGTTCTTTTCATGAACACAAAGGAACTGAATGAATAAAATGTAAAAAAGAAGCCATGCAAATTTCTGTCTGATCCTCACTCGTGCATCCCAGCTTAGCYTGGCATATGACTGCCGTGCCTTGATCCTACTGCTCCTTCTGGCAGCAGGCTGTTTGGGTCTGGTCAACTTCCTGAGCAGGAAGTGCAAGTTTTGTCATGGAAATGGGCTGCTTCCAAAACCAGATAAACTTGAAATCGATTAGATAACAAAATAAAAAAGGTAGACCCTGGAAAACAGCGAMGCCTGCAAGACACCTCCTTTCTTCATGGATTTTCTTGCAGGCTATTGAGGCTGGTTGCATTTAGATGCACTTACTCTTCTCTGTCTGAGCTGATTTCTTGACTAGGTCCAAAAGCCCTGAGTGACCATTTGCTCTTGCAGGGAGAAGGCAACACCTTCTTCTCTCCCAGCTAGGGCTCACAAGGCTTCAGGCAATATCTAAAAGCACAAAAATGTCAAATTGGGCCAAGTCCCTGTTGAATTCCTTGAAGGTCACAACAGCACCTTGCTCAGTCCCTGGTATCTCCAAGAACACACCAAACAACCATCTCAGGTGTTTGCTTTGTGGGGACAGGGGCTGTACAGGAGCAAACATCTTTGAGGGGAATTGAAAGACTGCCAGTGCTGCGCCCGCTCTGAGAGTCTGTCACTGCCATGCAGAGCCTTTAGCACCAAGGAGTTAATCTCTAAAACCTGCTCTATAACAGGAAAGCGTGRCCAATCGTATTCCTAGACAGGACAGTTCACTGRGGCTTAAATAAGACCCCAGTGTCATGGAAGTGTTGTGAAGGAGGAAGARCAACAACAACAAAAAAAGCCTAACCCTTGACAAGATAATTTTCCTCTTCCAAAGATGAAGCGTGGTGAACCTTTCTACAATGGCCAGTAGGAGAGCTTTYCTTCCAGTTTTCTGAAACAGAGGTGAATATGATATACTAGAGTCTGCAGTTCTATTCACTCCACTTTAAATTTCCCTTCCAGCACTGTAAAATGAGCCATTTATTCTCTAAGATCATCAAAATTTAATTTTTTAATAATCAAATTACCAGTAAAACTACATGTGACAGGTCCATTTCCAGCCCTTCTAAAAAGCCTCTCATTTTGCCATCCATAGTTGCCTTCCTTTATCATTTTCTCCCTTGTGCTTTGGCTGACACCTACAAGCCCTAACAGTTTTATTTATGTTAATTAAGAAGGAAGTTTCCTTCCAACTGAATAGCCAGACTATCTGACACTCGATTTAATGACAGAGTCAGCTTTATATACTGTGATTTATTGTTAAAAAATATGAACCAAAAGAAAACTGGCCTTCTGAAGTGCTCAGACACACAGTATTACCACTCTGGGCTGGGGTATTTCGATTCTGGCTGAAGTCCAGCACTTGAAGCAGATACTGCAGTTTTGCTGCTGCCCATTTGCCTTTCTACTCACTTTCAGATTTTCTCTGCAGCCTCAGCTCCCTTCACGTCCCTGAAATGATGATTTCTCTCTTTGTGACRTTCCTCATTCTTTATCTCTGGGCAGCAATTTAAGGATGCAGTTTGCCCCAGGGACAGTATGCAAAATGATGCCGTGTTGTAGGTGGTGCAGAGCGTTTGGAACAAAGGCAGAGTGAGCAGGGATCTTGACAGAGTCACTTATATTGGATTTTATCGAAGGAGATATTATACAGTTTTAGCAAGGCTTGCCACTCCTGTGACACACGGTGTTTGCTGGAGAAGCCTGCTRTTTGTGCGCAAGCTCTAGAGCGCTAGAGGTGGGGAGGAGGATTTGAACAGTAAAATGGGAGGCTCAAAAGTAGGTGGAAAGCCAAAGATGCATATTTAAAGTCTCCAGAAACTCTCAGCATTCGCAAGCCAAGGGACTGCAATTAAGTCAGCACATACAGTTACTCACCCATTAGTCACTCACTGGCTCCTCCAAATACGTCATAGCTGGAGGTCCCTCCGTTCCCCTAATATAGTAAACTGCGTCTCGTGGCTGTCTGTGGAAGATTTTTCTGCCTCTTTGTACAACTCAGTCACATTAAACAACTCACCAGTGYCACCTCTGCTAAATCATGGCCAGTGAAGGTAAAGGTCTTCATTTGGTTGGACCTGTGTGTAGGACATGAACCCTTTCATATTCCCTGACACATGTGCAACTCTGGCTTTTCCTTCCCATCCCTCTATGTCCCCAGCACATCTTTTTGCCAGCCCTAAACAATAATCTTCCACCCCAGGACAAAAGCTGTCTTAATGAACCTCCAAGACACCAGGAGAACTTGGTAGCAGGGGCATCTGGTAGCAAATATTGGTCAGAGACTTGGCACATTCATGGCTATTTTTTATGATGCTGTTATAGACAATCTCATTTTTCCTTTTGCTCCCTTACTGCTGTTGTGTTGCCTCATACATAGACAGGAAGTTCTCTGAAAGGCACTTTCTTTGCTACACAGGCTATCAGCAGCAGTAGGGCATCCAGAGAATGCTATGATAGAAGTCATAAATCCCCCTAGGGCAGCAGGAGGGCTAAAAAAAAATAAAGCATGCATCTAGGAAATTCCAACATGCACATCTGTGATGCATATCAGAGGTACAGTGSTCCTGATCTTTGCTTGTCTAACAACCAATGTTATCTTCACCCACAGCATCTGCCTAGCAACAACAGAGCTTCCAGCTTCTCCTAGTGCTAAATCTCAGYGCAAGCTGTGTTTTTGCAGGTATCTCACAGAAAGGTCATTGCCAATGGACACATAATGGGCATTAGTGATTCTGAGCATTTTACCAACCTCTCTTAGAAGTGCTGCATAAGTCAATGACCTGCTTCACTGTGCTGTGCCCCTGAATGAAAAAAAGCATCAACAAACTGAAGCATCAGTGCCTGGAATAACAGAAATATCTTTTTAATGATTTATGATCCGAGCTAGAAAACTTGCTAGCCAGATGGATCTGCAACTGAACAAGCCAAGGCTGACCTGAGGCTACATAATCTACATCAACATGTATGGGCACTGCAGAGACTTTACTGGAGACTTATTGTGTTATCTCATTGCCACATAATCACCTGGTTAATTTTCAAGACTTTTTAAAAAAAAAAAAAAAAAAAAGTTGTTGTCATTTATTTCAGACACCATCTCTTCACTTTCTAACCTAATGCTGAAATATCAGGTTTTGGGGTTCAAACCTTTTTATAACTTACTGCAAGATACTAAGCTTTAGTACATATTTTGCTTCTATGAACAGCAGGTAAAATTTGCAAAGTCATGGGAGCCAGATAGAAAGACAGAAGATTGAAAAGAAAAATGAGGAGCTATCTCTTTCTAACCAACAGGAATTGTAACTACAATTTAGAAGATATATCAGGAGATTTCAAAGTCACTGTACCAACAACTGAGGAGGAAGATTGTTTACATTTATTTATTCAATGTAGTCATATAGTATTAGAATATTAAGTGGACTCTTTCTTGCTGGGCATTTCTCTAACAAACAGTCATGCATATGGGAAAAAAGAAACAAGAGAATAAAATATCCACTTTCCTTTACTATTTTAACTTCTGAGACAGTATTTGCAGACAACATCTTCTAAAACCCACCATCTATCTAAGTCTGCATGCAAGGTTTAAAGGGCCAAAATTCTTCTTCATGCATTACCTTATAAATACAATCCCTTTTCTGTTYGTGATATCCTTCAAATAAATAATTTTATTTTAGCATTCTTATTCTGTTAATAAATGATGTACTTCTGTGCCTATGTGATGAAATTGTCAAATGAATGGGTATCAAATGACGTATACAATGCATTTTTCTGACTTTCTGGGCAAACATCCTGCTATATTCGCACATCCTAATTTGCTTTCATAAATATGGTCATCAAAGATGAAGACCTCCTCAGTCAAAGTGAACCAAAGGTAGATTATTCACAAATACTGTGTATTATTAGATAGCACTTTCAGGTACACTGAGATTTACTGGAAATTTTCCAATCAATTCTACTGTACAAGTCAGAATGTAGAATTCTGGATACTCCTGTTGGTAATCATGGGACCTCAGGGTGTCCACAGCCTCTTGACTATTCAGTGACTACTCTGTTTTCCTTCTGGTGAATTATGCCACATTACTAAGTTCGCAACAACTTCAGTACTTTCTCTGACTTCTGATTTTCATGTCTTAAAACTCTCCTGTATTTCTGACTACTTGCTTTTCATTCCCTAACGTCCATCTAGGCTGTCCTTTCCAAGGTCAGTTTTAATTAGTGAACTGAAGATTGAACACCTTCATTAATGATCTAGAAGAGGGAGCAAACATAATATTAATGCAACGGATTGATGATACTAGAATGGAAGAGGACACAACCAAGGAGGAAGGAGAATTGAATGCCAAGGAGGACAGAGAAGTTATTTGTCTTCATCAGAAACATTCCTTTGTTCCTTTCCCTGATATTTTCCTATGTTCTTCATCTCTTAGTTTGATTTTCCATTATGAGCCCTCAYTATTAGGCATACTTCACAATTTAAATTTTAATCCAGAATGTAATGTTTATAATCCCAAATCCTAAATCTGTATTCAGCATGGGCTTTGTCRAGGACACAGCAAAGCCAAAGGCAAGGCACTCCAGGCAAACAGGTGACCTCTTCAAGAAGGAGACTACCTTGAAGTGTATAGTGCTGTAAAATGCTGAAGCCAAAATTGCAAACTAATAATGCAAGCTGTGAAAAAARGGCCAGAGGAGTTCAAACAGAAGTTTTTGGAACTCATTTCTGCCTTGCTGATCGTGAATTTGTTTAAATCAATTTAAACCAGACGCAACCTGCCACCATGCTTGCTGATACCTTTTCAGATGGACCTCGCATTGAAGATGATGCTACAAGCTGGAGAACAATGAAGAACAAAGTCTCATATATTTTGTGTAACAGTTCTTTAAGATACAACTGCTCTTCCATTGTCCTTCTGTTTCTTGAATGAAAAGCGCATGTAAAATGTTGCTAATATCACATTAATTTCTGCCTGTATTGATGCATCAACACAATGTGCCTGTGTATCACAATTGCCTCTTTTCTACTAAGACAAAGAGCAACAAGTAAGTTAACTCTGGACTCTCCAGATGTGAACATCTTTGAAGACCTTACATACAGCAGTTTACTGGAGAGGAGAAGGAAAGAAGTATTGGAAGCATAAACTGGTCAGTGCAAGAACTGGTCGGGAATTTCTTGGTGGTATCCATCTCATAGTAACTTTTCAGTAATATTTCCCAGGTTTCAGCTGTGATTCAATGAATAAATACAAATTTATCATACAAAAGTACAAGTGAGACACAAGAGGAACATTACAGGATAACTAATTGCCCRGTGGATTGGAAATTCACTATAAATGTGTATGAAGCTGCAATTTACTGCTGTATCCAAGYTGGTTTTCTGAGATGCATCTTTCTCTTATATACTCCTTTGAGAAAAATTTATAAAAGACTAGTTTGTAAAAGACTAGTGGAAAGAAAGCCAAAAGACCCTTGATAAATTTTATGAAGTATGTTTTTTATTTTACAGCCCTCTCTCCATTTTCCTCTTGCCCTGGTCCTCATCACAATATGTGAGTTTCAAAGGGATTTTTGAGACATGTGCTGCAAAGTTATGTCAAGAAAGGAGCACACACAATAACAACTGATGCCTCAAATTCCTCACTCCAGGTTTTAYGTTAATGTATTTATGCTAATAACTATTAGTTTTAGGATAAGTAGGTTTGCTATTCATCCCATCAAAAGGTTCCTTCTCATGTCAAAGCAGAGCATCTAGATACTACACTAGTAATTATTTTACAAATCAGATATACAAATACATAGCCAAAAACTGATGACTGATGCCTTCCTGTTTTTTCTCCCTGTCCATCCCTGTGTAGGGTAGCTGGGGTGGCTTTCTGGCAGCAGCACAGTACTTTCAAAGGAGCTACAGAGATCTTCYCTGTTCTGCTTAGCTTAGACTCCCCTGCAGCTCCTGCTGGGACTGCAGCCATGTGCCCTTCTACATTAAAAGCTGTTACATAACTTGATTGTTTCAAAGATCCTTTCATTGATCCCAGATACTTCTTGCTTATCCAGTTTCCTGCCTAACACCATGACCACAGTGTGTGCCCTATCAGACTTCCTCTAATGAGACTCCTAAAGATTTGTTGGCCCCTGCAGCAATCCTGCTGGAGGTTAGTCTGTAAAGAAAGGCAATTAGCAAAGAGCCCCATCCAGTTTTGTCATAGGTGGTTGGATAAGGACAACAAAAATCCCACTGCAAAAATTCAGCCTCTCTGTGTTTCAGGCTTATATTTTACTGGTTCATTGCCTTAAGCTCCATAGGTGGAGGCTGATTCTCGTCTTGTTTATGTAGATAATAACTGGCGTTACACCATCACCACCAGCGAGCCATGTGACTCTCTTGCTGCATGAGAGAAGAATTGAGCATGTGGAATCTGTCCCTCCAAAAAGAGCTTAGACAGCACTATAACAGAAATCCTTAAGAAGCAGTATCAGTGTGCAACTCTCAGAAGACTGTTCCAAAAATCTATTAAGATAACTTGCCTTCAACAGACAATTCCAGTATAAACACCCTCCCTCATACTCCACCCATCCGAGCTGTGGGGAGTTTGGAAAATGCATCTGAGCTCTTTTCCTGCTAGTAATGGTTTTTTCTGTTTTGTTTCCATGTATCTTTAAAATTCTGGAACCTATACTGATACCTTATTCAATAGATACATCTGACTGAAGCCAGAAATGGGATAACAGAGCTTTCCAGAGGAAGCTCATG
The DNA here is from genome assembly GCF_003343005.1 of Rhea americana. NCBI lineage: Eukaryota > Metazoa > Chordata > Aves > Rheiformes > Rheidae > Rhea > Rhea americana. Next base: position 20,011,239 of record NW_028185037.1, read on the forward strand.
TCCAAGTGGAGCCTATCAACACCTCCAAATGCAAAGGCCATGTCGTTCCAGGGGGATAAACATGTAACAGCAAACCCCTCCATTCAAAACAAGGACTCCTAAGGAGGAATTTTTCTGTTGAATGAAGAATGGAGTAGGGAGACTCCTTATTTCCTCCCACCATAGGTAAAATTAAAGAGGAAATGCCTTGATTCTCAAAAGTATTTTGTTAAGGGTCACAGTCAGGATCTCCATATTCATTGTGCTGTCTTTTCATGTAGAACCTCAGCACTGAGAAATGATCTTCTCAATCATCCATTCATCTTCTCGTTGTTTGTATCATGCAGCTCCTGTCTCTGTGACTCTTCTGTCCTAACTCACATTTAATTTGTGAGCGCTTGGGGGTTCAGCCATTCTGTTCAGTGTATCGTAGCAGAGCCCTGATATGGCTGCAGAGCCTGAGAACTAACAGCGCAAATATCCTCTCATTTATTTTCTAAATTATAATATAAATGTAATATTTGTATGACTAATAGCAAAATGAAGGTCTAGTGTTGATGTTTTGGTGGTATTCTAACCAGCTCCATAGAAAAGTTATGTACATTGCAGACCACTTTTGCTGGGGTGAGAATGGGAGAGAGATATGCATCCTGAATTTACAAGCAACAGAGATAAGCATCTCACATCAAGCATCAGAGATTCATTCTAGGCTTCACATGATTTACAGAGATTTTAAATTGATTTTTTTTTACCTTTTACAAGTATTGAAGACACGCAGACCTGAAGATAATGTTTTATATAATAAGTAATCAAGTCCTGAAATCAAGAGTTAACGTTGTAGGCACTTTTAATTTGTTATTGTTTTTATTGCTGATGCTGTGATAAATAATAAGATCACAGGAAAAGAAAATAAAGTCCTCAGTTTGTTAGCTGGCACAGAATCAAAGCCAAACACTTTCCAGCCTGAACCATCAGAGACTAATATTTTTCCAAAATATCTTTACTCTCCTTTCAAATTTTAATATGCATTGGGTAAATGAATTATGAGTTCTCATGTGCAATTGGGGGACACTATACAAAGCCCCAGCATTTTTTGCTCTTCCAACATAAAATAGGATTGTGGTTCATTTCATATTGACTCTGTTTAGAAAGCACAGCCTAGCAATTGAAGCACAGGGTATCAGGTGGTAACCACCTCTCCAGTCTGCACAGGTACTTTTCATCTTCCTATTGAGAAAAAAAAATGGGAGTTGTTTTTCATATTTTGCTATCCTTTCCCATTTCAARCAATCATAGAGGACTGATTTATACAAAGGTAGCAGGAGAGTGATTCTTGTCTACTTATTGTTTGTACCATCTTCTACCTGTTGCCCACTGGAACCACTAGGGTGCTTCACTGACAGGGGAAAATGACTCCGTTAGACCCAAGATGCCAAAATAACAAAAAGAGGCAAAGTCCAGATACAGCCATGAGCATTATGTTGTCTGTTCCATAAGGATGTGAACTGTGAAATTTCAGAAAAACTTCTAGAGGAAATATGATTTCTGTTGCTGTCAGCAACCTCAGTCTTGAAAGGGATATATYTGGAGCATTTGTGACCTTACTTTTTTTTTTTTCTTCTTCTTCAAATAGTCTCTTCCATATGTTCATGAGACAGGACAAGTATTGTTTTTGAAGTGCCTTCTTATTCAAGGCAAGGTTAAAAGGGATGAGGTTCGTCTCATTCCGTGTTAGCTGAGCTGCTGACCTTAGTGTTCACTTCGTAGTTACTGGAGAGAAGTAATCACTGCCATAGCACAGAACATCAGATGGATTTAAAGGTACACTTTAGAATGAGATGAACTGTAGCTTGGTCTTCGCTGAGTAGAGCCAACAGACATCTGTTGACTGCAGAGAGAGGAATGGGTGATTGTCCCAGACTTTTTAGATTATGTTGCACATATATCTACGTATAGTCAAATGAAGCTYACCCACATTAGCTGGCAAAGTGAGTCTAAATACTTACCCTGAGGGAGGATTTCTGAGGACAGTCATTTCTTTATTGTAGGGAGTGAAGACTAGGGATCTAATAACAGGTACCAGAAATTAGACATACTYGGATAAAATACAACACGTATTAAAATAAAATATATATAAACCTAGAGAGAAATTAAAAGTAGCCCAAGCTTACCTAAAGACCTCATGAATCCTCCATCAGTTGAATTTTTTCACTCAGCAATGAATGTCTTCAAAAAATGCTGTTACCTAAATGGGTTTATGTATGACTCACTCGCTTGAACTGTAATTCAGAGTATTTATGGAAACAGTCAAATTAGGTAATCATAATGGTCCTTTCTAGCCTTGTGAACTGTGAATGAAAAAGTTTGCGGCTACCTGGTAAAATTCATAATTGTGGCTGCTTTGAGAAGTCACAGTACTTTATGCACAATATTGGAACGACTATTGGGTGCCTAATTTTTCCAACATCATAATACTCCCTCCTCAGAGCTAATCTGTTACACTTGTGGAGATGGACAAGGTTTGAATATGTTCCTGGATAATGAGCTCTCCAATCACACAGACAAAATTAAAATACAAGGGTCCGCAGCTGGAAAACAAAGCTAGACAGCGGCTCACAGTTTTAGCACAGCGGTATTGGAAGAGGAATTGTGGAGGATTCCACAGCACTTCTGGCTGAATCGCAGTGTGCTGGAAACAATATGCTCTTGTTCTGATAAAGGTAAAATCAGGGAGGTCCCAAAGCCTCTACCGCACAATAAGTTAGACTATTTGACCACAGCRGTTCCTTTGGATGATTTAATCCCGGAATCTGGGAGCCTGCGGTTGATATTGTATCTCAGAGCATAAGTGTAGCTCTCTCTGAATAACCACGAYGCATAATCGAATCTGAAATCCAGTTATGTTGCATGCAACTCTAGCATTGGAAGAGAAGAAATTTCAATCTGTGAGACCAGAAGCACTGTAAGAGAAAGGTTAGATCATCTCAGCCACCAGAAACAGCAATAACTGGAATTTACTCTGAATCTCCTTTGTTGAATATTTCATAGCTTTAATCATTTTTCCAAGAATACAGTGTGAATGGGAAATAATCGAGTGAGAAGTCTTCAAGAAGCAGCATGTTAGCCTGTTCCCTTTCCCTTGGTAAAGTGATCTGACTCCAATTTGCAATTTAGTGTTCCTTTTTCTCCTGAAAGATAAAGCCACCCTGAATTATGATTTGACAGAATTTCTGTGACAGTGGCATGAATTTGTCTTCCACTGTGTGTGAGGGATTGAAGAAAAAATGAGCTGCCATTTATGGGAGGGATGTTATTTTATTTTAAGTACAAGTGATTATAATTTGTTACACTACGATGTTATTACTTCAACAGGAACCCTCTGGAGTGTTAGAACACTTTTTTCTTTTTTCATCCAATTTGATTAATCAGTTGGAAGAGAAACATCTAGGACATAGACTCATGGAAGTAATAACTTTGATGTGTCATGTTGTTTTCACTTAACGCTGTTTGCTGAGCATTTCTAGACACAGCTTGCCATGACTGTCCCATAAAGGACGCAGAACTTCCAGCTGCATGGAGCTTCTCCTCCACCCAGGTACTCTGTCACTCCAGATGAAACTCGTTTCAAGRTCAATGTTCCACAGTTAGATTAAAATCCCCTCAGACAGGAGAAATTGTTGACTTCTCTAACAAGTGCTTCAAAACCCACTATGGATGAAACATCCCTAAACAGCACGCGTTGTTATTTTCTGAAGAAAGGTTTCTGGCTGTTCTCTCCAACGGTGCTGATGAGCCAAAGTCGAAACAACATCTCGGCACGCTGTGCGTTGTGCCTTTTGAGAGCATACAGAGGCAGTGGCTTATTAGAAGCTCAGTTACCATCTTTACTTCTAATTTTTATTCAGCRCAAAGTGCTTTTGGCAGGGAAAATAAAATAAAAAAAATATTAATGATAACAACCAAACCAGGAAAAGTGAAAATAGGCTGATTTGGGGACAAAAGAAGGCCTTTTAGTCCTTTTCATAAGCGTAGGTGTCCCAAACAGCTTCCAACTAGTTTCAAAATAGTTTTGAAGAAATAACTATACATATGTCTACTTTTACTATCTTTGGCTTCCCTGAAAGAATAGCTACTTCTTGATTTCAGTATTTTTTGTGGCTGAAACTCRTGCTGTTATGAAATGAGCAGTGTTGTTAGTTTTTTGGGAAACTTCCACATAACAATCTCCGCTGAGTAAAAGATACCAACAAGTTCTTTTCCAAAAGTAAATTTTATGCTCTTTGGCTTCTGAATAATTATAAGAGCAATTCTGTAGAATGAGAAAAATATCTCTATAAAATATTACTGGATAGTTGATTTGCAACTCATTAATATAAAAATTATGATTGTATGAATGTAAAGCCTTTCAACTAAGATATGAATAATTGCCAGGAAGCAGGACAGAGTTACAGAAACTTTTACATCATCATAAAAACTGATTACAGGTAAAATGATAAAGAATATTATTTGGAATTATATTAAATCACACTGAAATCTTTAAATCACTTCCCTTTTACAATATTTTTATATCTTCTACTTTCAGAAAAACGATTTTTGAAAGAACCGTTTTTTTGGGGAAAAAACAAGCCTGTAGACTGAGYAGGACTAAATGTTAAGAGGCATGATATGTGCAAATACTTCATTTTGACTGGTGGCAGTTGTTTAAGGAAGTGAAATGCTGATTGACTCTAACAGAAGTAAAGCAGTCATTGAATGCACCTCTGTGCCATGGCAGGAGGAGGAGGTGGAGGAGAGCAAAAGCCTCTGAGGCTGAGGAGCCTCAAATGGCCCCTGCTGCAAATGGACAATTAACCCCGCTGTATGAAGTAGAGAGCTCAGCTATTCATTCCTCATATAATAGCAAAGTTTAAGGGGCCCTTAGGTATGTTTATGTTTACCAAACTATATCCTTCTCCATCTGCTGGAACAACTATTTAGGAGGGTCCCTGCTGAGCCGCCCTGTGTCTGATCTGTGTCTCTATYAGAGCACTAACTTGCAGTCTCCACCACACCCATGTAGTAGGTTCCTTCAGCGGTCAGGAGGGATCTGGCTGTGCTAGGTGGTGACCAAACCCTGGGARTGCTCTCCCTAATGTCGAGGGGCACCATGTAATCGTCCCATCTCCTTTAACATGCATGCACAAAGCAAACTTGGTAAATCTCCAACTAGACCCCGGTGAAAAGCTTTGCTACTCATCTGAAGTTATAGATCAAACTCAAACTCTGAAGGTAGGGGCCAGAAGTCATGGGAAGTTTTTATGTGGGCTTCAATCAACTTTCAGTTAGGTTCTAATTGAAACATGAAATATTTAATCACAGTTCATTAAAGGTCCTTGAACTGGTATTTGTCAGGCATTACAGTTTTCTGAATTTTCCACTTGTCATTGTTTAAAAATTTGCCTTTCTTTTTCGCCTGGCTGCCACAGAGAAAGATAATAAATGACTARCCCTGCAGCAGGATCCCATAGTACGCTGCACACTGGGACTTTTACAATGAGTTTCTGCTCCAGGGATCATGGCAGGCGCAGTGAGTTGCAGATCTTATTGATGGCATGTCTGTCTCCCCGTGCGCACTCCTTGTATAGTGTTATTGACAGATATTTGGCACTCTCTGCACCCCAAGGTTGTTCTGTATTAGCAGACAGGGCTTTCCATACTCGCAAAGAGGCTTGGCACCTGCTCTACACTGCCATGGACCAACCTGATTTACTCATTTTGGGATCCAATTAAGTCCCTCACTGCCTTATTGGATGAGTCATTTCATTTTTAATGACTTCTCTCAAGTTTCCTGCAGCTCCCGTTAACCAAAGAAAAAAGTATGAAAACAGAAGTCCTGGCATTGGGGTATTTAAGCTGTGTTTGAGCAATTCATTCTGGAYGTCGTCTCCAGACATAYGGARGARAAGAAGGTGATCAGGAGTAGCCAGCATGGATTCACMAAGGGGAAATCCTGCTTAACCAATCTGATAGCCTTCYAGGATGGCGTGACTGGCAGGGGAGATGARGGCAGAGCCTTGGACRTTGTGTACCTTGACTTCAGCAAGGCTTTTGACACTGTCTCCCATAACATCCTCCTAGAGAAGCTCAGGAAGTGTGGGTTAGGCGAGTGGACAGTGAGGTGGATTGAGAAGTGGCTGARAGGCAGAGCTCAGAGGGTCGTCATCAGTGGCGTGGAGTCTAGTTAGAGGCCTGTGGCTAGTGATTTCAAAGGTACGACCTAAAAATCTGTTGAATCAATAAGTAGGTTTAATTTGTCTTTTCTTGGTTTTGGATTGGGCTTGAAGACAGCATGAAGAGACKAGATAGAGATTAACCAAGAAACAGTCCAAGTATCTGAGAAAAAGAAGGATAAATTAGCTCCAGTGTAGTTCTCACTGAAGTCATGGATCAACGCCACTTTGAAAAGGATCAGATGCCATCAGGAGCTCTGGATTACTCCCACACAGCCCCCTGTCCTTGTACCTAGATGATTCTTCAGCAACTGCCAACTTTATTGTTTTGGTTTGAATCAGGGGCACAAAAAGTCTATAGAYAGACTAATTTTGTATCATCCAGAATTACTGGTGCTTGTATTATCTGATTACTGCAATTGCTGATGCAATTTTTGACCTTGGGGTTTTGTTTTGTTCTGTTTTTTCCCCCAGCTTTCAGGTCCAGAAGTTTATTATCACCTTCCATGCATTTTCCCAGTTGTTCCAACCTGTTTCAGYTTTCTTCCTTGTTTTTAATTTTATTGCAACTCTCCATATTGTATCATACACAAGACCATCATTGTGTCTCGCTTGGAAAGCTACCTCAGACAACATTTTCCTAACCATTTTATAGGGGCTTTTCCTGTAATTACAGACTTCCATTTTAATCATTTTCTTTTAGATTTTAAAATTGTTAAATCATTTGCYCCAATAACTTTTTCAGTTATATCCTTTCCTCTTCACTACATTTTCTTTACTCCTTAAATGTAATTCTTTTCATTGCGCCTCCAGTAACTGCAGCTCCTAYGTCACATCAACTTTTCCTTACATCCTATTTGAGCTCTCTTTTCAAACCACAGCTATAAACACTTTCCACCCATTACTCTAAACTGCACCATCTTTTACTTTGCTCTTTTAACACACACTGGTTTTGCTTGAACCAGTAAAACATTTAGGGAGACTGTTTGTATAAAAGATCATTGTCTGTTTAAAGTTATGCTCAATTTTTGCTAGGTTCAAGACAGGGCTATTTTATGTGCAAGAGCTCATGATCTGAGGATGGATATAGTTTAAAGGAGAGAAAGAGAACCAGGCATGCAGCCAGCTTTAGCCTACTTTTGCAAGCAGGCAGGAGTACTTTGTGCCAAGTTTTTGGACTACTCCCCATCAGACATGAATAGGATCAGACTTCTTACTCTTGCAAAATTTAATGAGGAAAATTTGCTACCGAATAATAACTACTGTCTGCACCTAATATCTGAGGTAGAAAACCATCTACTTTCTCAGTCCTTGAGGCTTCTGCCTGGGCAGTGACTATTCAAGTCAATTCATTTTTAAGTAATGCAGCGCAAAGTTTTTAAGACGTGGGTGGGAGTTGTGCCATGAATATAGAGGGCTGTATCTGAAAGGGCTCATGGGCAACTGTGGGAAYTGCACACTAAAACCTGGCAAAGTTAGAAGTGTTCAGGGGTTAGAGTGGTCATGGGAGTGGGGASGACACAGAATTGGGCAAAGGGGTTAAGTAGGGAAGAGAAGAGCTACGAAGAGCGTTGGAGATGGTGATGAGAAGCTTTAATCTGCAGCGTTGAATGGGAAGCCRAGAGCATGTGCTCTTGCATGGGGTTTCTGGTAGTTTCTCTCCWTTTTCAGGTACAGTTGTCACAGCTTATCCCTGCCACTGCAGTGCTATAAAACTTAAGTATTGTTATCTAAACACAGAAGGAGGGAGGGAAGTTAGACAGGTTTAGAAACCCACTGTTATAAAAACAACAGAAACTGCGCGGGAGAGAAAGCGTCACAGGGAAATTGCTTCCAGTTCYGCAAAAGCCTCCAGCTGTGTTGTCCTGTCCCACATTGCAGTTTTCTCCCCAGCTTAAAAAGAGCCATTAGAGGGTAATATATCATCCCAGCTCCTGCACCAGAGGGTTCATTTTGCTGGTGCTGCATCATCATCACCATCATCCTCATGTCAGTTGTTCAGCAGTACAGCACAGCGTATCAATCAGACACAACATTGGAAGGGAAACAAGTTGAGGATAATGTATGTAACAGATAATACAATTGTAAAGCTGTTGGGGCTTAATTATGGGATGCAAGCAACCGCTGCATCTGCACAATGAGCACCTGGGAACACAGAGAAATGAATTATTTTCAGTGTGCAAGTCATATTGACGACTCTCTTCTATTGACACTCTTGATACCAGCAGTAAATTAGATTAGACAGAAAGGGATTTTTCCCATTTCAGTCCATGCTAACAGAGAGCTAATTTTAAGTCTCTACATATTTACTGAGTAAACTTCAGTCTGGCAGCTTTGAACAAAAGAGAGAGAGGAAAGGAACAAAGGGGTTTTTTTGAATGCCACCGGTTTTCTTGTGCAGTAAACTGTTAAATCCTATTAGCAAAGTTTCCCCAGGAAGAGCTACAGTAAGTGAGAGAAGTAGTGCTCTGCATTGTGGTGATRTTCGAAGATCCACACATTTGGTTTGGTATTTTTAATTTTTTCAGATAAGATCAATGAGAAGTGAAACTCTACTGCCCTTGGGGTCTCTGAATCCACCAAGCCAGCCTACACGCTTCAGGAGTGTCTGGATGCTCTTGTGGTCTCCGAGTCTGATCCAAGCATCAGTGTTGTCAATGAACAGCATCACTTGAGTAGGCTTTGAATAAGACTCTCTGTGCCTGAGTTGCCTCATTATTTAACTTGCCCAGGGGTAGTGGTGCAAGTCACTACTTGTGGGACATCTAGAAAAGGGAGAATCTCTTTTCACTAGAATTCATGACTCCAGTGTTGATACACAAGCTAAGAAGAGCATCTYGTCTTATTTCTGATTGCTTTTAAATAGATGGCATGCTCTTTTTTATATATATATAATTTTATACGCATTTTGGGGGCTCTTTACTTGTAAACAAGGAGTCACAATAGAAAAACTTTGATTCAATCTCTTTGTTGTTCCAGGTATGACCTGAACTGTTTTGGTTCAGTACAGGTTTAAATGCAGTATATTTCAAAAGAACAGTTTGGCTTTAGTTCCATTTCCAGGGAGGGAAAAAAAAAAAAAAAAAGTAGTTCAGTTTCAAAAAAATTCATACTGACCGATTCAGTTCATCATCAGCTCAAGAAAAAATGTTTCTTTAAACCAGTTTTTGTTTTGTGTTCAAGCTGAAGTCAGCTCTCTGCTTGAAACTCCATTTATCTTAGGAGAGAGGCATTCATAAGCAGTAAACAAGGGATAGTGCATAACAGTCACTTAGGATAGAAAACTTCACTTCAGCATCATAGGGAAAATAACAGCTAACATATTTGTCAAATTTGGGGGTAATGAAGCAGCCCTTACGTTTTCATGCAACTAAAAAGACAAGACTCCCTTCTGTAAGAATGAACAGAAAAGAAAAACAAGGAATTGAGATTAACTGTTTTCTAATACCTATTCATTCAAAACCAGTATGATAGCTAATGGCATTATATTGGAAGAGCCATGCTAAACTGATTGAAAAGATAAATTGTTGCTTACTGGGCTGGGTTTTCTATAGGGGTCTCTTATCTTGCTACTAATTAAGTTTGTTTAGTTTAGAAAAGCTACCAAAACTCACAGCTTGGCAGTGGTTTTACTGTAAGTGTTTGATAACTTTTGCTTATTTTACCTTGAGTCTTCTGATTTCCTGTAACTGATTGATCATTTTTACCAATGTGGCTAGCTTAAAGATTAAGTATTTCCCAGCAATGAGTGTGAAGGGAAAAGCAGATCAAATAATACTTGCAAATATAGAAATAACAGTAGTCAGATAAGAGAGAGGAGAGGAAAAACTGTTCTGCTGAACCAGAAGAAGCCTAGATAATTTACCCAAACTGTATCTCAGTTCTAACTGTTTGATTCGCCACATCACTGATTCTTCCACTCATGCTTGATTTTTGATTCCCAGCCTGGCCGATGACACTAAGCAGATGTGCTCTTCCCATGACATCCACACTGTTTAAAGATTTTGCCTTCACTGTCAGCTCCCTTATGTTTTCTTGCTTAATGCAGCAGGTGTCAATATATGCTTTGATGTTGTCAGTTYCTTCTGCTTGCATCCTTGCCTCTCTGTCATTTGTCACGGCTGAAAACTCAATACTGCATTAGTCCATCAAACAACAGAAATAAAATCATAGTAATGTTTCAATATCCTGGCTTTTTTTGAGAGAGAGAGAAAACATACATCAAGTTTCAGTGTTTATCCTAACTTGGCCATTGATGTCTATGCACTGCTTCCACCTCATGGTATCCATCAAAGTCAAGCTTTGTCATTTATGTCATCTCCTATGATACAAATGTCAYTTAGCTGCTGTAGTATCTCATGACGGTTCAAATTTGGATTTTTTGGATTTGGAACCCTTTGCAGACGTTGTTTTTCTGTGTATGTTTGTGTAAGTATAGTTCTCAGCCTATGTTTATGTCTTTGACAGTTTTCAGTGTTTTAGTYTACTGTGTGTTTGAACCCGTCATCAGAGGAAACGTTTCCTTTACAGAGCATCCTACTGCAGCTGAAGTTAACAAGTTTTGTTTTCTGTCCAGCCAACAGATCTGTCTGCTCAGCCTTCCACGTTCGATGGAGACCAGCACTTGTGAAGACAGGCAGGAGCAGGAAATGACCCTTCAGGAGAAGCGTGAACATRTAATGTTTCAATAAAGTATCAAGTTTATGAGTGATAGAAAGTCCCCAAGGGGAAAGGTTTGAACTCGAGCAGAATCCCAAGCACAGATGAGTCTCTAAGGAGGTGTTTGGCTCCAGCTCAAGATCCCAATCAATGAAAGCAATTCTGAAGGCTAGAGCCTTGCCTAAGGATGGCATCACAGCTAGGAGAGCTGAGCAAGCAGACTGAAACCAAGAAAATCCCTTCAAGGAAAACAAATATACACATAGTTATAGAAAGGCACCCTCATTTCCTACATTGCTATTGTATTAATTATGAAAGGTATTAATAAATACATCCCCTACTTTTACAGTAACAGCTGTCTGGTTTAGAGTGTTTTCGAGAACCAAGCAAGCCAGAGGGAGYTCCCCAGGAAGCTTCAAAAATAGGGAGAGAGATGAATCCTTCAGTGTGCAACACAGGATCAAAGGAAATCCAGAAGTCAGGGACATGCATCTCCCCTAGGCTGAACAAGTCCCAGTTTGGGAGAGACAACGTTAGCCAGGGCACAAACAGCACCATGTCACTTTGAATGTTGTGACAGTCCCTGTATTCAGACAGGTATGATGCACACATGTCATGCTAATGTCTTCAGTGCAGCCTGGAGATGTTGTTTATTTTTTAGATATGTCTCAGCTGAATTCTCCTACTAGAAGAAAGTAATGGTGAGAAAGCAAAATAACTACACTGTAACCCAACTGGGAGCCCTCTGCCTTATTACAGCCCTCTGGAGTTTCTGAGAGGTTGCCACAGATCATCTTCTGGTGATTTTGTAACACTGCTGAATGCCCGGTAAGGACAGGCTTAAGAGAGCGAAGATCTAGTAAATTAAGGCAGAGATGAAATCTGTTCTCTAGAGCTTATGGGTTAGTGCTTTTCATCTTAAAAATACTATATGCTTCATTGCAGTCCTTCAATAATGCAAAAAATAATTCAGGCATATCAATTGCTAATGGGCTGGAATCATGCCAATAATTAATCTGTTTAACTAGTGCRACTGAAAGAACAGATGGGAAAATGCATCCCTTTTCACCTGAAATAGTGGTGTCATAGCTTCAGTTCACAAGCCTTTAGTGGCTCTATAATGTTACTTTACAGTTTAGTGATGACAGTTGTAACTCTAGACACTGCAAGTGACCTCTTCTGTAACATGTGATAATTCACTATGCTTAAGCCCTTCTGGCTTATCCTTATTTGGATCCAAAAGTAAATAAATAAAAATATATATACRTACATATAAATATATACATAAAAATAAAAGAAAGAAAGAAAGCAGGAAAGAAATACCCACTTGTTCATAAAGATATAATCAGGGACAAATGCTCAGCAGAAMTAAATCAGTTTTAGGAAGTTGTCTAACAATGCTGTGGCCTAATTATTGTCTCTTCTGCAAACACATTCCCCTTCATGTGATGTGGGAGCTCCCACGCAGTTTCTCAATTTTCCTCTTCTGATCAAGGATGTGATCTGCCTTTGCTTACTGAGYTGAGTTTTCTTTGATGGTCTTTCTCTGGCATAAAGGAGACAATGATTGGCCCTAAGGTACTAAAAGCAACCGAATAGAAAACACATAATTGAACATATCTGCTGAAGTAAACCCCAGATATCACCGTTAGGAGTATCTGACCATCACCTCTTACTATGTCATGCGTATAAGCCACTAAAAACATCTGACCCATGGCTAAACTATCTGATTTCTGTCGCCCTTGTTCTCTCAAGATTAAAGTTCATGTCATATAAACAAGATGTTTATCACTCAGATTTTAAAACCTTATTACTTTATTCTGATTCATACTCAATAAAATAAAACATACATTAACTGTGAAATAATAAAGAAATATCTATTAAATTCCTATTAAACATAGTTYCTTTTTACCATCACCACTGTATGAAAGTGGATCCAATTGCAGTCTACTCTTGTTGAACAAAATATTAGGAACACAAGAGAAATATAACAGAGTACCTGATCATTAAACCATGACCATTAAGAACTATTAATGTCATAATGAACCATCCTTCTTGGCATTAAATAATATTATGTATATTAATTCAACTATCCAAAGTTATTATGCTAAAAAGCTCTGCATGGCCGAGTTCCTTATATAAGTAAAAAGAAAAACTACTACTGTTTTTGGTGGATTTTGGAACAGCCTCTACTAAACTAGTTCATTTTCTATCCATGGGTCCATATCATATTTTTTGCCTCCAAGCTTCTTAAAAGAGAAGGCATTTGGAATCCTTATCTTTATTTTATATATGCATATATGCATACATATATATATATATATCTGTAAAAGAATACTAGGGACATTCCAAGAAACTGAGAGAAAATTAATATTATTATTAGCCAATATTTTAAAAGAAAGAAAAATGTTGGTAAGTATAGGGCTAAATTCCCATCTGTCACCTATCCTGGACAAAATAATAGCCAGGATAGTATGAGAACTGGTTAATAAGAAACTAAAGATGACAATATATAAATCAGAATTCAAGTATAAAAACAAATCTTGCTAAAATAATACAACGTATTTTTTTTTGATGAGATTGCAAGTTGGGATGATAAAGACAATAATGTAGAAACCAATAAGGTATTTGACTTTCCACTAGAAACAATTTGTACAARAAACTAGTAGGATACAAAATGAGTATGTAGATGTTGACTTTTTACAAACTAGTTGACTGATAGACTTCCAAACGTAATTGCAAACACAATGTATTTGATTGTGTTTTTAAATAGACAATACTGAAAAGAGAGGTCACCAAGACGTAGATACCTGGTAAAGTAGGCACACAATGTTTTTATCATGTTTAGCTGTCAAGCTACATAGAGAGGAATAAAGAATAAGGGTAGAGCCCACTCCTTCTTGAAGATCAGTGACTTTGGAGAAGTCATGACTTCCCAGTGCAACACGTAGTCAGAAAGGCACTGTGATGCCTGGAGGCACAAATTTGAGGATTTCTGAATGTACTCACAGCGATTACACAGCCTCTCGATTTGGTAAGGTATCACAGTTGTAGGAAAACTTTTTCTAGTTCACTGTATGTATCAGAATATTAGAAAGTTAACACAGRTAGCTGAAGCTGTCTACCAGTTTCCACATACGGAACTGAAAAGTGAATTAGAGGTTCCTCTRCTTCAGATGGAGTGATACTGAAAGATCTAACCTAGTCTAGACAAACTCAGAAAAGAAGTAACAGCCAAAGTAATTAACCATTGGAACAACTTATGAATGGTTGTGATGGCTTTTCCATCACTGAAAAATTTTAAATCAGTGATGTTGGCTGTTTTTCTGAAAGTTACATTGCAACTCAAGGAGAGACAATGGGCTTTAAACAGGAATCAACTATACCTTGTCATGTGGCTTGGCCTACACATTTCACATTGAATTATTACTGTAGTTCCTGCTAGTTCTGAAACCTGCTACACTAGGAAAAGAGCCAATTATTTCAGAGATTTAGGATTTGAAGATTAGCATGCAGCATCTTTCTGCCAAACAGTGAGTCATGACTTGGGTGTACTTGTTGCAGTCGGAGTACTTGATGAGAGTACAGCTTGTGAATTCCACCCTTTTTTTGTGTTTCCAGATGTTTTATAGATGGGTCACGGTGTCACTGGACATCAGCAACCTGATGTGGAAACTTTCAGAAGAGCTAGAAAGCAAAATCCTTAATTTCACAGAGAAACTTAGGTATATTGTTAGGTCATGATCCTTCTGCTTCTCATAAAAAGTTCTCAGAATGGTCCAGGGAAAGCTTAACCATCTGTTCAAGCTTGCTTTGTCATGGGTTTCAACATTTGCTAAAGGCAGCTCCCTTCTTTCCAGTCACTACAACTCCCAGGCTATCAAACCGTACGAAACCCAGTTCCCCAGCCAACTTTTACTGCCTAATGTGGATCTCTTTTTCCCAAGTAACTGCTCCCTGTTTCCACAAACATCCTGTGAGGCCTTGGGAAAAAAGTCATTAGGTATCTTCTGGTAAAAATTTCCAGCTGTTTATAGAAACTCATTTCGCCCATCCCTTACTTGCTTCCAGTATCACAGAATGCTTGAAGTTGAAAGGGACCTCTGGAGATCATCTAGTCCAACCATCCTGCTCAAGCATGGTCACCTAGAACATGTTAGACAGGATTGTATCCAGGAAAGTTTTGAATGGCTCCAGAGAAGGAGACTCCACAACCTCTCTAGGCAAGCTGTTTCAGTGCTCTGTCACTCTCACAGTAACGAAGTTCTTCCCATATTCAGGTGGAATTTCCTGTGTTTCAGTTTGTGCCCATTGACTCTTGTCCTGTCTTCTTTATCTTCTCTATTGAAGCCATAAGAGCTTGACTGTGAAGACCAATGAATCAATACAACAGTGCAAAACCCCTTTGCATGTAAATCCTGATTTTGTTGTTAGTGTAATGACATGCAACAATAAGTTAGCAAAGAACTCAAAAAGTTGTTGTCTCATGCTGTGGAAGATAATGCAGAGTATATTGAAAGATCCTTTTTTCATACACTCATTTATAATCATATAAATCCACTATGAAGCTTATTTTTTCACTCTATCAGAGATTCTGTATTATGTTATTATGATCATAGATAGCAGTAAGATATCTGCGATGGAAGTCTGTCCATAATGCATGTTATTTAACGGATTTCTAACTGCATTGAAAATTCAGCCTGCTTCCACAAGTTCTTGATAAAGTCACACTTCGTTCTTGACAAAAGTGCCCTTCCCACAGGCAGTTTCAAGATGACCAGTCAGACTTAGTTGGCTTTACTGTCCATCTGCTCTGTAGTGCTGAATATACTCTAAAGAGCCCAGAGCAGGAAAATCAGTAATTATTAAACACCAGCTTAGGTGTAAAAATAGCTTTATAGAGATTAATAAAACTATATGAGTAATAAAGCAAGACTCTTCAYCTCATACAAAAAATATTCCCTTTCAAAAGATTTCTTATATTCAGATTTACTGAGGTTGAAATGGCTTTATTTTCGGTTATTGATTTCCAAGTCTACATGATGATTGTTCTTTCATAGAATCATAACATCAGTAAGGCTGGAAGGGAGATCCTCTGGAGATCATCTAGTCCAACCTCCCTGCTCAAACAGGGTCACCAAGAGCACGTTAGACAGGGTTGCATCCAGGCAGACCTTGAAGATCTCTAGAGAAGGAGACTCCACAACCTCTCTGGGCAACCTGTGCCAAGGCTCCGTCACTCTCACAGTCAAGAAGTTCCCCCTCATGCTCAGGAGGAACTTCCTGTGCTTCAATTTCTGCCCATTGCCTCTTGTCCTGTCACATGGAACAACTGAAAAGAGCTTGGCCCCATCCCCCTGACCACTTCCCTTCRGGTACTTATATACAATGATATGATCCCCCCTCAGTCTTCTCTTCCCCAGGCTGAAGAGGCCCCGCTGTCGCAGCCGTTCCTCATAGGGCAGGTGCTCCAGCCCTCTGATCATCCTCGTAGCCCTATGCTAGACGCTCTCCAGTAGTTGCATGTCTCTCTTGCACTGGGGAGCCCAGAACTGGACACAGGACTCCAGATGAGGCCTCACCAGGGCTGAGGAGAGTCGCAGGACCACATCCCTTGACCGGATGGCAACACCCAAGGAGACCATTGGCTTTCTTGGCCACAAGGGCACATTGCTGGCTCATGGTCAKCTTGTCATCCACCAGCACTCCCAGGTCCTTCTCTGCAGAGCTGCTCTCCACAAGGTCAGCCCCCAGCTCGTACTGGTGCCTAGGGTTATTTTTCCTTAGGTGCAGGACTCTGCACTTGCCCTTGTTGAACCTCAGGAGGTTCCTCTCTGCCCAACTCTCCAGCCTGTCCAGGTCTCTCTGAATGGCAGCACAGCCCTCAGGTGTATCAGCCACTCCTCCCATCTTGGTATCATCAGCAAACTTGCTGAGGAGGCACTCTGTCCCCTCATCCAGGTCATTGATGAAGAAGTTGAACAGGATGGGATCCAGCACTGAGCCCTGGGGGATGCCACTAGCCACAGGCCTCCAGCTAGACTCCATGCCACTGATGACAACCCTCTGAGCTCTGCCTTTCAGCCAGTTCTCAATCCACCTCACTGTCCACTTGTCTAACCCACACTTCCTGAGCTTATCTGGGAGGATGTTATGGGAGACAGTGTCAAAAGCCTTGCTGAAGTCAAGGTATACAACATCCACTGCTCTGCCCTCATCTCCCCAACCAGTCATTGCATCCTAGAAGGCTATCAGGTTGGTTAAGCAGGATTTCCCCTTGGTGAATCCATGCTGGCTACTCCTGATCACCTTCTTTTCCTCCATATGTCTGGAGATGACATCTAGAATGAGCTGTTCCATCCCCTTTSCAGGGATGGAGGTGAGGCTGACTGACCTGTAGTTGCCTGGGTCCTCCTTCYTGCCCTTCTTGAAGACTGGAGTGACATTGGCTTTCTTCCAGTGCTCAGGCACCTCTCCAGTTCTCCAGGACCTTTCAAAGATGATGGAGAGCGGCCTGGCAACAACATCCGCCAGCTCCCTCAGTACTTGTGGGTGCATCCTATCTGGGCCCACGGATTTGTGGATGTCTAGCCTGCCCAGAAGATCTCTAATCCTATCCCCTTCAACCAAAGGAAAGTCTTCCCTTCTCCAAACTTTCTCCCTCATGTCCAGGCTGCAGGATTCCTGGGGGCTGCCCTYRGCAGTGMAGACTGAAGCACAGAAGGCATTCAGTAATTCTGCCTTCTCTGTGTCCCTTGTCACCAGGGGGGCCCCCGCCCCATTCAGTAGTGGCTCCACATTTTCCCGAGTTCTCCTCTTGCTGCTGATGTATTTGAAGAAGCCCTTCCTGTTGTCCTTGACATCCCTTGCCAGACTCAGATCCAGCTGGGCCTTAGCCTTCCTCGCWGCATCTGCATACTCTGACTGCATTCCTATAATTCTCCCCAGTAGCCTGTCCCCTCTCCCACATTTTGTGTACTTTCTTCTTCTGTCTGAATTTGACCAAGAGCTCCTTGMTCACCCATGCAGGTCTYCTGCCCCTTTTGCTGCACTTCTTACTCGTAGGGATGCACCGCTCTTGAGCTTGGAGGAAGTGATGTTTGAATATTAGCCAGCTCTCCTGGACCCCCCTTCCTTCTAGGGCCTTAACCCATGAGACTCCACCACTTAGGTCTCTGCAGAGCCCAAAGTCTGCTCTCCTGAAGTCCAGGGTTGCAATCCTGCTTGTTGCCTTAGTTCTTTCCTGCAGGATCCTGAACTGCACCATCTCGTGGTCACTGCAACCAAGGCTGCCCCCAACCACTCTCCAACCAGTCCCTCTCTGTTGGTAAGGACAAGATCCAGCAGGACACCCTTCCTCGTAGGCTCCTCCACCATTTTGTGACAAGAAGTTATCATCAATACCTTGCRGGAGCCTCCTGGACTGCTTGTGACTAGCTGTGTTGTCCTTCCAGCAGATGTCAGGGTGGCTGAAGTCCCCCATGAGAACCAGGGCCTGTGATCGTGAGGCTACTTCCAGCTGTCTATAGAAGGCCTCATCAACCTTCTCTTCCTGGTCAGGTGGCCTGTAGTAGACACCCACAACAGTGTCCCCCATGTTGGCCTGCCCTTTGWTCTTTACCCATAAGCTCTCACCTGCCTCCTCCTCCCCTCCTAGGCAGAGCTCGATGCATTCCAGTTGCTCTCTCACATAAAGAGCAGCTCCACCACCTCRCCTYCCYGGCCTGTCTTTCCTAAAAAGCACATAGCCATCCATGGCAGCATTCCAGTCATGTGAGCTATCCCACCATGTCTCTGT
The DNA here is from genome assembly GCF_003343005.1 of Rhea americana. Taxonomy (NCBI): domain Eukaryota; kingdom Metazoa; phylum Chordata; class Aves; order Rheiformes; family Rheidae; genus Rhea; species Rhea americana. Next base: position 20,029,884 of record NW_028185037.1, read on the forward strand.
GACTGCAATGAGATCATGGCCCTGCGACCGCACACAGATCTCCAGCTCCTCCTGTTTGTTCCCCATGCTGCGTGCATTGCTGTACAGGCATTTCAGAGGTGGTCATGCCTGCAGGTTTCCCAGGAAGGGTGTGCAGGGTGTCGTCCATACCCATGTCCCAAATGCACATCCCCAGCTGCATGCACCCGTTGGAGGTCTTGAACCCAACTTGTGTTTTGTTGTCTACCCTGTCTGTATGACACCCCCCTCCCTAGTTTAAAGCCCTGTTTTGCTGCAGACTCTACACCAACAAGAAGTAAAGAGGCCGCTCAAGCCTCAAAGCCAAGAAGTACCACGTGGGATTTTTTTTCTTCTTCAACTGATACTTGAGATTTCTGGTTAGACCTCTGTCTTTGTCAAAAGTAACATTACCTCCTAACTACCTCTCTTCCTCCCTTCAGCTTGTTAACAAGTGATTAGCAGCAGTGTTTATAGATAATTATTTCTTCCTTCATATTAATCAGTAGGAGCAGGGTGACTCACTCCATCGCAGAACATAGACGTCCTGTTAGGTCATCTGCCCTTCGCTCTGTTGGAGCAGAGATATAAGCGGATGCTCAGTGCAGTCAATTCTCAAATGTCTCTCACTATCAACTATGTTTACAGCCTAACAGATGTACTATCAGAAAAGTTTCTCCTTAATAGACAATTTAATCTTTTTTCTGCTTCAGAATTGTGTAGATGAGGAAAAAATCAGCCCAATAACAAAAACATTTCAAGGAACTGCAATTCCAAGTAAATGAAAACTACGCTGTTGAAAGACTATTTTATACTGCCAGAGTAGTGTGAACTTTGGTTTTGTTTCCTAGTGTAATGACACTCAGCCTCAAAACTGGCAAATATCCTGATATGCTCGAAGAACCAGCAACCCCAGCCTGGCACTTCACACAGCATGAGGAATGCTGTGTGCTCTGATGCCTGTTGGTAATGGGGAGCTGCACCAACACCCTACACACACACACACACACACACACGCACACACCCCGGAATAACCCACCTTGACGAGTGACAGATGCAAACCAACATCACTTTTGTACAGAAAGCAAGTTTGCCATCACCAAGGCTCAAATGTAGGAGAATTCAGCTACACTGAATTCTCACATCAACACTCCCCATCACCCTCCAGACTTGAGAAGAAAAGAGGATTTTTTTCTCTCTCTCTTCAAGCATTACTCTTTTGCTTCTACACCTTCCCRTGACGGTTGAGGCTGAACTTCAGCAGCAGGAAAAGGGAGACTGATTACATGAATGACTATGGGAGGGAGACCTTTTCGCCATAAGGTCATGCAAAATGTGCAATAATTATTACTTTCTTTTCAGTGGTCATTATGAAGACCCGAAGCAGCATGGAAACTGTGTGGATATCTAATGTAGTAGAGAAAACTAAGCCRTTACTGATATCTTAATGTCTCTGCAGTATTTAGCAGAAGAGTCTTACCACGCTTCATCCTCTCAGTCGGGAGAAATTACAATACTGCATGAATAATAGATGAAGTGCTATTTTGATGATGCAAATTAGTATTAATGCAGAAGATTATTTTAATAGTGTGCATAAATGGAATTTTCAGTGCTGAAAAGAAGCCTAATTAAATGTGATTCTTTTAACCATTCACTGCTACACCACTCAGTGTTTTGGAAGGGAGGAGGTTGTTTGTTTTCTCTAACATTTATTTCTGTCTCCACTTTAAATCATGTATTGTTATATTTAGTCACTACAATCAAGAAGTAAAATAAAAACTTAATGATGAGGTCAGACAAGCAGCTTTTTAGTGATGCAGAGCACATTGCACCAGAAGGARTACATGCGGGTACCTAGTGAGAGTCTTACTGGGGACAGGCATGCTATACTGCTAGGAAGCTGGGGAAAGCATTTTCCAACCTTTTTGCTTGTTTTCCTGTAACAAGACCTTGGAATTTCATCAGCACAAAACAGCCAACAGTACTTTTCATTCAGAAAGTGCAAGGGATTTTGCTGGTGTGACCTCAGTTTTAGCTGTTGCCTAAAACAGGGTCACACCCATACACTCATATGCAGTCACTGTTTCCATATAACCAGGGCATCGCACTAGATTTTACTTGAGGAAAGATGCAGCAATATAGCACCCTTCCAGGGACTTTGTCTTTTAGCAGTTTCCCATTTAGCATTCATTTACCTGAATCCCAGTTAGCTTAAAACTAGCCAACACATTTGGACAATCCTCCTGTACACTCAGGTGCGTCTAAATCACACTTTCACATCTACACGCTGAAGCTGAGCCCTGTTGTGAAATGACTGTGTTGATTACTGGGAAGGAAAACACCAACAATGTTGTGTGTAGGCTGTTTTAATTGCACTTTCTTTGGGGTAGAGAATATGTTTTAGTCTGTTCTTTAGGAAGTGGCTAGCACACTTTGAGGAGTTGCATATTATTAATTTCATGGATACCTACTTTCCAACACCTGCTGTTCTCTCTTCTGAGAGGGTATTCAGACAAAAGTGTAGTCTCTCAGCTACGTGTCCAGTGGAAAATCCCTCCAGATACTAGATGGTAATAAAATATCCATCAAGATATATCCATCTTCTCTGATTTGACTTTTTTGCAATGCAGTGAAGACAGCACGCGTGACCAGTCCTACCCAAAAGAAGCCAGTTACCTCCACTCTGTCAGACAACCATGATTCTGGTCAGTGCTCCAACTTTCCCCTTTGAGAAGCATCCAGAGATATGTTTTAACAGAGATAAGATTAATGTTATGGGTCTCTGCTGAGGTCCTGATGTTATTGTTGTGGCATAGTCCAGGAGTAGCTCCACCAAAATCAATTAAAGGAATAAAGRAAAAAGCCAAGATCTGGAATGAAAAAGCCAGGATCTAGAACCAACATAAAAATCCAGGGTAGTAACACTACTCCTGTAGATACAGGAACAGTAAAATTAGAGGTCCTTGAAATGCATCAGTCTATGTGCTCTGGCTGTGGAGGCCACTCTATCTTATAGCAGAGGCCTGCCTGTCCCCTCCACAGATTCGCCTCAGCTGTGGTTTAAAGCTGTGACTGCCTCCCCATCAAGCTGAGGAACAGTATTACACTGCAATCTGTCACGCGTTAGTCATTGGAGCAATATTGATGGCCATGATTTGTGCTGTGAAGCATAATAAACAATGACAAAATGTCAATGGTGTATTCATCTGAAGAATCATCGTTTATGGTTTTTATGATGGAGCTGTTTCATAATTTATTGCAAAGCTGTTTTGTGCTGTAAGATACATTATCCAATAGTTTCTAATGCATGGCCATAATATATTATCATGGTATTGAGATTAAGCTAAGGTGCTTATTACTGAGGCATTTTTAAGCTGGGACAACTCATACAGGAAAAGCTAAGAGTGACTAGCCCATTTTGGTAGAKATCTGAGTTAATGGAATACTTAAGTAAGAACAATATATGCTGTCAAAATGGACAGGCTGTTAACAACAGGCAGGGAAGTGTTTGCATTCAGGAGAGTGAATGAGTTTGGTTTCCGGGTTCTTTACTTTTGTTCTGGTGGTGTTGACAAAGATATAAATACCTGCCTGTAGAGAAACTGGGATTTTGAGTCACTCCACTGGACACAGAGGGCCAGAAGACATTTAGAGATTTGCTGTGCTTCTAAGGCACTGAAAAACACCATCTCCCAGACAGAGATGTTCAGTTAGAGATTACTACCCTGCATGCACAGGTTTCCCCTCYCAACAGTTATTACCAGCTCCTCAAATCCATAAGCAGTGCAGATGGTGCCTGTGCACCCCAATTCACCTCGGTGGAAATGTCGAACATCTCTCGCTCTGAACTGAAGGGTCTGGGGAGTCAAGCCATGGATACTTGCACTATGCATATCTACTTACCAACCAAGTCATACCTACTTGCCTTCCTATATTACATTTTGCTATAAAGAAAGCATCATCTGAACTGTGAAACGACCACTTCTATCTCCTCCAGACTCACCTCTGCAAAGACATGAACAAAATTCATCACCTGACTGTTTCTGGCCAAGTCTAACAGCATGCTCCCAGGATGAAAAATTGCTCATTTATTTGATACATTATTCACTCTCCAAGCCACCGTTTCTTTATTTTTTTCCACTAATTACAGCTCCCCATAGAACTAGACCAGAATGATAAACCTTTCTTGACCAAGGGCCACTTATGTATATCAAACCTGGGTGTAACCACAACACACAATGAGGTGCAAAACAGAGAGCTTCAAACAACCCATTAAGTTCAAACAACCCAGCATAGCTATATGGAGAAGCCAGTTCAGGTCCAGAAGCAAGAAATCTACTCCAGCCCTGATTCCTGTGGCTACTTATGAATTTCTTCCATGAGTGGCATTGAGCTACTGAGGCATGCCTTCACTGTGCTCCTTTTCAAAGCCAATGGTGGGATAATATTTTTCCATAAGGCCTGTAATTTTCACAAAAATGAGAGATTAAAATAGATAGCAGTAGCTAATAATTAAATCATCTTAGCATAATTTAAAATTTTTCATAATGTTATATTAAAAATATAGTGCAGACATAGGCAAAAGGCATGTTATTGCCATCAGTGTCAAAAAATTGTTCTGAGAGAAGCAATAATGAGAACTCTAGCATTGTACASTCTTGATCAACTTTTGGGATGTGTAATGTGTCACTGCTTCTTGTCTGCAGTCTCGTCTTCCAGTCACTTGACAGGAAAGACCTGAATGTGGACTTCAATATTTTCAGCTTCACTTAGATATATTGACCTGAAACATGCACTTAATCAAGAGGGAACTTCACTCAGAAACAGAAAGCAGAGCTTTTTCCAGTAAAGACTAAAAATATGATTGACTTGACTGTGCTTTTAATTGCATATCTGTTTGCAAGGTTACGATTTCTATTCCAGGTCATTTACATTTACTCTGAAGACATTTCCAATCTGATTAGCAATTTTGCATATACCTCTAACAACCAAGAAGGTGGTGAACAGGGTAGTTTGTTTCAGACAAAGACAGAAAAATTGTTTCTCAAAATCACTCATAACACTTTCAAAATACTGTGGATATATCAACTTAGGAAAATTTATTTCTTCTTTGACTTTCTTTTGAAGTGTAGAAAAAGAATTCTGGGTTGACCTGGGTTATCTAAGCCTGAGTTTCATTCTGAAAGAATTTACCAATTAATTATATGTGACAGTTTTCCTTCCACTTTGAATTTCAAGATTAAGGTCTTTAAGCCTGAATGTCGTCTCAACAGTGAAAGTCAAAGCTGATAGACACGAAGACCTTCTTCATATTGCTTACCTCTCTGATCCAAGAATTGACATATTTTTGGAAGAATGTGTTGAAAACTTTTCAGTATTTTTCTCTCGCACTGTTGTGTGAAGAAGGTAGGCAGCTGTAATGTGCACTTTTAAAACACCATTTGAAAAACAGAAGTAATGGAATCTGACAGGGATGTGATTTGCTGCTCTTGGGATGGTYTGTGCTAGATGAGGATTGCTGGTAGCCTATGCAGGCTCTCAGGGGCTCTGGAAAGGYAAAACTTTCCTGTGCAGTAGAAGAAAAATCAGTATCGTATGGAAGCAAGGGAAAAGCACCAGCTGCTGTTATTGAAACAAGTCTTGGCATAAGCACATCCATGTCTTCCATCTATCTTTCAGATAGCTGGGAAATGTTTTCTCCTCAGTATTTACTTCTGGTATAATTTAAAATAGTTCTCCTTTGAAACTGTGCTCCACGGACATCTTTCAAATGAGTGCTGGGCTGTGTCGACAACAGCTGTCGACTCATTCAAAAGGAAGCTGGTGAGCACGGTATGCTTCAACTTTTTTCTTTCCCACAAGAGCTTTCTGCTACCTTTTCAATTTTCCTTTTAGCCACTCTCCTAGAAATCTGGAAATCATTCATAGCATTCAGAATATATATTTATAATTATTAGAAAATAAATTTGCACCTACAAGGTGAACCTCCTCCATCAGCTACATCTGGTTTCTTTTTGGCATGGATTTCTGGTGCAACACACAACTGTTGCAACTTCAGGTTCAATTCCTAAAAAAGTGAGTAGGATCAAGGCCATTCCCAGACCTGGGGGTGCACAAAAAAGCTTCCACAGCTGGCTGGCCTCCTAACTATCTTGTTCGGGAGACGCAGTTGTGCAGAAAGAGAGCTTGGTTCCAACCCCTGCTCCTCACACTTTGCATTAAATATTCCATTTTTGAGTATATAGACAGAGTAGGYCTAGAACCATTTTGTTCAACTTCTAGTCCAAAGTCTCCCATATCCTTGACTGAASAGTAAACTAACTTCAGTAAAATATGTGGTTATGAGTTTCTCTTCAGTGAGGTGTATTAGAAGGCTGGTGAAAGCCTAGAGGCAACATGATCACTGTTCGGGGTGAGTGCTCTAACCCATAGTCCATTACACAAAAATTCATGATACCATTGCCTTCAAAGAGAGAAAAAMCCCCTCATGTCACAACTTTTCATTCAGCTGATAATCCCAAACAGTTGGAGGCAGCTAAGCTACATCCCTGATTCAGACATGCACATTCTGGATAGGATGCTTGAACGCATTCCTCTGCCCCAACCCTACACGGTTATTTAATGCCAGGCTTTGTGACTCACTGACCCGTGGGATGGTAACTCTCCCGCATGACTATGCAGGGAGCATTGACGGCAAACTCTTCCTTTTCCTCAGCAGTTGGAGAAGGGGATGAACAGATATCTAATTTTTCACCTTCTGGCACTTAAATTGGAAATGCCTATGGTATCTTTCCAGATCTTGTTCTTTGGCTTAGTTTTTGCACCCACTGTTAGCAGAGTGCTGAACAAGCCTTTGGACAACCAAAATGGAAGTGTCTTGAACTCGACACATTAATGGATACTTCAGAGATTACTTGGTCTTAGCTTTCTGCATTTCAAAAATTCATGTAATGATTGTTACTTACCTTGAGGGCATACTGGAAAGCTTAATTCATTAACTGTGTTCATAAAACAGAACAGTATCTTTTGGATCCTAATTTATATTCAGTAGCCAATGTTAAGTTCCTAAATCAATATGTAGGGATGTAAAGAAAAAGAATTTGCCTTTCAAAAGCATTTGGATTCATGCATCTCCCAGCAAGAACTCCGCTTTGCTGAAAAGTCAAGCAACTTTTAATTGGCTCAGTTGAGAATTGGGAACCGAACATTTGACCATTATAACCTAATTTGTATCTGTCAGAGTAAAAATCCAGTCCAAGTCCAAATAATGTGGTTATTATACTCCCCGCAACAGCAGCTATAGGTGAGTAAAATGTTATTCTCAGTACTTCACCACAAACACCAGAAATTGGAAGATACTTCACAGACAGGAGCTGTCAGAGCCTGCCTCTCCCCTGATTACTTCTTTGGTGCATGTTCACGATTCTATTTGAGTGAACATAGGTASTTGGTAAGTTAACATTTCAAACGTCCAGGCCATACTGTTACCACTGGCAGCTTTTCGTCCCTCATGAGKGAGAGAGCATATTTGCTTTTCTTTCCTTTATATCCTTCCCATCTCATGGACCACCTGTCCACAGGACACTCAGAGTATAAGGAACACTGGAAATGGTCTGAACCCACTTCTCAAATGTAGTGGTTTTCTTTCATATTCTGTCATTTCTTTTCAGATGCTGACTTCATTTTTTCTGCTTTCTTTGTAGCAGCAGATGCTTTCAGATGATGCTGTTGGTTTGGCAGGAAAGCCTAAATTTTAGAATATAATACCATTACCATTCTTCAGGGTTTCRCCAGAAGAAGATTTCACCACCTTCTGAATCACTGGAGATTGCTGCAGACRGACATAGGTGATAAGTTGTCTCTTTGCTGGTGTGTTTCCCTGACTCTCTCACATCCTAGGAATGCATGCGCCTCTCGGTTCAGAGCAGCACAGGCTGCTGGGGTCAGATTTTTCGCCTCTGTAGCACAGTGCACTATCTTCTTCCTCAGAGTACCTTGGCGTTCTCATAGCAACACACAACACACTCTTTGCATGGCATATCATAGTGGTGGCATTTGGTCTTTGATTGTAGGTTTTGTTACAGTTTATTATAAATTGCTTTGTGGTTTCTGAAGRTAGGGGGAATACAAGTTCTGTGGCCCCTCTATACTAGACATTTGTTATACACTTGTTTATAATTGCAAGGAATTGAAGTTTTTGAACCAAGTAGCCTACTCCAGTCTAAGGTCCCTATGTTCACYTTGGTATGACCAGATCTTTCAATGGATTTTTCGAGAGCCCTTATGCATTTGGTTTCCAATTAATTCTATACTACTTCTTTTTCATGTATGAAGTCTACAACAGTCTAGACTGTTAGACTAGTCTAAGTTTTAACCATTTGTTGAAACTGTGAATTTGGAGTACAGTGTGTATTTACACACTCCGTTTAAGCCCAATCCAGGAAAAAAATCTCAGTTCAGGGAAACACTCACATGCATCCTCAAGGACAGTTGCTTGCTAAAACTGGGGTTATAATGKCAGGATTTGCAGAGATTGAGGTTCAATTTCAAGCCAGACAGGCCACTTGGCTACTACAGTTAAGGCCTCCTCATGTTTATAATTAACAGCRCACCGTGGAATGATGTGATTGGCATTGTGCTCAGATACATCGTAGCAAATTGTAATTAAGCAACCGAGCACAGATTTACTGGGCGAGAAGGGGAAAGCAATCCCTTAGCAAGCATGCTTGCTCCTGGCAGTGGTGCACTTCAAGCTGCACATCTGACTCACTGAATTCACAACACAGAAAAGTCTGGCTTGGCCCAACGATCACATCAAGCTGCTTTTGTGTTTCCAGACTCATTCTGAGAGATCTCTAAATTTCAAAGGGTTCCCTAATCCTAAACATTCATCACTTTGGAGAATGACCTTCCTCTTCCCCTGCACCACATGYGATGTCATGACAAGTCTCTTAGTCTCTTTCATTCCTCTTTCATTTCTCCTCCAGGAAACAGTAGGTAACTACCTACTGCTAAACGGTGATCAAAACAAACCACTATATAAGAGTAAAAGTTACTTYTGTTGCTAAGAATTATTCCTGTTCCTTCTAGACTATAGAGGGGAAACGGTAAAGAAGATGCTAGACTACTCCTTATTTTCTGCTAGGACTTTCATACTTGTTTTGATCTCTCAAGCTGATAGGTCAATGGGTTAATATCTGGGCAGTGCCTGGAGTTCCCAATGAGAGGTTCAAATCCATAGCATTATTAAGACAAGTTGTATCTCCCTTTACTAGAAATGATCAATAAGCAGGCAGCAAACATTTCAGAGAAGGACACTAGTCACTACATGAGCAGGCATGCCCTTTCTCATATTCTTGTAGTGCCAAAACCTTGCTCTCATGAACATCCTTCTCATGCTCCCTTCTCATTTTCCTGTTGGGTGGTCAACAGCCGAAGCCCAGAATGCAAGTGAGACAATGAGATTTCTCAGTAGGGTTTCAGGTCAATGAAACCATATCCACTCTTAGCCTGGGACTGGTAGAGGAATTTATTTCTGCTCTTCCCATTTGGCTTTCTATCTTGGAAAAAAAAAAAAAAAAAAAAAAAGATGAAAAGTGAGAAGTTACTGGCACTTTAAGCAATATACTCTATTAAGTATTCTCTGCACTCCTCAACAGAAGAGTTGAGGGAAAAGATCTTGAAGGATTTGCATTAAAGAAGTGAAGACAAGAGGAATACAGCACACTAGAGACACTGGTAAACAAAAAAAGGCCTTATCCAAACATGTGACTATAACTGTCCTCAAATGATAAAGGAATCACCATTTTTTGTTTTGAAGAAATATGAAGAAACAAGCAGTGTTTAAATCTTTAAACAGTAAGACCTGTGGTCTCACCTTTTATTGATTCAGGTACTCTTTATCTCCTTGTATAGTCCACAGCAACTAAACAAAAATGGTTCCTATTATATTCTATTCCTTTTAGAAAAAAATCAACTGTACCCAGCCTGGGAGGAAAGCCAAAACGTTRAAAAGATATGACGAATGAGAGTAGACTTTAGCTGACGCAGGAACGCTGAACAAAAAGAAGATAAGGCATTGGCATGTCACTGCTTTTATTGTCACTAGCTAATCCAAAGGCTTCAGCTTATTAAAGCATATCATTTTTTTTTTCAACTTAATAGTAAATTCCACGTAAGTTGAATAATGGCTATGTTTAATTAAAGAGTCCACCACTGCCACCACCTATCCCCAAACAAACAGGCTGGGAAACACAAATGATGTCCACAGAAGCTTTTGTTAGTAGGCTCCTGAGATGCAAGATGGAACTGCCCCACCACCCTGTGTCTCAGAGCAGGGAGACAACTTCTTCCTCTTTCCCATGCTAAAAGAAATGTGCATGTGAGAGAGGGTTGTAGAAACCTTTTCCTGAGTAGAAAAAGTTTTTCCTGGGTGATAAATTCCCAGGTCATTTGAAAGTAGGTTTCAAAGCACAGGGAAGTTTTTGCAATATTTCYGCAGACCTCTAAGATGTCTTAGACATCCACATGGGCAGACGTAACATGCAACATCAATGGGAGATTCATAGCCTGTTGGAGACCATGTGGAATATGCCAAAGCAGCTAAAACTCTTATATTTATGCAGTTAGGCAGTAAGTGTATACTGATTGGAGTCTCGTCACCTCGATATCTCTTCTTTGTGTCTCYGAAGGCTTAGCCTGGCAGATTTACCAACCCAAACGAAACTTTCAATCCCTTTCAGCACACAATAGTAAAATGAATTTGCTTTGTTCTGCTCTCCGTTGGCCTAGGATGAAAGAGTTTCCAGGAAAGGATGTGTGGCTGTGCTAGTGTGGCACCATACCTGAGCTAGGAAATCCAGTGCCCTATTAGCACAGCCACAAATGCTTGGTTGGAGTTGCTTGTGTGTGGCCACCTTGATATTGATATTAGTGATACCGATACACAACAGAGTGAGTCGATCTCTGTCTGTTCTTTAGCCCCCACCTTAGCATCAGCCATCTCCTGTAGCGATCTTGTTGCAACAATGTCTGGGTGGAGATTAAATTCCTGTTCATGTTTAATCTCAGACATTCAAGTCTGAGCTTGGGTGATACCTATTAATTTCAAGACATCTCCTGGAAGGACTTCTGTGGATCTGCAGACTCTCAATTCTTTCAGGCTTCCTAAACTCTTCTTCAGCAGCCTTTGTAGCTCCATGTCTCCTACACCTCTTCTGGTAACAGTCTGGTTACAGTTTCTTGCTCTTACCTTCTGCACTAGCTCTTTCAAAGAGTCACTCATTGCTGTAATGAATAATAATTATTATTAATACAACTTTGTGCTGACATGCATTTTCCGCCTTGTGCTCTGGGGTGCTGTGAGGAAGAAATGTTTCCCTTTTTTGAAGGGTACTATATCTCCATACAGCCTTAGTATCCCTATAGCCTTAGCAGCTGGCTGGTCTCTGCAGGCAGGATGTTCCCCTTGAGGCAGTCTCTCAGGGAACTCTCTCCCCAAAAGCAATGAGATGTGGAACAGGTAATGAGAATAAAGTACTGATTTTTTAAAAACATAAGGCTTTGTTCAGAATGAAAAATTCACATGGATTATAGCTATAAACAGAGCATTCTTGAGCTTCTTTGTAACTCTGTGCAGCTCTGTCCCATCCCTTTCAGATACTCAAAAGAGGTAGCATCAAACCCACCTGAGCATAGGTTCACCAAAGGGAACTTGCAGTTCAGTTACAAGCCTGCCCAAAGTGTCCTGCTCCATCAGGATCTGGGAGAAACCCAGAATAAAGGAGAGAAATTGTTCTTATAGCAGGCTGTGGTCTGTTTTTATTAGAACTACAGCTGAAAGAACCACCACCTGGTACATAACAGCTTTTAAGATCTAAACTAGCAACACGCAGCACTCAATACAGGTCAGCAAGCAACTGTGAAGAGGCTTTAACWTCCCTGGCTTCGTCAAAAGCCCAGGAGCTGCTCTTGCATACCTGTGSAGCATTATTAATGAGGCCAACATTTGTGAGAGCTCTTTTGGCTAATGTGTGAGCTGCAGAATCACCGCCTGTCAGATGTGTGACCGATGGGGCCTGTGATAGCAGACTCAGCCCAGGCACACTTAGCTCACTGTCTGGGACTCATATAAAGCTCTTTATTTTTATTATGAGATGAGGATTTGCCAACCCTAGTACTTCTATGTACTGACAGCTTAACTGCTGATGTCAGATGTTGTTGAAAAATGAGTTAATTTATGATTGCATGAAATGTTTGTCAAAAAGACAAAACATTTGGATCTGTTGGCAGTATATAAAACTATAAATACTAGAGAACAGAAGCCAACATTTATTAAAATTATGGCCTGTAATGTTTTCAATAACCTCTTTCATTTATTTATTATCATTTCACATCAGGAGGTTTCTGAAACCGTACAATCCAGGCAGCCGGAGCACACCTAGAATACAGGTAGACAGGAGGCTTCAGCATGAAGGCTATCCAAGAGGTAGGCGTATATTATCCCAGAATATTTCCCAGGCTTTTGAGGAGAAAYTTTGACCATCACTAGTCCCTTTTTGGTTTGGAGAGAAAAACTAGTCAGATGAACTGGCGATACATKATGTGAAGATGCAGTCCCTTGATCTTGAAAGTGTGGTCAGTCAGGCAGAGAAACTGTGTTAGCAGAATACAGAGAGCAGCAATTAACCTATCCCTGTACTTGGAGGGTCACAGTAATGCTAACTATGCTTTTTATTGGRATTATTCTCATGAAAGGGCACTCTAAAGACAATATACAGTTTCTAATCTTTCCTAGGGACAGCCACCTCAGCCTCTATTTGAGGAACTAAGATGTACTCTTCTCCAATGATGCTCTCAATAAATCTTCAGTAGTRTGTCAGTCATCCAAATTTTCAAAAAAGTTTGTGAGGCTAGACATTTATGATGAAATCTAAATGTCTTTCTACACAAACTGCTGTTYCATCAGTTTTCCATTTACTCTGGTGCCTTCACCTTGACACAGAAAAGATCTTCAGGCATCAGTTGTTAGGACAGTGATGAGGCAAGGTTTTTCCCGTAATCGTAAGAATCAGCACTAGGTAATTTTGTTGGAATTTTGTACATACAATGCTAAGGAAAGATGTCTGAGAAGTAACGAAAGTGAATAAATGTATTTGAATGATCCATTTTTCATTAGAAGAGTCTTAAACCAGGACTTAAGATATTTCAGTTTAAGGAGCATTATAAAATGTTAGCTTAGACATCAACTATAAGTGTATAAGGCTTGCCAAACTGGTCAAGGAGGTTGTGGAGTCTCCTTCCTTGGAAATGCTCAAAAGTCATCTGGACATGATCCTAGTCAACRTGCTCAAGGTGACCCTGCTTGAGCAGGGGAGTTGGAYAAGATAATCTCTAGAAGTCCCTTCCAAGCTCAACCTTTCTGTGATTCTGCGATTATATGCAAGTAGAGGAAATTTGTGCTGTATTGATCTTACAGAGGATTCATTACTAGATCTATTTGATAATTGTCAGCAKGTTGAGGAAGGTAATCCTGCCACTCTACTTAGCCCTGGTGAGGCCACACCTCGAGTACTGTATCCAGTTCTGGGCTCCCCAGTACAAGAGAGACATGAAACTACTGGAAAGAGTCCAGYGTAGGGATATGAAGATGATCAGAGGACTGGAGCATCTCYCCTATGAGGAAAGGCTGCAAGAGCTGGGACTGGAGAATAGAAGACTGGGGGGGGAGTCTTATCAATGTCTATAAATACCTRGGTGTCAAGAGGATGGGGCCAGACTCTTCTCAGTGGTGCCAAGCAATAGGACAAGAGGCAATAGGYACAAACTGAAACATAGAAAGTTCCACCTGAACATAAGGAAGAACTTCTTTCCCACGAGAGTGACAGAGCACTGGAATGGGCTGCCCAGAGAGGTTGTGGAGTCTCCTTCTCTGGAGATATTCAAAACTCACSTGGATGTGATCCTGTGCAACATGTTCTAGGTGATCCTACTTGAGCAGGGGGRTTGGATTAGATGATCTCCAGAGGTCCCTTCCAACCTCAAGCATTCTGTGATTCTGTGATATGTCTTTGGGGCAGGTCGGTCTCAGCTCTTCAGACRACAAAAGCAATGGCCTAAACAATGTAGCAGTGTCCCTTTCTTCTCTCACAGTTCTGCCAACAGGGAAATTAGGTTTGATGGTTCTCAATACCACAACACAACTGAAGTTTGAAAGAAATGACTCTTTCTCTGAGCTCTGTCACAGTGCTCTCAATGAGTTGTGCAAATTCCCTGTCCTGGAATGGGTAGAATTCATTTGCCTGCTCTTTTATCTGTCTCCTGTGCAGCCATAGATGTAAATTCTGCTTTTATATATATATATATATATATATATAAAGAAGCTTGAGATCTTGTACTTCAGCCAAGATTCGATGTACTTTTCAATGTCAGCAAATTGGAAAATCTCAGCTTAAGCTAGAAGTTGAAATAAATGAGCTCTGAGATCTCTACCTCAGTGGGAGGATTTGTTTTGTCTTTTCTTCTTCTTGGCTCCGTGTAAGTATTTATTTCTGAGCTTTCTTGCCTCTTGCCTTACCACATCACAAGTAAAATAAAAAAGCAGTTGACAGAGCAGTCTGTTAGGGAGCACAGAGAASAGGGCAAGTTGACTTCCCAGATGTAGGTGTCACAAGTGGATACCTCCTGGTGAAATGGGTGTGAAAGATCCAGCTGTGTCTGTGCACATGGGTGCTGAAGTCCCATTCCCAGGCATGAGATGCTGAACATCTCTTGGAGTAGCAGCTGCACTGTGAAGTAAAATCAAGATCAGGCATTAAATTACATGAGACAGTCCAAAGGAAAAAGAATTGGTTCCCTACCAYGCACTAACCCTCTCCAGCTGGTCAAAACCTACCAGAGGTTCAGTCAGCCACTGTGATGCTCAGGATGACAGAACCTACTTTTGGTGCATGGCTTTATAGTAGAAACCATGAATTTGGGATAAGTGCTTAGGCTCCCTGAAAAGAGAAAGGAGATTTAGATGTTTCTGGACAGGATCTATAACAGCTACACATGAAAGCCAAGAACATCTATGCTAGGAAATAGGACATACTGAAAGCAAATTATTCCCCCTCCTCTTTAGGCTGTAACTGTCTTACTCAGTGCTATATTCATTTAAACCCTCTCCTGAAGGTAGGGTTTATTAATTTATCCATTAAACCCTCTTTTTTCAAACAGACCTCTAGAAGTGCAGGGGCCTGCCCAGGATACAGAAGATCTAGACAGGGAATCGCATGTACGAAACTTCTGGGACTGCAAGGTAGGCCATGCTGCAGACCTCGCCATTTCYGTATCAGCCAGTTTTGCTGGGTAAGACCTTCTCCCATAGCTGTTCACCTCTTATGCAAGGTGAAGCACCCTGACTGAACGAGAAACCAGGATTATCAAAAACTTGTCAAAAGTTTCAGAGATAAGAGAATGTTATACTGAAACTGGGGAGGAAAGGGGTGTACACCCACATGAAAAACAGGCTATAATAATGGATTTTAAGATGTAATTTAATGCTACTCATAATGGTGGAGCATAATCTCTCAGACTGATGAACRGTCTAATTAAGACTAATTTATGAATAATAATTCCATCTAAACAAAGTTTTTGTGTGTGTATGCATGTGTATGAGTGTTTGTGCAAACAGCAACTCTGCCTCAGAGCTTGGTAATCTTGCGAGTGTTTTGGCAGGGGTGCTAATGAACCGTAAAGTACAGAAAGCTAGTTGTCTGACAATGCTTCATAATACGAAAACGAAATGAAGTGTAAAAGTGACTGGATATGAATGCATTAAGCGTTGCTGTTTTTCACACTTGTATGGAAAGAGTGAGCCACCAATGAATGGAATTCTACCAGATAGCACTGGAGGTGCTTCAGATACCATCTCTTTGATCATTCACACTCCAGAGTAGAGGAGATTTTGTTTCTCATATTGGCTTTAAGAACCACACACAAAATTCCCTGTTGCAAGGTTATTAAAAATATTTTTATTTGTCACAAAGCAAAAGCTATGAATTCCCCAAGAGGAGAAATAAGGAAAAAGAAATCTCTATCATTTATTGTAAAATAGTGATTGCAGACCAGTATCAAGGTTTTATATATTTTGGGTTCTGGTTCTTATCTTTTAAACAAGTGTTTCTAAGCAGGATTAGATTTATATTGCTGATAAYGTTTAAAGCAAAGTTTCTTGCCGTGTTGTAGAAGGGACCAACGGAAGAAAACATGATATTCTCCATTTCTTTGTGTCCTTGCAAGGAACACTCATTAAAAACTTTGTTGAGAGATTACACTGGTGTATCCACAGTCTCCTTTTTCCCCTCAGGCAAGACATATAAACAGAAGGACATAAATAGCAATAGGAGAGAAGAGTTAGTACTTTTTACACAGGACATTGGAGCAGTGACTACAGCAGTGGCCTGCTCAGGAACCACGTTGAAGAATATTGTGAAAACAAGTAATAAGGATAACTGTTTGGAGCTGTGGCCTCCATCCTTCCTTCTTAGGAAACTCTAAGCAAAGAATTCCCTGCAGAGRAAGAGAGAAAATGCTGACCCTGATGTAGCAGTCACATGTTGGCTGGTCAAAACAGCACTGCATTTAGAAGATGGTAATTTAATGAGGCATTGGGAAAGACAAACCAGTGGAACTCCAAGTCCATTACGATTTTGTATGCTGTCCCATCTCAGGTGAGACTTAACTCCTGATTAAGACAGATATGTCTAAAAATAAGGTAGGGGCCAAAGCTCTCATTACAATCTGCTTTGATCTTGTCAATACAGTGAATGAACTCTAAACAGAAATTTGGCTGACCAGCCAGTAAGTGTCTACTTTAGGATGAACTGAATTGCGCTTTTTGACTAAGCAAGAAACTCAGTTTCCTAAAAGGATCTAGAAGCATTTGAAATATCCTACTCAATGCACCCACATATGTTTGGCAGATACCATGTAGATTTAGAAGAGATTTGTGCTTTCCCAGATTGGGAGTTGAAAACAAGGTTGGTGAGATGAGAAATTTTAAATGGCACTAGAGACCTATGTTTAGATAACTGAATCAAGTCCTGTATCTCTGGTGACTGCAACAGAAGCTTATCCAGCGCCCATGTGGACATCTACAGATGAACACCTAGAGCCTGTTTCAGCTCCCACATTATAAGCATCTCAGGCCTTTTAAGATGCTCTAGCAGTCCTGCCAGCCCCATGCAGGCATCTTAGAAGCAGGAGGCTGTTTGAAATGGCATTATTGGTCTATCCTTGCGTAATCAAATCACATCCCTAAATTCTTCTGTCTTTATTCTGGGGCTGAGTCCTGTTACATGTGTTTGTTTGTCATCGTTTTCTGCATGTATATCCACACAAGTACGGTATTGCCCTCATTCAGACACACTATAGTGCCTGGGGAGCATTATTCCAGAGATGTAGTCTAATAGGAAATGCCCTAGGAACAGGGGAGAAAATAGAGCTCTAGAAAAGGGAAGGCTGAAGAAGGATAGTCCACCATCTTAAAATACCTAAAAAGCTGCTACTGGGGGAAAAAAAGGGGGGGGGTAGGGGAAGAGGTGGGGGGAATGCAGACTTTGAATGTTTTTGGTGTTTAGGCCAGCAAGTCATGATGAATAACGACAGTGGGAGGAGAAATTCAGCTTGGATATTAGAAAACTCTTAGTCACAAGTTAGGGAAGCACTGGAAGAGACTGCCCAGGGCAGTGGTGGGAGTTAGGAGAGGCTTCTGTGCAGATTACGTCAGGACTTGCCATCCCTTCCTTCACCCCTGTTTCAGATCAAAATCTCCCATCTTCTTACTTAACAACTTGGGACTGTTCTGTGCCACCTTCTTCCACACAAATAGCTTCCACCCTCTGCTCTCCCCAGACCTTCCGCCCTTCAGCCTTCTGGTTTCCTCTGGCAATCTATAATTGCCTGTTCCCTCCCCAAAAAGACTTTAATCCCACCTTCCTGCAAAGTTGCTTCTAGTCCTACCCACACCAAGTCTCGGTCCATCACTCAGCAAGGGTTCCCCCGGACCGTTCGCTCCCCAACCCCCTCGACTCCTGTCCAGCCTCTCCTCTCTTGGCACCTCTGCAGCCATTGCTGCACTTCTACCAATCTGAGCTTGTTYGCAAGTGCATGGGGAAAAGGAGGCTTCGTCCTGTTGTCCAAACAAGTGTCATATCTCTTCCATGACTGAGGAAGAAGCAGTAACTTTCAGAAAGGAAAACAGGAAAATGTGGAGTAAAAATA
This sequence comes from Rhea americana, assembly GCF_003343005.1. Classification (NCBI taxonomy): domain Eukaryota; kingdom Metazoa; phylum Chordata; class Aves; order Rheiformes; family Rheidae; genus Rhea; species Rhea americana. Next base: position 20,048,145 of record NW_028185037.1, read on the forward strand.
GAAAAACATGAAATTTCCTCAGACTAGGCTACTCCCAAGCGCTTCCAAACATCATAGATCATGAAAGCAACCAGTCCCTTTGCTTCTAACCTAATGTTTGAGAATCATTAGGCTAAAGAAAGATCTACTGAGCTTTGGATTAGGTCAAAGAGATGACTAGGGAGTTTCTCAAGGCCGTTTTTCAATGCTGTTTTCTACTATTTTGATATTTTTGTGCAATGTCTGAATCTCAGGCAYCACTGTAGAGCATACCTTTACAAAATTGACTTCTCTCTACTTAGTCCTCTAACTAGAGAGTTACTTTCTCCTATGAAATCWATTGTGACTGTTTCAAGAAACTGACTGAGTCTTTCAAGAACTAATCATAAAGTGAGTTACTTAGATTTACTTTATTTCAAGCTCTTTTTTTCTTTACAGATGCTGCAAAAGATGAGAAACAAGGGAAAGGCAATAYGTATCAGCTTGTAATGCACTCTTTACATTCAGTATCTCATGGTACTCAGCATTAGCTGAGGTACCAGCTAGATTTTACCTATCTAAAATAGGCCTCAAAATTCAGATATCTATATCTATATTTATATCTATATATTTGATAGCTGCAGCAAAAATCCTTCTGCTGTTTCCAACAATGAAGCTAGGTAAAAATGAGCTGCACCTTTATCATTTCAGGATTCATACTTATCAAAAGCAGGGAACAAGGGCATACWGGAGTGATAGTTTTTCTAAGGAATGTGAGAAAGAAATGTTGTGATGGGAAKCTGACATCAGCAGCAGGTGAGCAAGTACCGTGTTGGAGCTATGCTGGGCAAGTGAGAGCGGGTTGATACTGTACTGGCCCCYGTACAGCGCACATACGGGAACGCTCACTGTTAGCAACGCCCTGGTACTCTGCTGCGATGGGGTCCCTAAAGGGCCACTGTTATTACAGGGAGGATAAAACAGTTTAGTTTACAGAAAGTAAAACGTTCTGGGGAAGTGCTGCTTGAAAGCATCCATCATTCTCAGAAGATATTGCTACGAATAACTGCCTGCTTTATAACCAAGCGAAGGAATTTGGTGAGTACAGGATTATATAAGGTTTACAAAGGCATATTAAGATGTGAGATAGGAACTCAATGTGATCTACAAAAGAGCCTAAAAAGGGAACCATAGAGGATTAGGCACACCCCCTTATTTAGGTCCTTTTGTAAGTGCTGCTAGGCACCCTTATCCATCTCTGCATGCAGAAATCTCTTTAGAGACTTGCTAAGGCTTTAATCACATCCCTTTAAATGAAGCTTGAACCTTGAATTTCAGGTTCCAAGCACAGACATGATTCATGAGTGGAATTTTCCCTTCAGTTTTCAGCTCCTCTCTAAGCCTTCCCTTCCTCCTCTCAGCATCCTCAGTGAGACACAGACTGTACTCACAGAGCGCAAAAAGACATTTTTTTTTTCTGGAGGAAAACAATCAAAGCTGAGCCATCAAGGCAGGACTGCATGTGTTCACTGATCTGACACTTTTTCRCTGATCTCTCCTCTTTGTCTCTTGTGCTCCCATCTCAGTCAGCTTTCTTTGTCCTCAACTTCCATTGAGATCAACAGAAAGTTTCATATCATGTCCTAGCTTTATTTATGAAGAGAAAGCAGAGGCTTGTAAAACTTGAACATTTTCCCTTAAATGCATGTTTTGATTTAGGGAAAAAAAAAGTCTTTAGAAATTTTCAGCAAAATTCCTTCTACTGTTTCAAGGAATAAGACAAAGGATAAAAGTATCTTCCCTAGATATAAAGTAATTCTTGCACTGTTTCCATGAATGTTGTCCAGCACCTTCGTGTTTACCTCTATGCCTTTTGTGTCAGAGGTGCCCTGTCTACTGCCCTGGTGCCCGGTGAACTGCACTTTCACCAAGACATGTAGCAGAGGGTTGCAGGGTCCTTCTAAGACTCTGGATCTAGCAAGCATGTTCCATCCCAGATTTTGGAAGAATGGGATGACCTTTCCCTCCAGTTACTCCTTCTGGCAGGTTGGGAAAACTATGGAACTGAAAATGTGGAGGCTGACACATAGGCAGTCGAGAAGCAGGAGGGATAAGAACCAGGCTGAWTGTGGAAATGGGCTGAGGAGGCAGCTGAGGGATCTGAGGAGGCGACTGAGAGTGGCAGTGAGGGGAGCTGAGCTGGGCTGCAATGAGCTATGTGCAGGGCTAGGGCAAAAATATAGCAAACATAACTCCCYGGAATCCTGGAGCTTGCTGCTTTAGTCCCACCGTACATGACACAGGAGGGAGAGCAYGCTGCCCACCTTCTGCAGCACCACCAGCTCTTGCAGAACCTGTGAAAGGTTCCCAGCTGGTTCCCAGCCCTCCCCACACTCCTAAGGGTGGATCTAGCCCCTATCCTATGAGACAGAGGATGACTGAAAGAAATAYGGCTTGAGGCCTCCTGGCAAATTACAAATGAAGTTCTCAGATCGACAAGCTTAGCTAGGTTTTTAAGAGACCCAGACACAGACTTATGCTGAGAGAGAACGGCAATAAAAAGCAATCTTGCTTCTATATTGCTGAGCAAAGGCTGTAAGCATTTAAAGAAATGCTCAGCCAGCAAACTGAAACAGCAACAGAAAAATGCTACATTTTTGTCAAGATTCAAACCACCTCAAGGAGTAAATTAACACTAACCAGCTCTGAGCTTCTTGTCCCATCAGGAATGACAGTGTCGCCATATTTATTGTTAAAGTAAGTTTCAATTRCTTGAACAATGAACCTTTAAAGGAAGTAAGGCATTTTCAAGATGTGATGGTGATGTTAGTTGTGCAGATGGTTAGTTCTTTGCCTGGACTATTTTTAAAGACCATAAGAATTACTCATCTGTGTTTAACACTGCTATAAAAAATATCTATCCAGTATATGTCAGACATCAAGTCAGCAGAAGAAACTGGGCACTGTGAAGTAGATACTGGGACTAATTGGTATTCTACTCTGTATTCAAATCAAATATTTGTGTCTCTTGGTTCCATCTAATTCAGCTGTGATCAGTGGGAATAATTATTTCTAATAGTTAAACTTTGAAAACAACTTGTATGTTAAAATCTCTTTAGGAAAATCTCAACAGATAAAACAGATAAGTTACGGTCACATTCATAATGGAGAAAGGTAAACAGAAGCACTGAGGAATCACATCTTCAATGCCAGAACTGAGAATAAAGATTAGTATCCCAGTCTTCTGTTTGGTGAACCTCAGCAACTCTTCCTTCACTATGCACTATTGCCAAGAGAGCGGTTTTGGTCATGTTAGCTCAAGAAGAGTATATCTGACTGTAGGTTTCATGAAAGAGGGTCATTATATTACGGAGCAAACTGATGCCACCAGTCAGGTTGTTACTGCAGGAAAAGCAAACATCTCCTCAGGTTCCTCTTTCACTTTCAGCTGAATGGGAGGATCATACTCCCTTCCAAGTACATCAGCTTAGCACCCCTGATTTTTTTTTACCTAGTGCTGTTCATTATTATGACTACCACTGAAGAAAGAGAACTGTGGCCTTTTTTAATTAAGGCATAGAATATTTGAGTTCTTTAGTGAGTCAGTAGACTTTGCAAAATATTAGGAGGACATAAGCAGTCAAAAAAAAATGCAGTGAGATGCAACACACCACACAGAATCTGATGAGGGGTCAAGCTATTCAGGTGTCAAACTGTTTCATACTTATGACAAAAAATAGTATAAGTAAAGCCACTGAATATGATAAAGAAATAAAAAATCTCCCAGTACACAGAATCATAGGACCATAAAATCAGTGAGGTGGGAAAGGATGTCTGGAGATCATCTGGTCCAACCCTTTGCTCAAGTAGAGTCAGCTGAAGTAGGCTGCACAGGACCATGTTCAGTAAAATGACAAATCTCTCTAAAGATGGAGACTTCATAACCTCTCTGAAAAACCTATTCCCATACTCAACCATCCTCACAGTGAAGAAGTATTTTGTATGTTCAAGTAGAATTCCCTGTGTTTCAGTTTGTGCCCATTGCCTCTTGTCCTGYCACTGGTCACCACCAAGAAGAATCTAGCCCTGCTCAGTTCACACCCTCCTATCAGATATTATACATGTTGAGAAGATGAGCCTTTTTTTCTCCAAGCTGAACAGTCCTACCCATCTCAGCCTCTCCTCATACAATAGAGGCTTTAGATACTTAATCTTCTTGGTGGCCTTTCATTGGACTTGCTCCAGGATACCCACGACTTTCTCGTTCTGGGAAGCCCAGCACTGGACACAGCACTCCAGTGCTCCTTATCAGTGCTAAGTAGATGGGAAGGATCACCTCCTTCAACCTGCTAACAAGACTTTTCCTAATGCCACCCAGGATACTGCTGTCTGCTTTTGCCACAAGAGCACRTTGTTGGTCCACATTGAACTTGGTGTCCACCAGGACCCCAAGATCCCTCTCTACAAAGGTGTTTTGCAGCTGCTTGGTGCCAGTCTGTGCTGGTGCCTAGGTTTAATAYCCCACAAGTGCAGGACTTGCATTTCCCTTTGTTGAACTTCAYGATCTTTCTGCCAGCRCATTTATCCAGCATGTTGASGTCCCTGTGAACGGTAGCACAACCCTCTGGTGAATCAGTCACTTCTCCTAATTTTGTCTTATCTGGAAACTTGATGAAGCACTCTATCCCTTCATTCAGGTCATTGATGAAGATGATAAACACTATTGGACCCAGTATCAGCACCCGGGAATACTAGTCACTGGCCATCAAGTGGAGTTTGTGCCACTGCTCACAACTCTCTGAACCTGCAGTTCAGCTGATTTTCATTGCATCTCACTGATCTTCTATCTAGCTGGATCTTCATCTGCTTGCCTATTAAGGTGTTATGGGATACAGTGTCAAAAGACTGTTAAACTCAAAGTAAACAATATCCAATGCTCTTCCCTTATCCACCATGCCAATCATCTCATCGTAGAAGGCTATCAGGCTGGATAARCTTGATTTCCCATTTGTAAATCTACGTTGTTTACTTCAAATCACTTTCTTGTCCTCCATGTGTCTGGAGATGAGATCCAGAAATCGCTCCACCACCTTCCCAGGGATCAAGGTAAGTTGACCAGCCAGTAGTACACTGGATCCTCATTCTCAAGCCTTCTTGAGGATAGAAGTGACATTTTCTTTCTTCCAGGCCTCATAAAACTCTCCCAAGTGCCATGACCTTTCAAATATAATCAATATAATCGGCCAGCTCCCTCAGGACTCACAGGAGCATCAAGTCAGGGCCCATCGATATAGGCCTGTTCAGTTTGTACARCTGTTCCCTGATGGGGGCCAGGTTTAGCTCAGTTGGTTAGAGCATGGTACTGCTAATACCAAGGTTATGGGTTCAATCCCCCTATGGGTTCCACTGAGGACTGGACTAGATGATCTCCAGAGGTCCCTTCCAACCTTACCATTCTATGATTCTATGACCTGATTCTCCTCCATCAAGTAAGTCTTCATTGCTCCAGACTTCCCCTCTGGACTCAAGAGCCTGGAATTCCTGAGGGTTGCTCTTACCACCAAAGCAGTCTTTACGAGCAAAGAAATAGAGCAGTCTTCGCAGCAAGGGAAGGCATTCAGTACCTCAGCCATTTCTGTATCCTTTGTTGCCAGGTCCTCTGCCCACATTTCCCTAGCCTTCCTTTTGCTGATGATGTATTTGTAGAAGCCTTTCTTGTTGCCCTTGACATCCCTTGCCAGTTTTAACTCTGGGGGGGCTTTTGTACTCCTAACCCCATTCCTGTATGCTCAGACATTTTCTCTATATTCCTCCTGGTCACCCATCCATGCTTTCAGCTCTTGTATGCTTCATTTTCTGTTCATGTTTAGTCAAGAGTTCCTTGTTCATCCATGCAGGCTTCCTGCTGCTTTTACTTGATATCCTGCTTGTTAGATGGACCATTCTTGAATTTGGAGGAGGTGATCCTTCAATATTAACAAACTATCTTGGACCCTTCTTCCATCCTGGGCTGTATTCCTCAGAATTCTTCCAAGAGATCTCTGAAGAGGCCCCATGAGGACAAGCGCCACATTCATCCTCCCCAAAATAAATAAATTATTCAAACAGCTTCTTCCACTAATCATTATACACATGGTTGTGTGTGAATCTCATTTTGAAACCAGAAGGTCCTTGAGCATGGAGTCAATAGGCCTTGGTGCCATGTTCTAAAGTTGTATTCTGATGTGAATTCTCAGGCATCTAGTAGGAGTTACCATGACTTTGAGAGAGAAAATGACCAACATCTTTTATCTTGAGCATGTAGCAAATTCCTGCCTCTGAGATCTCCCTCCTTCTTTTAGATTTGATTAGAACTGACCATCAGGCTAAAATAATAAGCGAGTAGGGGGTTACTGATTAACAAGCCAGCATGTCCACAGAGCCATAGAATCATAGAATCAGTAAGGTTGGAAGGGACCTCTGGAGATCATCTAGTCCAACCTCCCTGCTCAGCAGGGTCACCTAGAGCATGTTAGACAAGGTTGCATCCAGGCAGGCCTTGAAGATCTCCAGAGAAGGAGACTCCACCACCTCTCAGGGCAACCTTTATTTCTTTAAGAAACCAGGCTAAAAATAAAGCAAGGGTGCCATGATTTTTACTCATTCTCTTCACTYGAATTTAGACAAACTATTTTTGTCAGGACGCAGTTAAGAGCTATCATCATTAATATTGAAGGTCCCTGGGGTATCATTTAGAGAAAAGTGACTGCAAACATCTGTATTCAGCTTCCCTCGAGGCTCAGACTCCTGTACAAGTCAGCACACAGCTCTCAACCTATGTGATCATATTATTCAGTAGCAGTTAACCAAAAACCCAAACCATGGGCTTAATGAGCCATGACTACTGAGCCAGACTGTGGAAATAAYAGGCATAGGACAGACATCTATTTTTGTTTCAAAACTCCTTATAGTTCAGGTGATTTTACCACACAAAAATGCAAATCTGATTTACTGTAGCGGAGATAGAAAGTATTAGGAAGAAGAGGTATCTAACCTGTTAATTGTAATGCACTTCTCACAAAGAAATGAGTCTATCCTCAGAAAATTATGAATTTGGCTTAAGATCATAGCTTTTACTAAATGCTGGCCTCTCAGCCCTCAGGGGGACCATCATTCATGCAAACGTTCTTTTACAACACAGAGAGCTAGAAATTATTTGATTTCGTCTTCTCCTTCTTTGTCTTCTTGAATGAAGGCTGAAAATGTCAAGTGTTCACTGTTGATTCTGGCATCTGGGACTCGCTCTAAGAAAAACATCGACTTATATGTGACTCACAACCGTGTCACAAAATTTACCAAGAATACCAGTGCTACCATTCCAGCCGGCTTTATTCTAAAGGTATCTGGAAAATACTATGTTCTCTACTCATGCCTCTATCCACACTAAATCAGACCAGAGCACAAATTCAATTGCTATCCTGCAGCTGTCTACTGTTTAGTTATTTGCATACTCCAGGGCATGGTTTTGGTCTATACAAACTAATATGGGCAATGTCTGTGCCTGGTTCTCACACAGCACAGACTACCATGAGGTCCAGAACGTACCACAGACTGTTCTGGCCCCATTAGGCAGTTTGGATAGGAGAGAAGGGAAGATGGTTTAACCACGTGGATGCYATATTGTGCCATGCCACCTGCTCTCACAGCAAAAGAACAGATTCTGGTACATTTTRTTACCAGTGAAGACACTGCTCTCCAGCCCAGATACAGCAGGTATTCAAGAAGCTTAAGTATTAGCTCTGCTAAAGCTTTGGACTCAGCAATATTCGGGCTTAGGTTCATGATTTTCTGAATAAAAAGGTGTACAAGTGTGTTCAAAATCCTGCCATCGAACCACCATTTTGAATCTTTGCTTTCAYAGTCCTCTTGCATTGTACGAGTGTTGAAATCCTCCTATCTTACCACAACATTACAGCTCAGAAGATCCTTTGAGATTTAAGAAATATATTAATACTAATCTCTCTCTTTCTCTCTCACTCCTTCTCTCTCTCTCTCTCTCTTTACCTGTGCAGTTGGCTAGATGGTAACTAAGGCAACCTGGATTTATAGCATCATGAAATGTTTTATAACTTTTTAATTCATAATGTTTCTATAAGAATCTGCAGCATAAACATGTAAGGGCTGCTTGTGAATAATATGGGCATCCTAAACTTCCAAGTGAAATCTTTAATGAATTAAACAGAACCTCCAGCTCTCCATCAAAATACAAAYCTGACATCTCCCATCTCCAGAGACTGTCTTTACCATATTTTTGTAATAAGTAGCTTTGCAATAAGACACCTCATTTTGCATTCAAACCACAGTTAATCTCCAGCTAGGTTATTTTCAAAGTTCTAACTTGTGTCAAGCAAATGACCTTGAAAGAAAAAGTCTGCTTTAAAAATGAAATCCCTCAGATCTGGGCTATCATCTCTCTTACTAAATTATTGGACAGGACTTGCCCGAACACCTAGTTTTGAAGTCTGATGTCTTGTATTGCCATAACACTAGAAAATGAAAAGAGAGGTAAGAGAGGCAACCCCTACAGGTATTCATATAGTGGTGAAAAACAGGGATAAAATAGTTCTCATGAGCAGGTCCTAAGGTAGCAGAGTATAAGTTAATGCCACAGGGAAATTGCCCAAAAAAAAGGAAGATTAATTCATTTCAGGAGCTACTTGAGGCAAAAGTCTTCATTCTGTTCTTCTCCTCCTCTTTTAGAGACTTGTTTCAATATTAATATGGCTTGCATGCCACAACTAGAGGAGCAGAAATAGAGCATGTTGTTTCCAGTATGTGCCTGGATAGAGTCAGCCTAGAACTGGAAAAAACTGTCGCCTTCTCAGATTACAAATGAAAAGACTCAAAATCAGGTAGAGAGCCACTTCATCTCCCAGGTTATTCAAGGTTGTCCGGATTTGGAAAAGGATATTTCAGCRTAGTAAAAAAAAATTGCAGTACGCTCACAGGCCAATCCAGTGTCTATCCCAAGTCTAGTCACTGAGCAAAACTCACCACTGTGTGTAGCTGAACCCACCCAATAACGTGACGGGATCCACTTTGTGCAGTGTCTTTGGTTCCCTCTCCTGCTGTGCAAGYCCACGCTCAGTGCAAGGCTGCCTGCGTGCAGCAAGGCACAGCTTCAACTCAGATCTCCAGATCCAGTTCAACTGTTCTACCACTATCTGTCTGTTTTATACTTGCAGGGTCTTTACAGATGAACAAATTTGGTGYTGCCTTCCAATGCTAGACATTGCTTTCACAATATAGTCTCAGCTTCTCCTTCCCTAGGAACAAATATACATGAGAATAGCAACCAGTGCACATGCGTGAGCAGTGCTAAGGCAGGGCTGTGTAGATATAGAGCCAAGATTTACCTGTTGCCCTTCCAGGTTCTTCCCATGGTCACTGTTATTACCACGGGCACTTGTATGCTAACAAGTAACAGCGATCCGCTACCAGCAACACCCTGCTAAAACACTTTCACTCACATGACTGTCATCTGCCTGGTGACAGCAAGAGCTGGTGCAGAAGATCAGGACACCAGCCTGCCAAGGCAGTGCTCCAAATGGCTGTTCATACTAACACCAGTGCATATTGCTCCACATTCATGGAGAAGGACACACTTTTGCAGAAAACACTGAAAAATAACATAACAGAAAAGCCTACTGTTCTGATGACTGTTACAATATCCTTCCTATTCAGAAACCCCTTGGCTGAAACACTTGCAGAGCCACCTGAGCCAGATAAGGCTTTGAACTCCTAGATACCGATGCCACCAATGGTTTGCTGATGAATGCCATGTGATACTCTGTGAACCATGGAAATAAAACGCCTGAGATCAGGCACAGAAATAGAAGCTGTAGAAGCTGCTTGGCAAACAGAGCAATCAATGGTGTAATGACTTGAAAGCAAAGGGATCATGCAAGCGATGGTGTCTGTGCTACACACAAGGAATTCAATCCCTTCTACCAAATGARGGCCCTTGACAGATTATAACGCTGCATTCTGAACAGAGAGATATTGTGTGTCTGATGCCTAGAGTTTTTACTGAAGTCTGGGATTATAAGMTGTAAGTCATTTGACCCATTTTAGATAAGTATCGCTTTCAAAACRGATTATAATTTTCAAAGGCACAACATGTTAAGGTCAAAACCTGGTCAGACACTGAGATAAAGAACCCAAGAGGCTCCATTGCACAGTAGCACCACGGACAAGGAACCAGAGTACCGGGAGTAGGAGAGTAACACATGCACTGACAAAAGCGGCCTTTTTTTAATTCAGCTCGAGACAAAGGTAATTTATCAGACATCCCAAGGCAATTGCTACAGAGAACTGGGGAAGACTGTGGAACACGCAGCTGTTTCTGGTTGTTTGTGGAGCTTTGGCACACAAATATGTTAGAGATGCTGCTATCATTAAGTCTTGTTATCCCTTGTGTTATGTGAAAAGCAATGGCATTCATGACAATGTCAGTGACCATCCTTTGAATGTATTTTGCKATTTCCCCTGTGATGGATTTGTATATGTCCAGTGAAACAAACAAACAAAAGAGCCGCCAGCTCTGACTCACAGGGATGCTGGATGCCACGAACAGTTGGCCAGAGGAAGTGAGCATGAAGGTTTCTCTAACACTGTGTGCAGACAGTGTGAGGAGCACTTTGCCAGCTTTGTAGAGAAGCTGGAGTGTAAATGAAGGAAACGCAGATATCCCTCCTGCCCCTGCTTCTCTCAGACGCTGAGGAAGTGAATCAGTGGTGAGCTGCTGTTGCTGCATCACCTCTGCAATCAACAGCGAGAAGCCCAAGTCACCAGAACAAGCTTAGACCACCAGTGTGCTGAGGTGGCAGGGGAGGTKGACACTCTGCAGTGGGCTCAGCAGCAATTCTCTGTTAGGATTAAGCTTCTTTGAGGAAGAAGTCTCCCTTCCTCTGGAGTTTCTTCCCTGCCAAACTTTTCATTGACCTGCAGAAGGCTAAAGCCATATATGGCTTGATCTGAAAGAAGAGTCTTGGCCAAGGTCTTCCAGCCCTTGACACTGTTAAAACAACGGGTAGCAGTGAACAGGTGCACAACTGTTGTTCACTTTTATGTTTGGCTAACTGTGCTGACACTGGGGCACATTGGAAGATTTGGCTCCAGTTTCTGGCTCTCCCACAAAATTGAGCAATTTGGGTGAACTACTTACACTCTGTTCCTCTTCTACCCATCTAGGCACCTAAAGTCATTTATTAAGCGTCATCAGCATACTGAAAACTGCTGCTCGGACCTCACTTAACCTACATGCTTTGGGAACATAAGTTTCTGCATGCTCAAAAAATACCTCATAACTGGAGAARGAGACCCGGTAGGATGTGCTGTGACCCAGTCTCCCCCTTCGCATAAGAGAAGCACTAATCCTTAGCCTTGAGTAGCATGAGAATTAACTCATGTTTACATAGTGCTAAGTCTTAATTATTAAGTCAAGCTGCCACTGAAGGGAACAAAAGGCCGTGGCTTTCTGCATAGTAGGGCAAGCATTTCTTGGAAGACTCCCACAGCCAGTTGACAGATACGCAGAGTAACATGGCATCTAGGAAACTGCAATCATGTTTTCCTTTAAGTCACATAACTAATTAAACTCATGAGTTGGCTCAAGCTTCACTGAATAGTGTGATGCTTTGGAAGGAAAACTAAAAAGCTTCCTGAATTGCTGCAGCACAGAAGCAGAAGCTTTACGTATGAAAACTACAAAAACAACATCATCAGTGATCAAATGTTGCATATTGTTCTTTCAGTAGAACTTTTGTGTGAAAGGAGAGAGAGGTGCACCAAGAAAGAAGGAAATGAGCATTTCCCTTTTGCAACCAGTTACTGTAACTACAGTAAAGTAGCAACCAAAACCATATATTGGGAGATGGCAAAACCATAAAATTAGGACTCCATTGAACAAAGTGTTACACAGTAAAATAAGAGACAGCCCCAGCTCAGTGAGAAAGGTTCAAGCCAATGCCAGCTGAAGGCAGCAGGGAGCACAGGGCATAGCTGAAGACCTATATTCACTCAGCAGATGCATGATAACTTGATTGGAAAATTGGGCAGTTCATGATCAAGCATATGCCATTAAGCTAAAAGTCAGTTTATGTTCTAATGAACATCTTAAGTGAGTCAAATGATTGGACTATGTTATATCAGTAGCAACCCTTTCTGCCTAGTTCCAGTGTTATCTCATTAAATCGCAAGAAATAAGGGTCAGGAGACAGACAAGCTCCTCACCTAGCTATTCTATGCGTACACCATGCCTCAACACAACAGCTGACCCACAATACCATGTAGGTCATTGTTTTACAAAATAGAGATATATTTCAGCTTGGAAACATTGGGAGCAAGTAGGCATCTAGCTCTACAAAGATCTTATCTGCTCTGAAAATTGTAAATGAGCTTCAAAGACATATGGCACATCCACATGAATGTGCCCATGGTTATAATTTTAGCACTGGACTCTGATAGTACGTTTGTAACAGGTTACAACTCCAACTCAGCCTCTCCCACCAGGCTATTTACCTTCACCCCTCAATTTTAGGCATGTGAGTGTGAGCACATTAAAATAGCTTAAAGCACTTTTCTTCTGCCACCACATTGGAGGTGGAAACATGCACCTGCAACATGCACCAAAATTACCCAAGAGTTCAACAACAAAGAGCACTAGCTCCAAAGTGATGCCCTAGGGAGCTCCTTGGTGGACAAACTGCAGCTATCCAAGGTCAAATGGTGACAGGGAGTCAGAGCTAGTCTTTTTATTCTTGCAAAGTGATTTTTAGTGTGTAGGAAGGGTGAGATTTATTATTGCTGTTGCTTGTTGTTTTTATCATTGGTATTACTAGGTTTGCTATACCATGAGTATCAGTAATACTAACAGCAACACTCACAGGAGCCATAGTCATGACTTCAGCTTTACTCTTATGAGAAATATTAATCTCCTAAAAACTCTCAGGTTAGTGTCACTGGTGAAACCAGTGAAAGGTGGGAAGGGTGTTGTTAACACTTGTCTCACCTGAAACTAGTATGGCATCTTTAGCACAAGACACTACCAGCTGGCAATGATACTTAGAGCCAAACCAGGCAATACTGGAGATGGCAAAACAAAATGCAACTGAATGAGTAAGGGAGGAGCAAAAAGATCCTCATTTGGAGTGTACAGGCTCTGCTCAGATTTACTGTCACTAGTTAGTTAGCTCTGTAAGGCAACTACTTATGTGTAACTGATAAGTAGTAAAAAGAATTATTTGATGGTTATCCCATTGCCTTTCCATTACTGGCCTGACCTGATAAGAAGCAGCTCCCCTATCCATCACAGCTGTGACCGTTCTAACTGAACTCATTTTTTCAGACCACTATCAGCCAGCCTTGGCTATTTTTACTCCTAGATTTATGGTGCAAATTCATCCCCTAAATTCAATTTTCTTTGATGAAAGCTTTTCAGATTTTTTTTTTCTCCTTTCTCCATTGTCTGTGAATTATGCTTTACCTTCTCTGTCCCAGGTGTAAGTCCTGRAAGGTTATCTGCACCTGCAGGGAGATTGCATTGCCCCCTATATTTATTTATAACTATTGAAGTTATCTTCAAAAATAATATTTTTCATTCAAATCGCTCCGTAAGCTTCAGGAAGACTTAGAACAAGGTAGAAGCTATGCTTGTGCATGCATGGGGCTTTTTTTCCCCTTCCCAGTAGACCTTGGATCAGCTGATGATCTGTGAGTTTCTAGTAGAAGTGGGGAYGTCAGTGAATTACATTCGGGAAGATGCTCACCATTCACTTGCRTGACTGTTTCAATTATCCATTAGTATCTGCAGCAGACTCAGGTATGGGGTTTTTTGTGTTAGGCACCATGCAGACAGCTTGTACATCGGTTTCAACAATAGAYGGTGTGAGGGAAAATTGACTCTTACAGAGGAGAAGGGAGCCCTCAGGAACAGATTTTAAATTCTCCAATACCTCACATACCTTATTCAGCAGAACATGTCYTCTCCCCTCCTGTCGGCTGTACGTGGGGATTTTGCTGCAACGCTCTTTCCCTAGAGATGYGTTTTGGCTCTTGGGGGAAATTTAGCGACCTTTCATTGGAAAAATTGAGCATGCAAGTTGCAAATGCACAAGTGTCAGGGAGGGAGCATGGTACGGATGACTCCTTGGACACTCAGGGCTGCATTTAAAAAATTTAACGACATCCTCGCTGTGCAAAAAAACATTTCCAAAGCAGAAAGCCCAGCTCTGCCCAGAAACCACAGAGTAAGGGAGCAAAACCTGATATATTCCAGACCTCTGCGTTCTCAGGCACCCCAAATGTGGCTTCAGATGCGAGGACTTGGCTTTTGTTCATCCTTGCYTTCATCACTGCTGGWATTATTAAACCAAACTACTTTAACRTTTACMATTTTTGCATTTCACTCCTCYCAGTTAGCTGTTTYGGTAGGTTAGTGAGGCAAAAACTAAAGGTCAAACACTCCTTCAGCCCTCYTGGCATCATAGAACAAAGCTGGGAAACTGAGAAGAGAGAGTACCTGATACTGTCAACCCCRAAATTCAAAATTCTGAAGTTAGGTCTGACCCGGAAAGCAGACCATTCAATTATTCATGCTATCTGTATGGGTACAGTCAAACTGAATCCAAGGACTATATCAAAAGGTGTTAGCCCATGTAAAGACTATAAAAATCACGCCAGATCTAGAATGACTTAGAAGTTTCATGACATTGAAGTATGGCTCCTTCAATGGAATCAACAGATAGCATTTAGCTGTTCCCCCTTGGGTGTCCTCAGTGGTTTTACCAGGATTGTGACAGACTGGAAATTGTTCTGCTCCTCTGTTCTTATTGCAAGAGATAGAGGTGGACCTCTGGCTTGGCATGGATCTCATCTGGACCAAGCTTTGTACCCCACTGCTGCACCATTCTCTGCGAGGCAGCCAACACAGTCATGAAGGTTTGCCGCTGCACTGCCYAGACCTGTGCAGCGCCTACTGAAATGACAGGTTCACATTACATTCCCACCAGCACACAATAATCACCAGGGAGCAAAGGAGTTGTCGGTGGTAGGAAAATGAACCCAAAACCCTTCAATCTCAAATGACTTTCTGAACTTGCMGTACTGTGGCCCTGGGCCTTATCTAAGCACCTCTGAGTGCAAAGTAGCTGAGAGCAGGCAAGCGTAAGGCATCAAGTGCCATGCTCAGTGCCTGCACAGTTCTGCTCCCCAGGCACTTCTGGCTTGTACAGGCTGCCCTCCACCCTTGCTCTGAAAATTCCAGTTCTGATTCACTTTTAGCCCAGGAATGTCACTTCTGATCATTTCAGCAATTCCCTTTGGCTGCAGCACTCTTTTGTGCTTTGAGAGGCTCTTGATGTAATAGGGGAAGAGAAGGCAAAAGAGTCAGACAATAGAGATGCATGGCTTSGTGCATCCTATCCAAGAACACAGAACAGAAAGCCATCTTTTTGAAGGAAAAATCAAGAGCGCTGGGGATTGTGCCTACCAGTCTTCTATGCTCTCCTTATCTCATTTCATGGTCATGGAGTCTAAATGGCTAGTACAGACTGCCGTCTCGGAAGGACACATTGAACAACAAGAGTTTCCTAGYTCAGCTGCTATCAATGCTGAGAGGAGTTAATTTGCAGCATTGATCCTTACACACTGCAAAGTGCAGGCAGCCCRTGGCATGGTGGCAGAGATCGCCCACATCCATACTCTGAACCCACCTCCCTTGTCCTGGGCATCCTGGAACTGAGCACAACTTGGATGAGACAACCTAAAAATTACAGGTAGTAAAGGTACTAAGCAGTCATGGCTGCAGAATTAGCAGTTCCAGACCAGAGAAACCAGATGAATGGCCTTACCAGGGTACTAAGCCACAAAGGTCATTTAGGTTTAGCTCAGTTGGTTAGAGTGTGGTGCTAGTAATGCCAAGGTTGTGGGTTTGATCCCTGTATGGGCCACTCACTTGAGGGCTGGACTAGATGATCTCCAGGGATCCCTTCCAACCTTGCTAATTCTGTGAAATAAAGGTGATAGAAGAGCACTTCAGTATTACCTTGTCACATCAACCCACACTCCCCGACCTACCTTGAAACTAATATACAGCTGCAAGTGAAGAAACTTTTGTCATTAGTACAAGCAACTTTGCTGGTCTGTAGACCTCCCATCAGAGCTGATTCTCCAGGGACAGCATCCTGCACAAAATTAAATCAAATAGGCATGGGCTGTGTTCACACTCCCATAGTGCTGGCACTAAAGACTATGAGAGGTAGGTGGACCTCTGACAGGCAGGTGGGATCAAGACACACTTGTTCAGCAATATAGGGCTAGGTATGGGAGAACAAAGGTGTTAGCCAGTCCTCAGGAGATCTGTCTTCAGCTTTTACCTTGGATAGACTATAGCAATTCAAAACCAAAAGCTCAAACTCTCAAGTGGCTTCAAAGGATACCTGTAAGGAAGATATTCATTCCCTCAGTTCTGAATTTTCAGCTCAGTTTSTTGTAGCCTTTTCCTGCCTAAGCAATGGTTGTGTCTCGATTTTAAATATCAAAAATCACATCATGACTGGTTTTAAGGGAATAAAGTTCTAAAAAAAGGTAGTAATTCTCTACAATAATCATATTACTCTAGTTTCATAAGCATTCTGAATTCCTATTTAAAAATCTTATATTGAAGCACTCAGTGGTGATCGCCAAGCAGACAAGAGCGGTAATTCTATGACCCATTATCCGAAGCAATCACTCATTATACTACGGCATTGCAACACACTGGTAKGCAGAATCATTATAATCTCCACCCCCAAATCCCATCCAAACCAAGGTCTGGCCACAGAGTAGAACAGATTAAAAAGATCTAGAAACATTGTGTGTGAAACATGGATTTTTCTCCYTCCCTCGGCAACAAATGTGGGGAAAGCAATGACTTTGAAAGCAGCTCGTTTGGGGAACTTGTGGGAGTGGAGAGAAGAGCAGACACCATTTTGCTGCAGGATGCCGATAGGTGTTAATTGATACCACACATTAAAAAGGGTTGAAATAGAAACTTCACGGTGATAAATGGTATCTCCTCTTCCCTCACAAGGCATCCCAGCTCCCTCTCTAACGCCGATGTTCTTGGCCATCCAGCTCTCACTTTGCACCCACTTACTTCCCACTGCTGCTTCTGTCCTCTCTGCTGCCACTGTCCTGTGCTTTGTGCTTCTCTGTTCCTGTGTCTGCTAGGATCTCCTCTGGAAGAAAACTGCTACTATCAACTGTATTTTTGCTTCTGTCTTGTGACAGTGATTAGGAGCTTCACTGTAAGTTACAACTGAAGAAAGAGCAGTTCACAGTCAGAAGTTCAGCTCCCAGTTCTGGTTCACGTTTGCAGAAYCAGAGCACTGTCATGCTAGGTGCTGCACGGAAGGTTCCTCTCCTTGGTCCCTCTCCCTCCATCCTGCCGGGGTGCTGTGAGGCCTCTGCCCTGCCAGCCAGGCTATCCCACCACCTCACTCCCTGGCAGCCTCTTCCCACCATTGGCCAAGGCATGGGGCCTCCTCGGCTGCACTATCACCATGCTGCCCCTGATCCTAGAGGATGGATACCTGACTCAAGGATGCTCCCTAGGCCTGAACACATCCCTCCCTCCTCTTTCTTTTTCTTTCCCTGCTTATTGCCTTGCACAGTTTGAGTGTCACCCATCACACCCTGGACAACGAGACCCGGAGACAGCGCCCAGACCAGTACTTAACATCTCAGATGCCCTGTTTCCCTTGGAGGGTGCTCACATGAGAYGCTCTGCCAAGAGCTCTGGTTGTAGATAGCTGGAAACTCTCTAAGGACTGTAAGAGGTGGTTTTACTGGTCTGCTGTGGATCTTTTCTAGGACTAATCCCCTGCATCTCACTGGTCTGCTTCTCTCTGAATAAGCTGTGATTGATTAAGGATGTAACTACTTCTGATACCACCACTAACCTTTCTAATCTCTCATCAGGAAAAGAACCAAGACACTCAGARAAGGATCCAAAAACCCACCATCATGTAGCTCCATAACCACGCCTAATAAGCACAGCTACTTTTATTTTATCAGTGGCAATATTTACTATGAAACTGCATTACAAAGGGAGCGGGACTCTGTCGCAGGCAGTGCACACACTGATGCTCATGCTCACACAAATTGAAATAAATGAACTGCAGCCACTCAAAACCCAGTCCATTTGAGTAACCCAAACAGCTGGGCTCAGGGCCAGAAAATTCTTCCAGAGAGAGGACAATTTTTCTCAGGACACAGAGTCTCAGCGGAGTAAATCTGTTCCTGCCATACCAACTATTGCCTACATTTCTGCAATGTTATCACGTAGCGCTTGCAAACTCAGTGGTCTTATCACATGGGTGCTTTGGGCTCTGCTGCACATCAGAGACCTTCTGGCTTAACAGTGGTCATGAGGAGCTTCTCTTTCCTCCATGGTACTGTGTCACCCAAGTGCCCAGTCRTCTGCTAGAGTGTAAGTGGACATACGCTCCCGTTAGCTCTGGATTCTCAGGAAATTCAGTGCTGTTTGAGTATCTCAGTAACTTCATTTTGAGGACTGGCACACCAAGGGGATGAAATGCCTTGCAGYTAGCCTGTTGTCTCTAAAACACTTTTTCCTCAAGCTAGGCTAAAGTAAGAGCATATAGTCATAATGCCCAGTCCCAGATAGAGCACGCAGTATAAGAATAGATCATACAGTTTACAGAGACATTTCTATAAATACGCTACTTTCTAGTCTAGCAGGTTGTGAAGTTTCTTTCACACTCTGTGATTCAGCTAATAAACTGAAAGATTTTTCTCACCCTTCTTATCCAAGGACGCTGATACTCATGCAGCCCATTCACCATCTGGCTGCCTCAGGAAAGGAAACTCATGTATAGAGCCCTTATTTCTTTTTTACACCAAGTCCTTCCTTGTAGTTTCCTCAGATTCAAAGATTTCTTACCCAATCAAGAAAAGCATTCGAGCAGCCTATCCTCACACCATGGCCTGGCCCCACTAGCATTCGAAAGAGTAATGTTCTTTTGACATAGCTTAGTGCAATTTCTGTTTGCCCAGATGGTCAATAAAGATATCTAATGAATATCCCTGTGGTCACAGGCTATCATTAAGGACATTATTAAGAATGTCATTAAGAATAATGAATATTCCTTTGGTCGGGGGATAAATCATAAGTCACTGTAAAAGAAATGTTCTTCCTCTGTGCAATGGCTACTGTGAAAAGTGGGAGTAAAGGCTCTTTACTCATCTTCATATTCCACAGAGCCATGTAAATTGACAAGCACATTTTACCCAGTGAAATAAATGCTGCTAATGTCTGTGGCCTACTGCTGGATTATGAACAAGTTACACTCTGGGGGGCTAATGAATTTGGGATGAAACGCCCCACTAATTCTGGTTCCGAGGGACACAGTGACAGAACTATACTAGCTCCAGCCTATTCCTAACCATGCTGCATCCTCAACTGTGAAGCTTGTATATCATGAGAATGACATTA
>NW_028185037.1:20067654-20089379 GCF_003343005.1 Rhea americana
AAAAAAAAAAAAAAAAAAAAAAAAAAAAAAAGCCTAATGGGAAACAGCCCTGGAAAACAGGACAGAGACACTCAGTTCTTTGCATGCTGAGCACAGAGCAGCCCATTACCTGCTCTGTGGACATTAGTCCCTCTTCAGGACAGGGTTTGAAGATAGCTACCTTATAACATTTCGTATCTTTTAAGAGATTCATTATTCTTTGATGTGGCAGTCTTTTTCTATTTCCAGTAGCTTAGCTGTTTAACTTATCAATATAACAGTGGGCTACATCCTTTAGAAAAAGGCAAGAGGAGGTTTAAATGATTGAAGATAACCTTATGTTATCTTCATAATATCTTCAAAATATCTTTGCCTGAAAATCCCATTCAGCTGGTATCTGTCCTCCATAACCTCAAAATCTTCATGTTTATGATCTTGAAATTCTCCAAGCACCAGAAGTTTGCATCAGCTCATTTATCCGCATTAGTGTAAGTATGGTTAGGATCCTAAAACAAAGCACAGTTTTGCCCATGTATCTCCAGACGCCCCCAACTGGACATCATCAGAACATCCTCCACACCACAGAGAGAACCAGAAACCTTGAGAAGCGGACCAATAGCTGCATTTGGGGCTAAGACATCTGCCCCAAAGCTATGGTCTAAGAGGAGGATACATTTATCATCTTCATTGTCAGCATGTCTATTGTTAAAGAAAAGATTCACAGAATCATAGAATCAGTAAGGTTGGAAGGGACCTCTAGAGATCATCTAGTCCAACCTCCCGGCTCAAGCAGGGTCATCTAGAGCGTGGTAGACAAGGCTGCATCCAGGCAGACCTTGAAGATCTCCAGAGAAGGAGACTCCACCACCTCTCCGGGCAACCTGTGCCACTGCTCCGTCACTCTCACAGGGAAGAAATTCCCCCTCGTGGTCAGGAGGAACTTCCTGTGCTTCAATTTCTGCCCATTGCCTCTTGTCCTGTCACACGGGACAACTGAAAAGAGTTTGTCTCCATCCCCTTGACACCCTCCCTTCAGGTACTTGTACACATTGATCAGATCCCCCTTGAGTCTTCTCTTCCCCAGGCTGAAGAGGCCCAGCTCTCGCAGCYGTTCCTCACAGGGCAGGTGCTCCAGCCCTCTGATCATCCTCGTAGCCCTACGCTGGACTCTCTCCAGTAGCTCCRTGTCTCTCTTGTGCTGGGGAGCCCAGAACTGGACACAGGACTCAAGATGAGGCCTCCGCAGGGCTGAGGAGAGAGGCAGGATCACCTCCCTCGACCAGATGGCAACACTCTTCCTAATGCACCCCAGGAGACCATTGGTGTATCAGACATTCCTCCTAATTTTCTACTGTCTGCACAGCATAGGACACCCACTCAGGAGGGCTCAGTTCTACACTTAGAACCCGAAGAGTAAAAATTAGATATCACAGAAAGTAACTTAAATGATCTAAGCCCATTTTATTTCTAGCTCCAAGAACTGCKCTCTCAGTATCTAAATATCTTGTTTTCCTTCACTGCTCACTRAAAATACCATATTAAAATATCACAGCCCTGGTGCATATACTTTGCTTCAGCCTCTCTCTGTGTTAATATTATTAGTATTGATTTTCTGAGACTCTGCCGGAGAGATGGCAAAGGGGTCTCTCTCTGCCTCATGCTCTGTGCACAGCACTCCATTCACACGTCACTGCTTTTGCAAATATGAAAGCTCCATCCCAATCCTCCACATGCCACTAAAATTAACCAACTATGAACCCTGAAAGCAAGCCACCTTCCAGCTCATATCTKTTTTTAGAACTGTTTGCTCAGCTTTGTATTTATCTCATTGACTTAACTTTGCTTGCTGAGGTTAATTTCTGCAAGGAGGCAGTGAGATTCTTCTTCTCTTGCAGACRAGACACAGACAGTATGAGCACAGACAAGCACTTTTGTAAAAACTAAGGCTTATTTCTGTCCCTCCTCTGCCCTTTGCAGGAGCTCCACCAGAACCACCTCATTAGGAATTCTTACTAGGGGCAGCATCAAGCCATCTGTTACTACAAAAAAAATAATGCTGGTTGAAAAATATTTCTTTCCTACATCATTACTGAACAGTTGGTGCTCTCTGATATTTGGGGTACTCCTGAAGGGTAGTCAGTGTCCAGATGAGACCCATCTGGCGAAAAACTTTCAGTTGTGCTTTTTGCTAAAACATATCCTGCCTCAGGACTTGGCCAAATCCTGGTGGATGTCAGCTGAATCTACCAAATGCCTTTCCTGGACTTTGAACAAGGCTCTTTTTTTTTTTAACCTGTTTGTTCTCAGCAACTGAAGTGGTCCTGACCAAATGATTTGCAGAACTTGGACTTTTCCAGTGTCATCAATCGCTGCCCACGTCACAAGCTGTGGTTTCTTTTGCATTACAGAAGATGGTGTTAATCCAATATTAAGAAGGGGGCCTCTGCCCAGAAGGTTTCTGGCTCACTTCTCCAAAGGGTAGTTCTCTAGTCTAGGAATCTGTTTTGCACTCCCTGAGCGTTAGTCCCTTGGAGATCCTTGAACCCTTCCTGTGAGGGGGTAAAGGCTAGTAAGACCTGAGAGCTCAGGTCCTGCCTCCCCTTCGGGCAAGACAGACTTATATTATACTTAAACTGCTTTTAATAGCCACTGCCAATTTTGCTTCAAGATCCTCTTRAAACAGAGCATCCATGGCTCTTTGTATCAATCTTAAGTTGTTTCGCTGCCTTCAAAGGCCTGGAAGGTGGTGATCATTACAGCCAGCCCTCTTACAGGAGGAGATAAAGAAGGAGACAAGCTTGGTGATCCAAGCCACTGTCCAAAACACAGACAAGTAGAGTGGCCACTTCATCAGGGACTGATGCACATGATGGGGAAGGTGCTGCACAGGCAGTTGCAGGTGGAAGGGCTGAAAAAGGAGGAAAACAGCAAGAGAAGCGCTGACTGTATGACCCTGAGAGAAACCCAGGATGCTACTGAACTGGCTGAAAAGACAGTTTGAACTCTGAGCAAAGGGACTGATAACTGCTGTATTCAGAGAAGTGGCACACTGTACATTCATTATAAAAAAAATAGACTCTGTTAGAGAAAAACATTGAGTCCATAATGAATAAAAAAAATAATAAAATAAAGTGAGACACTATAATATTGAAAAGCAATAGAATAATAAATTAAGCCCAGCAACATCAAAAGGGATAGGACTACTTTAGATTTCTTGGGCCCCATAGCAGTATAGTCTTTGACTTTTACAGCACTCAAGTTCAGCTGCACTTTCTGCTGGTACCCACTCTGTGTTAGTGCAGAAGCCACTAAAGGTGAATTTCTAGCAGTTGAGTAAGGACCACATCCACTTCCTTTATAGTGAGGGGAGAGATGGARAATCCATTTTCAAAGTGGCTGTAGAGATTTTCTTTCATTCATATGCTTTTATATTAACAGCAGAGACAATCTCATGAAAATCTTTGCCACACTTGGAAACAGGAAAAAAATCTTCATGGGTAAGTCCCATTTGAAAAATAAGCTTCATCATTACCATATACGGACAAGAAGAAAAGCTATCTCAATTTCTTTCTCAAGTCTTGGGCAATGTTCTCTTTTTATTCTCTTCCTTGTTGAAGACTTCTAAGATTTAGCTGATGTTACTGGGGCAAATAYGAACCTCAGAGACCAAACATGTGATTAAAGAGTGGTCTTATTTGTAAACAATGGCCCAGATTCAGAAGACTGAGTTTCTGGCTGTGTGAACAGCAGGTATCATTCAGAAATGTCATTTAATTTCTCAGCTTGTAAAATAATGACTCTAATCATCCTCCTTTTCTTCTCCATTTGTCTTTCTTCCCTCTCTAGACTTTAAGAAGGAATTAACTTTTTGTTTAAAGGGTTAAGACWTCACTGCAAAATAAATAATAATAATAGTAACACTAACAGATTACTATGATTATTTTCACATTTAAAGAAAAAAAAATGTCTGCTAAAATTTCAGGTCCTCGGACTCTCTTAAGATACTTTCACACCATTTCTTGCATCTCTGAGTATCCTTCACATCATGCTTTGGGAAGAAGGACTAGAAAATTTCCTGAGGTTCCTTCCTACCTGAGTTATCCTATGATCTTGTTACATTGGTGCTATTACCTAAYGATGCTTGGATTACACATTTCATCTCCACAGGTGTCTTCTTGTCTGGCTGTTGCTATATCAAAGATTTGCARTTACTGAAGTAAATAGTAAATACGCAGCTCAGATGTGCTGCAGCATCTCAGCCAAGGGCAATACTGAAMCTGAGGAGAAAGGGGCAGTGGGGAAGTCTGGTTTACATATTTATCGTGAGAAAAATCTGTAARTTTGCAGAATGGTCTTCAAAAGGAGGCATAAAAGGAATATCATTCCAGCTAGCTAAATACAGACTAGGTGAATATACAGTGTGGTAGGAGAAAAGGCTTTTGGACTGGCTTGTGATAGGAATTAACAGAATCACAGCTGGAAATGGGAAATTGATTATTCAACACCCCACATAAAGCCAAGCCAACTTCAAAGTTAGATCAGGCTGCCAAAGACCTTTTCCAGTCACACTTTTAATATTTCCAAGGCTTGTACTAGGACAACCTGCTCCAGTGTTTGACCATTCTCATTGTGATTAATTCTTTCCTTGCATCTAATGGGAATTTCACTTTCTGCAGGTGGTGTTTGTTGCTGCTCATCTTTTTGTGCTGCAGCTCCAAGAAGAGCCTGGCTCTGTCTTCTCCATAACCACTCATATAATGTGGGAATGTTCCCATCCTTTTAATTCTGGGCCAAGTCTACTGATAATCAAATGAGCTCAACTGGCCTAAAACAAAGGGGTGAACTTTTCTCATCTTTCTGTCCTTCTATGAATGATTTACAGGATGTTGAATTTTCTCAGCACTAATTCCCAGGGCAATTCCTCCATGTTCTTTCTCTGCATGATTCCCTGACTTGCTTTTCTTTACACGTGGACCTCAGCATTATCTTTCATGATGCAGAGAAACAGGACTATTTAATACCTCATATCGCAGCATCTACTCTTGGTACCTCACTGGGATATTGCCATGGAAACAGGGATAGTTTGAAATAAAGGCAAATATGTTAGCTTTTCTTATTTTTCTGTAGGGACTTCAAAATTTACAGCTTTATAAAACAAGCCGTGAACCATCTGCTTATTGAAAATTGAATGCAAATGTTTATTTTCCATCTCCCTCTGGAGCTCTAAATCAAAGCTACAATGTGTCCGCTCAGAAGGGCCTTTTGACACGGTGCATGAGTTCCTCGTAGCTTCCTATCTGATAGTTAGGTAGATGAGAAATAGTGCTGCCCTTCAGCGATAGATGACAGAGATAAAGAACAGACTGAACCAAAACTGAAGGCAATATGTACTAGAAACAAACAGAGCCATGAAATCAGATGTTGGAAAGCAGACCTGGGTGTAAGTTGCATGTCCTCCCAACTGTATTTTGGAATGGCCATTTTTTCAGATGACAGAGGTGCGTAGGAGAGTCTTCACAAACATGTCAGCACTGTTTTTCCTCCTCTATGGTCACTTTTTCTGTGTATCAATTGAGTCAAGCACTGCTGAAACGAGAAGTAAAGTCCTCTGTTTACAGAGGCAACAGCATGTGCCTCCCAGCTGGTGTGACAGTGTGATTTATTCAGACAGTCTTCTAACAAGCAGCACCAGAGCATGGCTTTTGATAAAGTCAATAGACATAAGTAGTTACAACAGCTAAGTCAGCTAGCTGGAGGAGGYAGACAACCTGTGTCTAGTACTATTTCTTTCCATTGCCTGCAAAAGTCTGGAAAGGATCTCAGTTACCTTTAAAGTTATATGCCACAGTAGGGACCTAAGTCCATTGTAAGAGGTGGATGGAAGAAATCACTTGGTTTTCTATGCTCTGGTCCCTCTCATCATATTGAGATTTCCACTTAGGGGAACTTTTGGCATCATTTTGAATGATGGTTTTATGGCCCCAGATACCTGTCTGTCAACGAACTGTCTCTCTGAGGCTGGGTACTGCTCTCCACACCAATGTATCACCGTACCACAGGTATGGAGATTTACCGCAGATAAATTCTCCAGAACTTGAGGAGATGCTCCAGAGCCATCACTGAGCGTCAGGAAACAGCTTCCCAGAGAACAGACAAGATGTGGTAACACTGACAAGCACAGATGCTGCTCTGCCCCCAGTTTCCCCAGCCCTCCCAACTCACTGGTCAAAAAAGATACAGCTCTTCATGAATTTCTGYGGCATCAGGATGGGGGGAAGGCACAGGTGGCCAATTTGCAACCATCCATGTCAGGTCACCCTCTCCTTTAGAAGCAGAGAGGACAACCACACATTTCAGCACATAATGCCACTTCACAGACGATCTGCAGAGCTGCAAGTGCTGCGAGGCGATCCGTCTCTCACATCTCTCTGCCTTTCACTGAGCCATTGCAGGGAAGAAGTGTTTGGGTACCTGTTGCAAACAGATTATGTTTTCTGTTGCCATTTCTCTGGTAATCAGACAGCTACACTAATAATCGTGTCCTTACAACCCTGGCTGCTGCTTATCACAGTCTTTTCTGAGAATGAAAGCACACTGTGCCCTGCGCRCTCAGCCATCCATCACTTTGCAGCTTGGGTAGGTAGACATGAATCATTCAGGACTGCACACAGCTCTCCCTGGGAGGCCACAAACCTGGAAATATGATGTTTTGGGCTCAGTGGAAGATAAGCACAAATGGACCAGGATGACAGCTACCAGGGAAGTCCAAGGTGCTATGTAAATGGCTGTAGGCTAGTKTTTACCCCTTTTCAGATACTTCAGAAACAGGTCATGACTGCTTGATGTTTTGGAGTAGCAGAGTATAGTTTTTCCTCCATTAATTCAYGGTAACACTCCCAAGAGGGCAGCGCATATTAGCGTATTAGGTTATAAACACTTCAAGGGAACAATTTGCCTCAGTAGTGTCTRTGTACAACACCAAGCATAATAACTCCATTTTTGCTCGGCATTAAGCACAACTGTTGTCAAAATAACATGTAATCATGAATATAAAACCAAAGTAAGAGACAGTTTTTCCTGTCCCTCAGGTCTACCTTGTACAATCCTAGCTGAAGCGACACAGATTCTGCTGGTTCCCTGCGTGGGCTCATTRGGTGTCTTGGGTGCCTCAAACCTGTTGTGTTATGAGCTAGTAGCAATTGAAATCAGAAGAGTATTTCTGAACCCACTGTTTAAACCAAATAACRAGTTTGAGTGGGCTTCCTCATGTAAAGATTGGATATAAGAATAAACCAATTTTCTACAGAGGCTTAAATGGAGYAGACCAGACCAGACCGCTCCCCAGTAAGTATGAGGTAGAACGTGTAGGTCTCTGTGCATCTGTCCAGAAACGCACACTCCACCACAACTGACTGGAAATCTCTGCATAGCATGGCCACAGGCTAAAGACAGACACAAGGCCAGGTTTCACAGCTCATCTGTTAYATGACAGCTTGTTAAGACACCATAACTTCATGACAGAGGTGAACMTCTGTATTACCTCTGTGGCTGCATGAAGTTTGGTAAACTCAGGAACACCTCCAGGCCATCACTACCTTCATGAATTCCACTCAAGGCCCAAACAAASAAGAGGCACTAATTAGTTTGCTGTAGCTCAGGTCTACAGAATTATTCTGTTTCCACAACTTATTGAGCACTGGAATTTGTAAGATTGTCTAAAGGAGCACAGGGAAATAATGGCAAATTTTCAAGCTAATTTCTTACAAGAAACAGAACAGTCATTCAATGGTCAGACCTTCCCTCACCCCATATCAAGGTGGTGTGGATTTAAAYAACAAAGACCAGCCCAAATCATCTTGAAAGTACCTAACTACAACCTCCACAGACTGCATTTGTGATTCCAGTTACCAAACAGGCTCCCAGAGCCCTCCCTTTCACTGAAACAACATCATATCCCTTGTAGTGCCTCATGCTAGCAGATCCATCAGACCTTACTGACCTCTTWATATCTGGGGAGCCTGACAAAGCCACATCTTCCAAAGTCATGTTGGCCTAGGAACTGCTCCAAGGAGACACTGTTCAAGACGGAGAATTGCTGCAGGACAATAAACACAGGAGGGTTTAGTGTTCTAGATTTCTTTCTTTCTTTCTCCCTCTCTCTATTCCTCTTCCTCTGGAGGGCAGACACTAATCATTACCAGTAACAGCTCTAGGTGATTAATTTAAGTGATTTAGCACCTGGGGATTCACCTTCACACAGAGATCGATGGTTTGGATGTTTCCTACATTATCACCCTTACAGCAATTACCTCCCACAGATACTTGCTCTTGTGCTAATGAGCGAGAAGCCATTATCATCTACATCCACCATCTACATGTTTTATAGCTACAGGAGGGCTCTTCCTTGGTGACTAAATCTGGGCAGGAAAATTTATGACAAAAATGCCAAAGCCTTTTCTGCAGGCATTTTGGGAATGCATAAAAAAAAGAAGGAAGGAAGGAAAGAAAGAAAGAAAAATGAGTTGTATTTTGTATTAGCATTAGGAATAAAAGCATATCATGAGGACGAAATCAGGACCAAGGAGAATACAGTAAGGCTTCCAGTAATGCAAACAGAGCTTGGATTTACTTAGTCAATGTGAGTTTTTCAGGAAGGAGGAGCAGACAGAACTAGCAAGGTGATAAAATTTGTACCAATTTTGGGAGTAGGCTCACAYGAGCAAAGTTCAGCCCCAATGAGATTGTGCCTGGATTTAACTGCTTAATACCATGCTAAGAAATTGAATCAAAATCTATTTTAGTAATTCTGACTAGTTAACTACTAGTTATTAATCACTGCTCTAGCAGCTCCAGCTCCTTTCTTTTTCACCCCATCTGCATTCAGCTGAGTCCTAGCTCAGTGATGTTGGCTTTTACACCACCACGCGACAGTTTGGCCCATACCATCCCACAGGTAGTTGGACTGAAATATGGATGAATTTAACCCATTAGGACAAATATTCCTCTCCTTTACCGTAATGCAAATACAGCAAACTGATAGGAGGTATGCTCTGAAATGCAAAGTCTGGACCACAAGGGTCAGAGCTCATGAACTATGTGGGGGACTACAGACCAACATGGAACTACAAGCTGGGATCACCCCTATTGCATGATCAGTGTTTTACAAGGTAAAGTAAGTCTAGAAATTTCGGAGTCTCAGTTCTTTTTCCATCTCTGCTTCTTGTTTCCTTTAAACTTTTGGGCAAATTATTTCAACTCACATCTTCAAAGACAGAGACAAGGATRCTATTCCAAAAGTAATCTTTGAGGAGCAGGGTGATATCAGGTCATGGCCTCTCCTTTCTAATACATGCAATTTCTTACCTTTTATAAAGCAAAAATAATGAAAGGAAAGCACAGTAATAGGACTAAGTGTGAGCACCATCAAGAARCATAACTCAGTGTGTGGAACCAGGGTCAATCCAGCAGCAAACTCACCTCATTTCATCTCACTCCTGTGTAGAGCACAACCACAGATGTGTCAGTGCCTTGCAGTTTATTTCTGCATCCTACAATTTAAACTGCATCAGATAACATCATCAGGCACTACAACAATGAAGATATGAGCTGTTGCAGGATATAATCTTCCGCTCATGATGCACTGTGCTGCACTGGACACTACAAGGTGACAYGGACTGAATAACAGTCATTTGGAAAGTCAGGTGTTGGCTCACATCTAGAGAAGGACGGCAGATAAAGCTAACAGAAGCATGACACACTTGGAGATATTCTTCCTGTCCTATGGCACCAGCAATGTGTCTCTGTTTTCATAGGTCCTCTCCAGTAGATGTGTGCAAACTGGAGACAGACAAGCTCCACAAGGGCTGGTTCTGAAATTCCCTGGGATCAAGATGTATYGTATGCTTTCCTTTTATTCAAGCCTAAATCTAATGTCACAGCCATGGATTGTTCCCTTTGGAAATACTAGGTTTATTCATGTAATCAGAGAATCCCAGAACTGCTGAGGTGGGAAGGGGCTTCTGAAGATCAATGGGTACAAACTCCCTACTCAAGCAGATAGAGCAGGTTGTCCAGTACCATGTCTTGTCAGGACATTAATATGTCCAAAGATGGAGACTCTGCAACCTCTCTGGGCATCCTCTTTCCATGTTTGACCACCTTCATAGTAAAAAAGCTCTTTATTATGCTTTAACGGAATTTTTTTGTATTTCAATTTGTGCCTATTGTCCTGTCACTAGACAACACTGAGAAGAATCTGGACCCCCAATCTTCTTTACTCCACCCATTAGGTATTTATGCACATTGATGAGATCCCCCCACAAGCCTTCTCTTCTCTAGGCTGAATAGCTCCAGCTCCATCAGGCTCTCCTCATGCACCAGGCGCTCCCATACCTTACTCGTCCTCCTGACCCCTCACAGCCCTTGCTCCAGTATGTGCCTGCCTCTCTTCYACGGAGGAGCCGAGCACCGGACACAGCACTCCAGATGTGCTCTCTTTGCCACACCWGCATTGATATGACCTAAATCTCCAATGAAACAGGATCGTGCTGCAGTACAAGACAGGTTTTAGGTATGGAGAAGCATTATCACTATTAGAGGGTTTCTTCCCCACACTCTCAAACAGGAAGTGGAAGGGAAAGATCAGCCTCTGAATAGAGTCCAAGTTATCTGGGTTGTTTGTATTTGCCAGTATAGTTTCTATATCTGGCATTCCCCCCCACCCCCTTAGAAACCAAGCAACACCCTCCTGCCCCAGCCAGAGCTGGAACACACAACCATAGTGCTAGGAAAGGACAGCTTGTTTGAATCCATGTCAAGTGTTAAAGCCAAGAATTTCCATTAATAGCCGCTATGTAAGTAGCATAGCACACTGACTTCATCTATGGGAACATTATCTTCCTTTCCTTCAATGATCAACATTTCCCAGCAGTAAGATGCTGGAACCAAGGTTAGTCCCAATATAAGCAGCAGCTAGTCTTTTATACACGCTCTAGTGGCTGAACTTGAGCCTTCAACTGACACACTGATTACAAGCCTTACGGAGCTTCTGATGCCTTTTAATCAAAGAACAGTRTTTCCTCATTCTGAAGACCCTAGAAATGTAGCTTCTTTCCTGCAAAAGTTTCTTTCTTTTTTATAACTTTGCTAAAAATATTTCCTTCTCTCAGTTCTAAATGTTTTGCTTTCTGTTTGATTGGATATTGCTTTGTCCTGGAAGAGTGAGAAAGCACAATAGGGAAGAGCTCATTTACCTTTTCTGTACTGCTCATTATTTCGTACATTTCCAGCACCAATTCCTTCATTTGTTCCCTCTCAAAAGTCAACACTTTTGCAATAGAGCAAGCAGAACTGAAGCCGTTGCCCTAGGTGAGAAAGMTGCAGTAGTCTGGTCACAGCATGATTATAGACACAAACCCATTTTCAGCTACTGAAATATTTTGTTTGCTGTCAACCAAACAGTTGATGTGTACTGAGCAGGCTCTAGTATTTTGCTGCAGGATGCTTTTGTTTCTTCCTCTGAGACATTCACAGACAAGACCCAGGCACACGGCAGCAGCCAACCCCTGAACTGTCAAGCATCCATGACTCTGCTCTAGATTTCTAAAGATCATTTGTCTGTATATGAAAAATCGGAGATTTTTTTTCTCCAAGATTTTTTTTTCCTGATGTCTCACTTTCTTATAGTTGTTAAGAAGAGTTCAGCACAAGAGCTCTCCTTCAAATTCTTCTGGATATGCYTCTGCACTACCTGGATCCCTTTAAAACATGGTCTTCTAGTCTATATTATTGATTGCTCAACTAATTACTCTAAAAGGCTTTTTCGCTTGCAAAAGGGGAGGACAGAGTTCAACGACTYTTTGGCTTGTCAGTGCATGCTGGATAAATTGAGATGACAAAATATGCTGGCAAAGACCACTCCAAAAATAATGAAATTGTTGATCYTAATGGCTAACAGAGGTGTTATCTGATCCAGCACATAAAATGTACGTGAGACTGCTTGGGTGTACTTATCTCTGTTGTTAAAGGTGTCATTCTCTTTTCAGCACCATGAGAACTCCTGTCTTCACCATCAGAAAATGAAGCATTTTTATAAACATTTTTGTTTGTTTGTTTTAATTTAGGCCAGTAACCAATATATAGTGTGTATACAAAACTGGCCATGTCACACTGCACAGTACATGTCAGCCCAGTTTGTTCATTTTTAAGCAAGCCACATACATATGCAGCAAGAGCAGATGACAGCTATCATGATAATCTAGTTTCACTGGCTGTATAATATAAACCAGTGAATTCTACYAAATACTTTCTGCATCAAGACAATAGTTTTTTCCTGAGAGAAAAACTCCTTGGTAGTTGGTCTCTGTTTAATCACTGCAAGTCATCACAAATTCACTGCAACCAGTTACTTATT
The DNA here is from genome assembly GCF_003343005.1 of Rhea americana. NCBI lineage: Eukaryota > Metazoa > Chordata > Aves > Rheiformes > Rheidae > Rhea > Rhea americana. The sequence goes on from NW_028185037.1 coordinate 20,080,046, forward strand.
CTAATGGTTAATTATTCTCACTGTTCATGTTGACATTTCTCTTTCCTTCATTGATGCTGAAGGAGTGAAATATAAAAACTCACATTCTGTGTTGCTTCACAGCCAGGATCAGCTTCTGACCATAGTGTCTTCATCATCATCAAAAAAAAGAGGCAAGATCTTTACAGAATATCAAATATTAGATCTAGGAACTTYTAGAATTCTTCCATAAGCAGTAGAGTGCAGAAATTATACCATACGGACAATGGTCCTGTACCTGACATCACTTGAGACTTACCTGGAAGGGAACAACGATAAAAATTGCCCAATGCTCCATCCTTAATGAGGATTCATGCTTATGCTCCATAGCAACAGGGACCACTTCAAATCGGCACTAAGATCCTCCTCCCCTCTATGGCTRGGAAGAGCTAGATGAATAATTTTGTGTGTGAAACAGCAATCTCAAGTCAGGGGAAGCTATGCTGTTGACTTTGGTATCCTAAGACCTTAGCCTTCAGTTCCACAATGGTGTGGTGGCAAAGACCACTCCCAAAAATAATGAAATTGCAGATCTTGTTGATGGTGAGGTGGGTGCWGTCTGAATAGCTAACTCCAAACCACCATACATTGTTCTGCTCTAATGCRGTCCCTAAGACCTTTCCTTTTGTGTATTCTGCACTGTAATCTTTTGGGCACAGCTTGGTGGGGTATTTGATGAAGGTTCATATTTCACTCAGCACATACTTTTGTCAGAAAAGCTTTTATTGTAATGCAAAATATCTTCTGTATATGACATCTCTCTTTCCCCGTCTTAAATTTAATGAGTAAATCTTTCTGGTTTTGTACATTGTGATTGTTGTATGTATGAATGTATGTATGAATATATATATATCAATCTATAGATATTATATCAATACAATTGTATATAAACCTGAACTTACATAATTTTATATATATACACACATAGTACTAGATATACGTATGTGCGTGTATATATATATATACACATTATATACACATTATATATACATATATGCACACACATACATATTGTATAATCATAAACATCTGTTAGTTGCCAAGGGACTTTTCTTTAACAAAATAGGTTCCATCGGTGGATTTTACTTCTGTAGTGCAATTTTACAGGAAGTTAACATTTCCACATTCAATATAAAAGAAACAATATACATTTGAAAACGTGCCATAGGATTTTTAATGAAAAAATTAGAAAAGTGCATTATTTTACAACACTACAGTAAATGATTCTTTTTTTTTCTCTGTAAAGACATTGTAAAATATATACAGGGTTGCTTAGTGCATTCATTACAAAAGAAAGATGCAATCCCTTGCATAAATTACATATTGTACAGGGGTTCACTGTCTACTTGGACTTGTAAACATTTGTGTGATACAGTTTTCATTCTTCATGTAAGCTGCAATGCATTTTATTTTCATTTGACTGTTGTTGCATTCTAACTCTGGTACGGCATTCTAAGGCCATGGGTGAAGGCAACCTCTCCAGGTACAGAGAAGGCCAGAAAAAAGAAATTAAAACACAAAGGAGTCTTTAATTTGGTTCTCTGTAATCAAGTTATCACTGGTGTAACAAATTGCATCTTGATGCTTATGACCTGCTCTTTCTCCATTGCTAGGACCAGCTCAACAACCGTGTTGAAGTTAAATGGTCTGAAATGAGCAGAGAAAAAAGCCTCCAGGAGGTAAATTCTCAGTGCAGTCCACAGCCAAGCAGCTAGCCTGCTCCTCTTTCTAGATGACCGTGCTCCTAATTCCCCATGTGCTGCACAGAAAATGTATCAACTAGGGTAGAAATTTAGAGTGTTTTACTCTATCTCGAGCTGTTGAGGGCCTTTAGAATGCCGTCGATACACCATCGGTAAGTCCTCTTATACACATTCAAAGAAGTACAAAAATGCACCAAAAAGTGTCAAGAGATCCAAAAGAGACTTAGCATCAACACACACTCACAAACACACACATACACACACGCTTGTATCTGAGCAGGAAGGCTCAGACTCCAAAGTAGGAATCGCAATTTAGTTTCAACATGTATGTGTGTTTGGAAGAAATCCAAGAATTTCCATATAAACTCCTTAGGTCCCAAATTGAACACTTTTATCCCTGTTTCTCATAGATGAACAGTTTGTTGAAGTAAGAAATTGCACCTTGAAGAGACAGTATCCACATTCTTTTGGCCTACTGGAAACAACTTTTAAGTCCCCCTCCCATTCCCCRTTGACCTATCCAGCTCCAAATAATTCCTTTGCCGTCATATCACTAGGATCAATATTTTTAGTCAATACTCCTCAATGGCAACAAACAGCCACACAAATCTTAACAAGCCAAGGGAAGAGGAAAAAAATATTTTTTCCCCCACTTTTCACTCCCGACCTTGCAAAAAAGGAACAGCTGGATTATTGATTGTATAGCAYATTATAGGAAATTTACATTCTGTAGAAGAAATGCAGATTAGGCTTGCTTTCTAGGAATGAGCCACTCTCATCATTTCTGCTTATTAGTTAATTGTTAAAAAAAATTGTAGTAGACAAGATTTTTTCTGTAGCATGTACTAGTCTTTTTTCATGCAGGATTAAATCCAACGGTACTCATATACCCAAACTAACTTCAGGTGGATTAACCAAATTTGCTAATCTTAAAAWCTAAAAGAGGTCCCCAGAGTGGTACCCAGGAAATGACTTAACAATAAAGCCAACTACTAGAGTCAGAGTGTCAGATGTTTTTGTAACCTGGACAGTTGGGTCCCTCTCTCATTATGTAGACAGTCTACTCTTCCACCAGTAAATGAATAAYATTCCTGCATTAATAATTTGTACATAAAATATTTGCCACGATGTAAATGCAGCTGAGCAGCCAAAAAAGAAGAAAAGCTCTCATGAAGAGATCATTAAGTTGTATTGAGTGCACCAGCAAGCTCTTGGTGGTAAACACCCAGGTTCTGCAGGAGAATATAATGGGCACAGTATCAAGGATGAAGTGAAATTTCTTATTGTTACCTCTGACTGCAGTATTTCTTCGTGMTGGAAATTGAAAAGATATGCTAAAAAGGAACAATGTTGATATTGATCTATGCTGGAAAAATGTGTTTGACAGTGAGGAATTCTACAATGACAAGAGAAGTCCTCTCATGTGGAAAGAGATGTCATTGTGAAGCAACTGGGGCTTAGATGTTGAAGAAAACTAGATGAGTAGAGTAAAGATAAAAAAGCAAAAAGTCTAACTATGCACTCCAAAAAGGAACTCACAGAGGTACTATGTCTTCACTTCTGTGTGCACACCTGGCCAATCTTCTGGCAAAATGGCAGTTTTCCAAAGCAAACAGAAGAATTTGGCCATTTTCTGGTAGCTACAAGCACAATGAATCGCTGTGAGCTGTCCCACAGATTCATGTGGATGATTTACACAAAGCAGATAGAAGAATTTGCTCCACTGCTGCATGCTCAATGAGAAACTCTGATTCACCCACATCACCATTCACAAGAGGCTCTYAGAAGAGCAGCTTTGAATCAGAGGGATCAGAGAAACATATTAAGTTGTTTAAAGGAAAAATAAGCAATAGATATGGAGCTGTCTGAAGCTCTGTCAATATGCAATAGGAAGACTGGCCTCCAGAGAAGTCACATACCTATTCCAAGGACTCCCCTGAGTTACTGAAATCCAAGTTCAAATGGGAAAATGTAAACAAAATAACATAAAAATAAAAAGTTCCAGTCAATTTGGCTCCTCYTCTTTGTTGAAGTACTGATTTCTTGAGGGTTGCCTTCCCTCCCCCCACCACAGAATCTTGCAACTGATTTTTCTAAGTGGAACATGCAGGAATAAAACCCACCATAAACTAGTTTCATGGTCCTGGACAGACACGTGYGAGTAAACCTTTTGCAACACACCTGTGAAGAGGGTAAGCAATATTACTCCTATCTTACAAAAGAAATGCAGATGGCTCCTGACTCCAGCCATCGTCCCTAAGGAGAGTGCTGTGCTGAGCTCTTGACCAACATGCAGTCCAAAGTGTTAGAAACCATCCTTGCTCTCCGCTACCCTCACCTAGACTCCAGGCAGAAATCCACCTTGTTGCTCTGCCTTTTTCAACCTGGTTTAGATAGGGTTTGGGAGAAGGGTACRTCAATAGCATGTGCTCCCTCATTAATCCAGGTTGTGACAGAGAAACATGGCTGCACCTTCCCCATTCCCCAAGGAGTCCTAACATGCTGGCACACATAGCCAGCAACTCATCTCTGTGCTCACCCTTGCCTTGCACCCAGCTTTGGGCTCTGTCCTAGAAGTGTGATCCATCTCAGACATCACAACTGAGACAGTTTGGCCATGCAGCAAATTCGTATCAGAACCAGGCTGAAATGTAGCCCCTTGCTCAGTACCATCCGGATCATGTCATCTATCTGTGATACAGCACTAGTTCTTTCATCTAYAGGTAACACAAAATCAGGTCCAAAGCCTACCTCCACAAAGATATTTAAGCAGCTATTTAATTCAGTGAGAATTAAGGTCCTCTCCCCACTTATTGGACCTTACTTCAAATCCTTTCCCCAGAAATTCCCATCATGAGAGCAAGGCAACTTAAYTTGATGCTTGTCAACAGGATAGCCATGGCATGACCCTCCCCGTCAGCAGGAATATCACCAAGCAGGCCCTTTGGAAATCATTTAGTAGACTTGAGAGTTCAGTCTCTGGGAGGCCAAAAGCTTTTACACACTACTTCAGCTAATCTAATTAAATACTCTTATCAGATTAATCAGTCTGTTAACAATAATTATAATAAAGAAGCTGCATACTAATGCTGTAGGGAGAGCCAACAATAATGAATTATTGTTATTTCTCTGACGGTCTATTTTGATTATTGCTCTACATGTAGGAACTCTCCAAACATTGTCAGTAGAAAGATGTTTCGTTGCTATACTGTGACCTCCTGCACCCAACTGGAGTAGCTCAGCATTTCCCACACATTTATATGAGACAGCTCTTGGGATCTATCAAGATGGATAAGGATACAACAGTCYAGATCTCTCAAAGCCACAGTGGTTAGACTGTGGATTTACAGCACAAGGTGGGAGAGATTATGTAATGGACCTCTACTAGGACAAATAGATGGAAGAGGCCTACAGAAGACACCTTTTTCCCTGCTCCCTGCTTTCCCTCAAGATTGGTAATGTAGTTTCACTAACAACAATCCACTCCTGTATGAACCAGCCACGCGCCRACTTCCCTGCACCTCCTGCTACTTCTGCTGTGGGAGGCAGAATGCAGACAACTAGCAAATAGACTAAACCAGGAAGATCCACAGCTCTTCCTCTGGTTTGAAATCATACCACAGACTTTGCCAATGACCTACAGGCAATGAGTAAATCACTGTGCTGCTTTGTTTGCTCATTCTCCTTGTGCCGTCCTTTCTGCCAGTGCCCAGGCCTTCTCTCAAGGAAGCACAATTCCAAATTCTCCTCCTGGGCTGACACATAGCATCTTGGCCAAGAAGTGGATCTCACACGTGCAGGTTTGTGCACTTTACATTTCCTATTTGATTCCCTGGGTATTGTTTTTAATCAATCTGAAGATTTCTTCTGTCAGCAGTAATTAGAGTGGAACATTTTCTTCCCCAGGGTGCAGTTCTTTAATATAACGCTTTTCATTAAAACATGATGGGAGAAAGTACAGAATGTGGTGATCTTAGACTTGAACATACGTCTGTGAAATGGCTAATGAGTTAATGTCAGGGCAGGAAAAGGGGAGAGTATACGGAGAAAGCCTGAGGGCCACTCTCTGTGAAATGGATCTTTCTTCTAGCCTCAAGTATAGTGCTATGGATGGAGCAATTACTGCAAGCTGTTCCACAGACCAGATCAACAGTGAATCAAAGGCAGGCTAGGGGTATCAGAACGCATGCATGAGGAAGATGTGTAATAGAACACAGTTTCGATTATTATATTTGCTAGCTCCACTTGTGAATTAGCCACCTATGATAAATTTTATCATGCTGCTGTTTGCTCTGCATTTCTCAAAATGRACCAAAGACAACACAGCTTGGAACTATGAATATTAATTATCAGCAAAATTGCAGCATTAATCTTTCCTTTCCTATTTCCTATTTCTTTTCTCTTTTTCTTTTTCCTTTTTTTTTTTAATCTATTGTGGGTGTTGATGTATGGCAGCACTCCTTACATGGTCAGAAAGCAAGGTTGGGGGAAGGCTCCGGGATATTTGTTAATTACAATATTCACAGAAGATGAGACAACTGAAGGCTCCAGGGATAATATTTCCAGCCTAAAATTAGCTAAGTAGCTTTGGTTGCCTGGATTCCACAAGCAAAATACAGTAGCATGAGTTATACAGGTTGACTGTTGTCTTTAGGTGTTTCTGCTCCCACCACTATATTTAGTAAAGTTTGTTCACAACAATCACTAACTGGAGATAATGATATAATATCTAACAGTAAATAGATAGAGGTCCACATTCCAGTTTCAGTAAGAAGGATATAAATTGGGACTCATTGCACTGCACCAAAATCAGTTAAAAATAGTAGAGAACTGCACAAACAAARATTAGCCCTACAGTGCTAATTTTTTGTTATTTTAGTGCCCTGCATTTCTCTCTAACTTATTCATTCACAGCAGTATAAAGTCACTGGTTTCAGAGAATGCGCAAGCAAGAGCCAGCTTAGCAGCTTCAACATCTGCCTAGGGAATGTGCAGATCCAGCCATCATGCACTTCCCATGTCTTCTCCACCGCACATAGAAAGTGACTTCTGTGAAGTGAACGGAACTCCGGTGTAAAGGGGCCACAAATACTGAAAATTCCTATTTGAAGTTTTATACTGGAGTTTTCCCTACAGGAATACTGATGTGTACATGTACATGACTTGGAAAATTGTGCAATGGATAACACTGTTTGACAAAGAATCAGTCAGGGATTTTGGAGAAGCCTCTTTGGGGAGAAGATGAAAAATAAGAACCACCACCAAACAATTTCCAAGGAAATGAAAGACTTAGGGCCAGTCTAGACGAGTTTAGCTTCAGTAAAGCTTCCATGGACTCCAGAGGAAGGTCCAGCCACTCCAGGCTCTAGACTTTCTAAGTATTTAAGAGTTTTCTTACACCCTACTGAACCRTTGTACCTAGGACCACCGCTAAAGGAAGTAACATCCCTGGCATAATATATCATAGGGACCAGCACTGCTCAGGATGGGCTGGATGAATCAAGTCTCAATCATCTTCAAGTTAATTTCTGCTCAGGTTAACAAGGATAAGTGTAGACCATGTCTGAGTAGAGGACATCTCCTAGACTGATTCTACCTGGATCCAAACAGAACTGCCTTTTCAGAATCATCTCATTGTGGTTTCAGCTGGAATAACAAAACTACTCCAGCTGTTGAGCAGAATTTCATTCTTTCTTTCTTTTTGCCTTGCTACTTCTTATTCGATGAAAATTTCTCTGCCATGTTCGTTATCTACCTCTTAAATGAATGCAAACTGCATTTTGGCAATGAATACCATCAGTTTTCAYGGCTTTAATTCAGTCTCTGAGTTCAGATTAACTATCATAAAAGCCCTAGAGTGCCTTCCACCTGTAACCAATTTTTTACTCATCCAACATTATTATCCTATTTGTTTTGATATCAGTGTATCATTACGATGGTTAATCCTTTTCATAGTTTATCTTGCTGAAGTTCCTAAAAAAAAAAGTTTRATATYAAAGTTAGATGACAGGTAGACTACYCACAGAGGCAATGTTTCCTTTTCAGTTCTGTGAATATTATACAGGTGAATATTTCACCTTTAGTTGGTGAAAGCAGTGGTAGTGTGATTCTCATTGTAATTTGCATGAGATTTCAGTTAGTAAGAGCGTCTTGTTGAAATATGCATTAAAAAGTCCATAACATTAGAGTAATGGACACACTCCAGAACACTTCTGTGGTCTAACTTCCTCATAAAGATCTTAAATGACTATCTTAATTAGACCCTAATATTAATAGGAATATTACATAAAGCTAAATGAGGATATAAACTTCAGTAAAGGGTACTTCCACCCAAGCTTCTGCCCTCTGGTCTCCATATACCAGATCATTCTGGAACATTTTCATTCTCCATCCTGCTTCCATTGATTACTCTTTTTTTTAAGCTTTTAGCAACAAACAATGCCCTTTTCCCAACAAAGACTTTCAAATCTGTCAGAGTGAAAAAGGAATTACCTTGCTTGGGTTGATTCATGATATTCTTGATTACTCTCCAGGCATTCTTTCAGTCAAAGCACTAGGAAACTAATGAGATGACCTACTACAGAGTAAGTTAACTTGGTCACTTCACTCTTTTCTTATGTGCTGATTTTGTTCTAATGAGCTGTTAGAGAGGAGTCCAAACAGAAGAAAGTCTATTGCTCCGGTCGAGTGTGCATCTTTTCCGTTCATTAGCAACCCAGAGGCTATTGTGGAGCCTTGAAGTGACATACAAACGTACCTTCTAGAGCTGMCTCGTTAAAGGTATCCCTGTAAAGCACATATACGTACAACCTTCTGGCAAAGCAGCCCCAGTTAGATCACTCAGATCCTTCCTTACACAGTAATAAGGACTAAGCGTAGAGTTGTGCCTGCATTGTTCTATTAAGTTTCCTCTTTCATTTTCCATATCACAGCATGCTCAGTCAAAGCTATTTTGGTGCTTCACTGATCAAACTGATTTTTTTCCTTTGATGATAATATGAAATATGATAGGATAATAGGGTTGTTATATAATCAGAGTCGACAGCAGGGAGCTAAATTTGTGTTGTTTTGATGAAGAGCACATTAGTGTGACATAAATAGACTAATCTGATTTATTAYTATTATTTCTAATGCTTAATAATAGGGAAGGGTAGGGGAAACGAGACTCTGGAGAATGAAAATGCATCGCAAAGTGATTGCAAAAGTCAGTGTGCTATTGAAACACGTTAGGCATTTTCGACATTACGATGCCTTGTCATAAGCAACAGCAATACTACCTGCTTCTAGCTGAATTTCAAATGAACAAGTAGAGAGCAAGAGAGGCTGTTTTGAGAGAAATAATGTCTTAAGTTCAGTAAAACTAATAATGTACAGGACAGAATATTCTGTGAAAAACACAGTTATGGGAAGAAAGTCAGTATTTATGTTGGACAGAAAGTAGTCAGYGGTGGAGCAGACAAATAAGCTCACCAACCTGAATTTATATGTTTTACTGAAAAGATGGGATTAACTTTAGGACAAAAGCTTCTCTTTCACTATATTCTGCCTGTTCCAACTCCAGACAGCCCAGATCGCTCATTTACATAACATCAGGCAAGAAGCACAAAAAAAAA
>NW_028185037.1:20089624-20135007 GCF_003343005.1 Rhea americana
AGAATCACAGGTTCCTCATGCAGAAAATAAAAATAGTATTCAAAAATTTCACAGAACGTAGATACATTTTACTGCAACACTTTCCCAAATACACACTTTTTATAGCTTTTAGACTCAAAAGTATCACTGAGGCATCTATTCTGGTTCCTTCATACCAACATGCATAGATTTTTTTTCAACCACATTCATAAACTTTGACTGAACTAAAGCAGAATTTTCAGRAAGTCACTGGGTTTTAATGCAAAGACTAAGTGACAGATACCTGGATAACCTAAGTTAGTTGTTCCACTGATTAAATACCTCCTGTATTAAAATTTACTCTTAGTTCATGGTTCCTGAAGGAAAATTTTGTAATACTTCAGCTGGAATATGTATCAACTTTGAACTTCTGGAGTTCAACACCATATATAGGACATTTAAATATTATTTTCACATGTAATAGAAAGAGAATTTTCCTCTTTTCTTAAAAGAAAAAAGGAAAAAGCTAATAAATATTTTTAGTATTTTTTTTCACAAAACTGCTTAAAGTTTTTGTGACTGCTAAAGTTCTGTGACAAATATTCTCCTTTACAAGGCAGACAGAGGTTCATATTCCAAGTTCTGCAAAAATGCAAAYTTTTCCTGTTTTTCTCCAATGCCAAATGTACCCAGTAGATGCACAGCATATAGACATATATATTTCAGAAATACGTATCATTTCCTTATCTCCTTAGCAGGAAAGGAGACTTGCAATTAGTTGCACTTTTGGGATGCCATCAACAAAGTCTGTGAAAGTTAATCTTGACTATGCAGTGAGCCCTGTGCACCACCCTCCTGGACACTGGTCTCTAGGTGACTATCACTGAGATGGTTTACAAGATCCCAGAACTACTTTTCTAGCTATGCTTGCTTCAACGCTTCTGCCATCAAYGTCTGCCTTAGGATGTGATACCAGCAGCACATAATCAATTTACCCAGCATTCTTGCATATTATGCTGAAGGTTGTTACACCTATATGTTAGGCTGAGAAAGTCCATTTTCTTTCGACCTCATTAAAACTTCTATARTTGTTTCTTCACTAATCTTAACAGAAGTTTTCATGCCACAGCRATTTAATTTCCCAAAGGAAGTTGCATAGGGAAGTCAAAGTTATGGATACTTGTTTTTCATTAACTTGTTGAAAGACAAATAAGGAAATTAGGAGAACATAAACATATTTGATATAGCTAATAATTTAAAGCCAGGGAGAAGAGAACAGAGAAGGGAGGACACTCCTTGTTTCTCTCTATTAGTGGTCTTTACAGATGCTTCTTTGGAAGGGTATCAAGATCCATCAGCACACAGAGCTCAGAGTTGAGGTTTGTATGAAAACACACCATCTAYTGAAGAAAGAATATGGAAGATTATGGAAGATTATTGCTTTTACACTGAAAGCACAAAACAGTAGAATCAGCAGGAGGTGATTAGTGCTAAAAAAGATTTTTTTTTTTTTTTACAGCAAATTAACAGGGAAGGCAATTTGAAAGATAGCATTAATTCAGAGACAATCRTGCAGGTTTCTAAAAATCCCAGTCCTGCTCCTGTCAAATTGAAGATAAATCTCCCAAAGCACTAAATCCCATGTAATCTTTGCAAATTCCTATTGTCTTCAGTGGGAGCTGGATTAGGCCTCTAATTTGGTTCTATAAATCTGTATGGCTCGGATCAACCACCAAGCGATGGACAATCTCCAAGGAACAACTCTACTGTAAAGTGGTGTCAACATCCTTCACTAAAACTTGCCAATGCAATCCACTCCCAATGTTACCCTCTAAACACTGGAGTAAAACTGCTTTTGCCCAACACTGCTACATGCATTTTGCCTTTTCGCCAAGCAAAAAAGCAATACCACATCTAATCTCACAAGTTCCCAGTGAGCCAAACACAAGATACTGTCCCTTGAATTCTTCCTGAGACCAACAAAGGCTTTCCATTATTTACAAATCAAAAGCATTTAGAGACAATCATCTTTATTTTTTTATTTAAAACAAGGAATGCCCTGTCACTGTTATATAAGAAAAAAATATACATCCACCTATTTATACCCATCCTAATCCAAGCATTCCAAAAAATATAATTCCTATTCATGCAGGTAATTGCTGCACAATAAAATAATAGTAGTAATAATAATAATTAATAATAATAATAATAAAATTTTATAAATAAAATAAAAAATAACAAAATAGACACTCTTTACTTCCAACAATTCTCCCATTTATCATAAAAATTCCACTTGCACAGCAAATTGTTGGAACAATTGCAAATGGTGAAAAATAAATATAGTTAAATCAATAGGATTATTTGCTTTTGATTATTAATTCCATTGCTAGTTTTTCTTGTGTTTTTAATATGCATACCAGTTTTACAAAGTGCATGCTTTATTTTATTTTTTTAAATTTTGAACTGGCAAGCTAAAGTGATCCATCTTTTCCTGCCTTTTTATGTTAATACAATCTAAAATCTAGCATTAGAAAATTTATCATGATACACCTGGTATATTGGCTGCTTATGGCGCATGCTTGACTTGGCAAAAAACAAAACAAATTGCCTCCCCTCCCACCCCATTCTTTTTTGGAAGCAATCTAAAAGTTAAAAGCAGGCTGGAACACAATTGCTTCAAGGGGAAAAAAAAATWATACCTGATGCTTTAATTTCTGTCACATGGCACTAGTTGTGGAATTGCACGCACACATACACACGCACATACCCAACACGCACGCAAGCACGCTCGCACGCAGCAACCTGCTTGTGAGGAAAATAGTTTATTAGGTCAGGAGTGCCAGCGGCACATGAAGGCTCCCAGCTGTGTGTGCAACTTTGGATTTGGTACCCACTTCACGTCACCTTGAATCCTCTGACATCCACCGAGGGGGTAATGTAAGGCATACTTTGCTGGAACAGTAATAATCCATGCTTCATGCTCAAGAGCTGAGTCTCAGAGGAGGACTGGCTTGCTCTACTCCCTTTGGCCTCACTCCGTCTCACTCAAGGAACAAAATAAAAACAAAACAACGAAGAAAAACTGGGGAAAACAAGGAAAGCAAATGAAGACAGATCACTTTATATGGACTTTCGCCTTTTCATCAGCCTGTGGTTATCTGTAAAGCTGTGCAACCCAGGTGAGACGGAGCTGACAGGAGATGGGAAAAGGCTGTTTTTTAATGTGCTTGGCGAGATCTCCTCTATCTTGTAAGAGATGGAGTGAAAGTACTGGGGGTTCAGCTTTGAGCTGAACGAATTTTGGTGGGACACCACCCGGCTGGTGTACTCATGGGACCTGTAACACATGCAGGAACAAACTGACTGAAGGTCTGTAACTTCGGCCTTGTACCGCGGCCGACCGTGCTGGGAGTCCTCTTGGATGTGGATAATCATGCTGTTGCGGTTCCCTGCCAGGGACGCCCGTTCCTCGGCATCCCGCCTCTCGTCCTCGCTGTTCATGGTTAAGAACCTGAGAACAACCAGATTTAGAAATGCCCCAATGACTGTCAACCCTACTAGAATGTACATAAAGCTAAAAGCCACATAGAGAGGCTTCTTTTGAAGGGCCCCTTTGGTCTGCAGGGCCACATAGTCTCCAAACCCTATTGTAGTCAATGTTATAAAGCAGTAATAGTAAGCATGGAAAAAGCTCCATTCCTCATACTGGGAAAAGGCTGCTGCTCCAATGCAGAGTGTTCCCATACAGGAGAAGAAACCCACAGTGACCATGTTTTCCATGGAGACCTCGGTGCTCCTCATCCCACAGCACTTTTTGATGCGTTTCAAGAGGTACTTGACGAAGGTGTTCATGCGCTCGCCCAAGCTCTGGAACATGACGAGTGTCAGTGGGATCCCCAGAACTGCGTAGAACATGCAAAAGGCCTTCCCCGCGTCAGTCCCCGGGGCAGCATGTCCATAACCTGGGAGAGGGAACGAAAAGACAATACAGTCAGCAAGGTGGTTGATTACCACAGCTCCTGAACCTCAGTAACTCAAACATTGCAGCAGATTCAAAACCACAGTGGCTCAGAGGTCACCACACTCAGAGAATCTTCCTATCTCCATACTCATATTCTGTATCCATAAAAAATAAACAAGACACAAAAAACACAGGAGTGAGGAAGACGAAAGAATGGGCAAGACATCCTACGTTAAGTAATGACGCAGTCTCCTGAACAAGAAAGAGTGGTGTTGGCTTGTCCCAAAATCAGGCTCCACTGATGATATCCAAATTCTGTATCTGCTGGCAAAGAGAAGTCAACAACTTCCATAGAACTACCAACTGAAGAATCTCCTTTTCAAACGGCCCTCCATATAGAAGTAACCCTKTTCCTAGACAACCTGTGAAAGCCACTCACTGCTGAAATACCATGGGATTTTAGGGGTTTAATGCCTGCTCTATCTTGAATTATTGTAGAATGAACAACTTATCAACTCCTTTTACAGTCCTACAGCTTTTATAGGCAGGCTGGCAGAGGCAACTGTGTCAGGATGCTGAACTACTCAAGGACAAAGGATGTAGCATGCTTCAGAGCAAGGTTTACAGAGAATAAAATCATAGCTGAACTTTCATTCAAAATCACACCACAAGTGTGGGAGGTTCTATTTCAAAAATTGTAATTTCACAYCATACTGCTTTAGAAATCTACATTTGGTATTAAGATGGTAAGTGACAGTACCAAAGTTCCTGAAATGATGACTGGGACTCACCTGGCCATGAAGCTGACAATGTATATACCACTAGCTACATTCCTCTTAAAGTCAGATTAGAAATCAGCACTTCCCAAGCACAGTTCATGTCGTCTACACCTAGAGATCTGAAACAGATCAATGAATTGTTCTCAGATAACATCTATTTGTCTACAGTGATTATAACAGAAAGGCAGGGACAGAACTAAGTTCAAGATTAACATACCTAAATTTAGGTATCTACATGTGCGCTAGATGTCAAAGCTTCTATTATAGTCAACAGAGATTTAATGAAAACAGGTGGGAGAGGTCATTTAACTGACCATCCACACATCTGTTTACCTTATGGCAAGATGAGATGGCTCCACTGACTATATTGACTAGGTCCTCATCAGACTGACTAGATCTCTGCTGACTACAAAAAAATTTAGACATCTCCTGCACAATCCAATATACAACACCTAAATGCAGGTGTCTTAATCATGAGTAGAGCTCTGCCTTCCCCAACTAGCTCAAATGTAGATGCCTGCATTGTAGACACTGAAGGTTCAAAGCAGTAGCCCAGACAGAGCTGCCTAGTATCATTTGTGACCTCTGACAATCCGTTATCTGTGTATAAYCTGGCAGATAATACACAGGACATACAGCAGATCCACATTCCTATAGACCAGAAACTGGAGGCCAGACAGCATCTCAGATACTATTGGGCAGACTAGGTGAGCATGGCACTCCCTGAAGACCATTTCTCTCATACTGTTTCAGCCTTGTCCATCACCTTCACAATCTAATTAGGGACCTGATGCTTATACATTTGCCTAATGAATTTTTTTTAGCCTGTTGATACTCTTGTGGCAACAGATTGTAGAAGTTCACTACCTGCTGCATAAAAATGTGCTTTATAATTGTAAATATATCTCTTTATTTCAGTTCTACATCCACCTTATCCACCACCTTCATGAGTTTGTAAACCTCAGCTCTACTCCTGCCCTCAGCAGTCTCCTGTCCAAACTGAAGCTGCAGCCTTTATAGCCTCTTCTCATATAGCAGACATCCCATGCTCTTGATCATTTTAATTCCCTTCTCTAGACCTTCTTTAGCCTTGCCATGTCTTTTTTGAGGTGCAGAAACCAAAACTCCACCTAGCCTGTGGATGCACCTCTGACTCTGCAGTTTTGCTAGAAAAAAAAAAAAAAAAACGTGAACACAGAGCAACCTTCCAAATGAAAAGCAACACTGGACAACAGAAAGAAAATTAGAAAACCAGTAAGAATACCCTCCTAATGGGCAACAAGCATTTTGTTAGCTCAGTTGATAGTTGTTGGCAGATAGAATGGAAGAAAAAACAGTTGTAGATAAATTTTAAAATGAAGACATTATTTTTCATGTTACAAAACAAATATATTCACCTGTTGCATTGGGCCACGTAGCCTGTTCATTGTAAAAAGCATTTTCAAAATTACCTGGAAGGGGAAGTGCCTCCAATAGATTGATGCTGGATTTGTTCCACCTGACTGTCCCTCAATAAAGCCTATAATTGCCTCTCATTACTAAGATCAGCTTTTGAACAACAGGGGTGTTAATTAAACCAGGGACATCTTCCCATTTTATAGCTTTAGTTACAGCTGATAAAGAGAAAGAAAGCTTCAGAAAATGTGATTTTCCAGATGGTTACAGAGATGGCAGTTGGTGGAAACAGCTTTCACTTTGGGTTCTAAAGAGAATGGTTGGAGTGAAAAAAGATTTCTTTKGATATCATTATATCCCACTTACTAAAGATATCCACAAAGATATTTTAGGGAGATTATAAAACATTARTATTATATGCTTACAGACTATCTCACAGTTGAATTTCTGAAGTTCATCACMGACTTTGTAATTAACTCAGACTCACAACTCTCTCTTATAAGACAGGAATATATTCATATCCCTATTTTACAGATAGGAAAGTACTGTCACAAGCAGACTATAATTTCTCTCCAATTCACAAAAGTATACAAAAGATCCAGAAATTCTGATTTCTATTCTGCCCCGGAACATATTCCTCCTCAGTTTTCACAATATTAAATTATGTACCTCTTACCATATTTTGATCATGAAGCTGGRGGAAAGACAAGGCTTATTCATGAACTTGGAATAAGAGTTTACAAATAAACTCATGTGTAGGGGATCAGATTGATATATTTCTCCAGTCACATGTCTTTAAAGAGTAGGTACCTTAGTCATTGACTTCAGCACTCTATAATTAACGTTTTGAAAAGATCTCAAAGACCAAATTCTCAATTACTTTAGCACTACAGAATAGGTGAAAAACAAACCCCAACAGTTCACATTCTCCAAGATTCTATAAAGTTAAAATTTGAAATAAAGGCCTGCCTTTTTACCATCAGAGATTGCTCATGGGATGAAAGAGAAGGTCAGTGTTTGCCAGAGGAAGAGGTGCACAGAGACACATTCTGATAGGAAATAGTCCTCTGTGGTGGACGAGGTCTCTCTCCAAGTAGATAGGTTTCACTTGCATCAGGCATGAATAGGCAAAAGCAATTGCTTTGGTAGCAGATTTCAGCTACCAATATTCAGCCTAGGGACTTCTGTTAAATTCCTCCACACAAATGMCACTGTCCTTTTGCAGGTTATAGAGAGGGCTCCAAAAGAACAGTAAGAAACGCCAGGATTAAAGAGAAATAGAGCATTAGATTAAACATGGCATTGATATTTCTTTCTCTTCTGTGATGAAGGAAGAAAGGTCAAACAGAAGTGATTATAACTAGATTCAGAGAATGCATCCCCTAACGAGCCAAGGAACTGAGATAACAGAAAGGCTGCTCATGTGTTCAAAGGGGAGATGTCCATAATGCGATAYATCTGCTGTGTGCCAGGGAGCAAAACACTCAGGCCAGTTCTTTCTTCTGAAAATAGAGAGATTTCTGCTTATTTTGTAAATGGATAGGTCACCCCATCTATGTGATAAGAGAAATTCTTAAAGTTAGGAGGGGCTGTTCTGCTCACAGAGCATTAGGTTGAGCAGCAGAGCATCCTTGAGCTTTTGGAAAAATGGTCAAACCTTGTTATTTTATCTAACAGAATTCATTAGAAGGCCAGCTGCTCCTTATTTATAGGTTACAGTAATAGTATGTATTGATGGAGTGTATATAGACAGAGTTTTAYCTTGATCCGCATCTAGGAAAATACTTGTGCCTCCATCTAGTGTACTGTCCAGTGTGCTGTGTTCCACAATAGAGCAGCATGACCAGAGCAGGCAGACTTGTCTGATATTTAAGGAGAAAACATTTGAATGATCAAGGAGAGTCTAAATAACTTTCACCTTGACAGAAAGTGATTTCATTAGTGCCCTCTCTCTCTTTTATAATCCCTCTCAATTGTCTAAGCTTTCAAGACGGAACTTGTCTAGTTTGGYACCAAGAAGAATAGTTTGGAATGAAAAAATGTCATGTCTCAGAGTGTTATTCCAGTTTTGGAGTACAAAGCACCAATCTACCGCAAATGTCACCTCCTCCAAGTTATGGAAAAGGCTGCACTACAGATGTCAGGCAGAACTGCAGGAAGGTTTAGACAAGTGAGGCAAATGGTCAGACCATAGGAGCTTATACTAAATGGGTAATTTGTTGCTTGCTGTCTTCTCTGTCTTTGATTTTTTTCCAGCTCTTGTCCTCTCTCCTGTGGAAAGCTTATTTTCCACGGTGCCTTTCAAATGAGACCCAGAGGGAAACCCCTTACTACAGTTTATGCGAGGTCTACTCAAGAAGACAAGCACAGATAAGCTTCCCCTTGCTTCTAAAGAGACATCAGAGCAAGTGTGCTGGGGTACCAGGCCATGCCTGTAGCATGCAATAGAGCGCAGTGAATCCACAAGTGACCAGAAGGAGATGGCTAGGGAAAAATATGAGAATGGTAAAAGTATATAAGATATTTGTAGCTCAAGCACTTCTTGACCCAGGTATGGTTTCACTGTTCCTACAATGGATTTCTCTTCCACAACCTTGTCCATTCTCTCCTTGCATCTGCGYAAAATTTTTGCATCTACAGCATCCTGTGGCAAGGAAGTCCATAGATCAACCCTGTGTTCTTTAAAAAATCACCTCCACTTCTTTATTTTGAATGTCTCTCCAGCTAGTATGATTTCATGTCCATACCTCCTGTATAGAAGAGATTGTCTCTCTTTTGTAGATAGTTTATCAACACAGATGCAATGTTCTGCTCAGTTCAGGCCTTGAGCAAGTATCTCTGGCAGTGCACTGCTTCATGTGGATAGATCAGCTTGCTTAGATCTACATCAGTGATCTTTGCACCATGCTCAGCTGCAGGGTATATACATGCCCATAAAGTCTGAGTTGTCCTCCAACATGAATCCTCCTGAGTAATATTTTGCTTCTGGAACAAAAAGCATCTCAAAAAAAAAAAAAAACAATGCTATGCTATTGCAATGATGCACACTGCCCAGAATAAGGCAATTCATAGCAAAAATTAAACATTGTGAGGAAAAATCCTGAAGGTTTTCCATGTGTTATATCTACATAGTAACCATCTCTTTAAGACTGCAAGGCAATACCTACGCCAGCAAATTAAACTGGGCCAAGGGATGGATTCCAGCACCAGCTTGTGAYTGTCCACTTTGTTAAAGCACAGTTCCTGTCACAGCCTTGGCCTTTCCCAGCACTGTCCCAGGCAATGTCCTTGGAGGTTAGCATCAGTCTAGGACCACTCCAATCAAGCACCACGCTGGGGCAGTACGAGGATCTAGCTGTTACACATTCTCCATGCCACATCTGTTGGCCTCTGAAAAACAGGTCCTGTTCTAATCAGTAGCACAGATATAGACAATGTAGTGCAAGGTAAAGGGTGCTTCTCCATAGAGGGCTCTATTCTGTCAGCAGTTTGGGGGAGGTTTGTCTCTAGATATCTATTGATACCAGGCCAAATACATGGTCAGTGCTAAATGATAAAAATGAAATGTGGCAGTGATAAGTTATTTATAGTTAGTACTCAAGCCAGTGTGTAGCTGCAGAACAGTAAGCCTCATTCACATTTACATTCAATTTACAACAGGTTTTAGAGGTCTTGAATCTTGAAACAATGACATTCTGTATTATTCATGAGGGACATTTTGTTTCTCGCAGGAGTAGGTTTCTCCCATCATTCATCTACATATCATTCATCCCAGTGACGGACATTTGGGCCTGGTCTTCGACAACAGCTACTCCATTTCCATGACTCAAGCCTTTCTTACTCATGCTGGCAGTAGTTCTGAGTGTGAGATAATGAAAAGAAGATAATGGCACCTGTTACTCAGACAGGAAAGCATAATTCAGATTAAAACATCTTCCTGATGTTACACACTCACTTCAGAGGTTTATCTACGTCAGGGAAACTGCCACAAAGAACAGCCTGGGCTACTCGTGCTTTGAGCAGAGAGAAGAAATGATGCTGTCTTCATGGTATGAACAAAACTGCTTTCAAGAAGGACTGGGAAAGGAGTTTCTGCTATTTGACTCTGGTAACAGCAAAAAGACCCTCAGGGACAGGCATGACAAGCCACAAGGCTCAGGTTCCTGAGCAGCAGGGGAAAAAGCCCCATCATAGCTGGTGAATAACACATGCTAACATGTATGAATGACCAAGCAATTGCTAGAAAGCAATGAATGCTTGCAGACCCCACCTTTAGGATTGATCTTGGACCATGCGTGGTTAAACATCCCCTTAAACTTTTTTGCAAGAGCAGAACACTATCGCTAATTCCCTCTTTCTTGGGTGATTATATTCTATTTAATTGCATCTTCATTCAAAAATTTCAGTCAAAAGCACTCCTGTTCATTTCTTACCACAAACTTCAGCTCTCCACTGTTGGCAATGTTATTCAGCTGCAGAACTCCACCACAGTGGTGGTGAGAGATGGACAGAAATTTCATCTAACTGGTAGTTACCAACAACTCATTTACCAGCACAAAGCCATTCTTCTGTAAGAAAATCAGAGAGTAAATCATATCTCTGTCAGGAAAAGTGCTGATCTCTGTCCACCATAGCTTGATTCTGCTTTACCTGGATGTAAGTTGCCATCTTAATACATCAACCTCCTGGTAAAAGAGTATCTTTAACTTGCTCTCTCTTCTTTCTCCCACATATCTGGGCTCTCTCTAACACCTGCTGCATTTGTCCCTGAACATCTGCAGGACCCCCTTTTTCCTTCAATTCTCTTTCCAGTCCTTCAGGTATCTCACTCCAATATRTCACGTGCATAATGTCCTTTGGTTTTGTACAGCACTCCCCCTCCAATCTGCTTAAAACACAGTCTCTAAAATCAGGTCAAAGTGTGGCACTCCTATGGGCAGGTGAAGAAATATGAGACAGTATCATCTAAAGCTGCAAAGACATGAACAGAGAGAGTGAGAGAAGAAAGGATGTACCAGCACTAGCTGCACCCTCAGATCCAAAATCCCTTGACAAGGCTGACTCAGCCTCTCACCTCTGCTCTGTTGTGACTGCTTCCAAGTCCTGGCTGAAGAGATAAGGCCATGCTTGCCTGGAAATTACACTCACCGCTTCATATTGAATCAAGACCTACACAAGATCTCCTGTTACAAACAGCAAGGATGCAGCAGGCTTCTCTAGCTTTATTAAACGCAATATGAGCGCTGAAGTCTTTTCTTGTTGMTCTTGGAACCAAGCTTTCAAAATGTTCAGGGAAAACAACTTCAAATGAAGGTCAGTAGAGCTCTGATTGRATAGGCAGACACACACAAATACAYATGCRGCCCAGCAGAGAAGTAGGGAGGAGRAGGTTTGGTTCTCCTCTGATCCACTGACTTGCAGGTCAGATSGCAGCTGAAGCCTTTTTTCTTGTAGGTGGGTGGTCAGTCCTGACCAGTGAACATTGTGAATCAGGAYAGATGACTGCCTCAGCCTATGAAGTTAGCCCAGAAATAGCGATTTCTGTAAGCACATTCAGCACATCAGGCCAAATGAGCTACCTGTCAGCGAACTGAGTGGCRGCAGCCCGATAGCCAAGGCTCATCAAAAATCAGGTTGAAGGGCTCAACAAAAATACTGGTAAATACTGCTGTATCAGCAACACTATCCTCAAAGCCATGCGTCCCTCCACAACACTGGCTTCTCTAGCCTCCCGTTTCCTAACTCTCTCCATTGCAGACTGGTCTACAGTCATCATGCATTGCCTTGCTGTCATAGACCTTCTGCTTTATGAAACTGGAACCCATGAATGGCATCTCTGAATGGCAGCACAGCCCTCAGTTKTATCAGCCACTCCTCCCAGCTAGGTATCATCAGYAAACTTGCTGAGGAGGCACTCCGTCCCCTCATCCAGGTCATTGATGAATAAGTTGAGTAAGACTGGACCCAGCACTGACTCGCTGGGGACATTGCTAGCTACAGGCCTCCAGCTAGACTCTGCAGCATTGATGACAACCCTCTGAGCTCTGCCATTCAAATATTTCTTAATCCACCTCACCGTCCACCATAGAAAGCCTTGCTGAAGTCAAGGTACGCAACATCCACTGCTCTCCCTTCACCTACCCAGCCAGTCATGCCAGCCTAGAAGGCTATCATGCTTGAAGGCTATCCATGCTAGAAAGTTATCCATGCTGACTACTCCTGACCACCTTCTTCTCCCCCACATGTTCAGAGATGGCATTTAGAATCAGTTGTTCCATCACATTTGCAGGGATGGAGGTGAGGCTGACTGGCCTGTAGTTTCCTGGGTTCTCTTTCTTGCCCCTTTTTAAGAAAGGAGTGACACTGGCTTTCTTCCAGTCCTCAGGCACCTCTCCTGTTCTCCATTACCTTTCAAAGATTTGACCTTTCATACACATTCAGTAACTCTGCCTTCTCTGTATCCTTCGTCACCAGGCCATCCACCCCACTCAGTAGTGGGCCCACATTTTCTCTAATCTTCTTTTTA
Source organism: Rhea americana (assembly GCF_003343005.1). NCBI lineage: Eukaryota > Metazoa > Chordata > Aves > Rheiformes > Rheidae > Rhea > Rhea americana. The sequence continues at coordinate 20,102,244 of NW_028185037.1, forward strand.
CTATTGATGTGTTTGAAGAAGCCCTTGTTGTCCTGGACATCCCTTGCCAGATTTAATTACACATGGGCCTTTAGCCTTCCTTGTCGCATCCCTGCATACTCTGACAACATTCTTATATTCCTCCCAAAATTCTTAGAGGATCAAGGCAGRCAGAGTGTCTCAGTCCCAGTAAGGCTGTCAGTAAGGTCACCTCCATGGCAGACACCAGAGAAYTGTGTTTCTGACGTTCTCAAACTGCACAGATTTGGGTTACTTTCTCCTTCCCCGCCTGAAGTCCAACAGCAACATAAATACATTTTTGAGGGTCTCAGGCCAGAAAGAAAAAGACAAGAGATGAGCTCTCCTCCTGCCCTAAGGATCGCTACTGGGGGGRGGGGGGGGAAGAGGGGAGGGAGAAGTAGTGTTCATTCATTTTGCTGGGGCAGAGTAGCAGTAGCCAAATGTGCTCATTTAACCATACGCCCATCAAAGGTGAGCGCCCAGGCAGTTTCCACTTTCTTCACAACCAGAGAGACTTGGAGGATTCTCTGCTTCTCCTGGGAARCATTTCATGCTTCTCCTGCACCCCACAACCCTGAGGGGGACACTGTTCCCCCATCTTGAGACCTGTTGCTTCTGTCTACTGGGGAAGCATAGAGTTGATCACAACATTTGGGCCTTTCAGATACCCACTGGGGCAATGCGAGAATAGGCTCACAAGTTTACACCACTGCATAAGAAGATTTTTTTGAAAAATAGTTCTGTTTTTATCCTCATTTCTTGATAAGGCTGAGCCACATATATATATTTCTCTACCCATCTGTCTTTCCTCCTCAATTGCTTTGAAGTCACTCATCAATTTCCAGTACTTAAAAGAAGTTGTAATGTGAACTTGATAGTAATCTGTTCTGTTGGGCCTGCCATCTGGCCAATCTGTGAATATACACAAAGAGTCCAAAAAAATCAACACACCCACAGTCCAAATCCTGCTACAAATCCATCAGCTTCCTGTCTGGCCAGTTAAAGGCAAAAAAAAAAAAAAAAAGAAAAAAAGAAAAGAAAAGAAAAAGAGAAAAACAGGAGCAGGGCGACCTGCAAGATAGAAAGAGATGTGGGGCCATGGGAGATGGGAGAAAACTAGAGAGATGTGTCTCCATCATCTTATGACACATCCTGTGATGTGATGCCTGTCCTCTTACAAGGGGAAGACTGTAGATAAGGTTCAAGAGTAATGGTGGATTTTATTGCAGAACACAGGAAAATGGRTGTCATTAGTTCTGCTGCTCAGGAAACCGCTTATTTCTAGCAAAAGCTAAAACTTGCAAAATGTTGCTTTAAAAAATAAAATGTTTGAGAGTTCTACATCTTTTTTTCGGGGGGGGGCATATACAACTTTTCCATTTTTCTCAGTAAAAATTTAATTCAGTAAAAACRGTTCTTAAACAAAGGAAAGAAGAAATTTTCAAAAGGCTACAAAAAACACTGACAATCTTTTTTTGCTTGTCTGTGTGCTGCAGACACAGAAGACTTGATTGTCTCAAACCTGCTTTTGTTGAACTTAYACAGCTTCTACTTGTACTCCTTAGATAAGAGGTAACTGCAATCATTGACAATTCTTTTGCATAAGAAGGTAGAGCATCCAAAGTAACTGCTTCCTGGTATAACATCCCTGGAGTCCCAGGAAGTCAAGGATACAAATACTTGTTAGTTGTTACTGTCCTGCCATAACAATTATCATCTCTACTCATCTCTGCAGTGATGTCTGTAGTGGAATGATCTCCACATTTGCCCCAGATACTGAAAGGGGGTACAACACTAGTGGCAATAAAGGTTGTGTTGCTAGTGATGCTGAACATACCCTTGAGAAATGAGTTATTCTTTCTCCTGAATTAAAANCAGCAAGAGCATTATACCTTCCATCCAGCCACTGCCTCCCATACTTTCCCCAGCTCCTGGCTTGCAGAACAAGCTATGTGGTTTCCTCTGTCTGGGAAAAGAGACTGGGAAGAGAGAAAAGATCTTTTCTCCASCTCTGTGAGGAGACAGGAACTGAAAAGGGCCATTATTCTAGTAACAGATATAGTAATACCTTTCCCCGACTCTTTCCTAAACCAACAGTGATTTGGTTCTGGATTTCCAGCTGGTCAGTTGTTGACAGTTCCCTGGACTGCAGCTGAGCMTGGCCAGCTTTCTAAAGAAATCAGCAACAGTACAAATCAGCAGCAGGAAAGAGTGATCAGCAGACTACCTGAATTCTCRTAACAGCAAGAATAACAAACCTCCAATCTAAGGACAGGCAGGTTGACAGTGACTCTTTGGGTTCAGAAGTCTTGGGAGCTTCACAGTAACCACCAAGTGATCTGGTTCTCTGCTCCCTACACATCACAGACTCATGTATTTTAGGGCTGTGCAGCATTAAAGCTTTTCATTTGGACTACAGTGTGTTTAATATCTCTTTGGCACTGAGAGATTTGTGACTGCACAAAGCCCTGTAGCATTTCTGAGTCAACATTTTCCCACTCAACTCAAGCTCTCTATCTCTGACTCTACCCCTGCACGCCTTTTCTCCACTTCCTCCCCTCCATTTTGTTCTCTGGAACAGTCAGGTTTGACCTGAGGCTCACATCACATTAGACCAAGACAAATCATGCCCAGAACAAGATCTCAATCTGAAGAGAATCGTAGCAACCACTAGGAAAAGACTTATCAGATCATGTTATCTATTCCTGGGGGCTGGCACATGATTGTTCCCTACAAAATATTCTCCAGGGCTTTGTCCAGTTTTGTTTAAATGATTGAAATAACAGGGTTTCAGCTCCTTCCCTTAGGAAACTATTCCTCTGTCTAGCAGACCCAGCTATTAGGAAGGTTTTTTTGATACACAGCCTGTATTCTTCTTTGCTCTCCTGTAGCACAGTGCTCTTTTACAGCACTCATTCCAATCCCCTCCCCCTTCCTATTTCTCTCCATCACTGTTCACTCCTTATACTGCTYGGAGATAGTCACAGCTTCATCCCTTAGTCAGTATTAGATATGGAATTCTTCGGGGCAGAGTCCTGCAGCAAGGAAGACAATACATGTTTTATAAGTTATACACAGACTCAGCTTTTAAGTATTTCCTCAGAAACATTTAAGGAGTAGCTAACGAGCCGCTAAAAATGYGGACATTCTTACCACACTTCTTTGAGATCCTTCCTGCTCTTCAGCAATTTTCCAGGATCTTTGCTAGAAATGTGCACAGTCTTCAAAGACGCAGGGCTACAATAAGCAGGATTATCAGTTTCCCCCTCCTTGCCAAATGTAACCTTTGAGTATGTGCCTCTAACTAGCTACTGTTATAACATAATCTCATTGCATTACAAACTCTTTTTGATGCCTCYATTTCTTCACATCCAAAAGCCTCCTACTGCATATATGTCAGTACTATTTYCCCTCAATTTGCTTCATAAATGGCCTTCTCACCCCTCTTTAATTGAGATATTGATAGGCAGATTACTGGCGGACAGTTCATCAGTTTATTGGTGATGACCTAAGAACTCTCAGTGAGGGCGGAAGGGTGAAGGACTCCCTGCCTGCAGGGCTTAGGATTATCCCACCAGYACTCTTGAGGGCCAGGGAAAAATAAGTCAGTAAGAAGGGTAGGGGCTCATGTCTTAATGTGAGGCCAAAAGTGAATGGGTTTCTTCTTCCTTTCCTTTTTTATGCTCTGATGACAGAAAGGGAGTATGAGAAATTTCTGCTTTGTTTGTTYAGAGGGTTACTTGTTTTCAAGCTAAAAATACACGAAGTCTGAGCCTTGACAGGGTTTACAACCTTCAGCCTTCAACCCTGCTGAACGCCYGAGACCTCTCTCAGTCTGACACTGCCAGGGCTTGGATGCTGATTCTTAACAAAACCCCTGCTAAATAAWTGTTACTGAAGGTCAGCAAAAAGCAGAGTGGCTCAAAACATTGAACACAAATCTTTCCGGCCAGAGTAACCACCTCCTCCGTACCTGTGGTGTCATTATCCACTGCAGTCCACAGAGCTTTGTTTGCAAATCGGAGCGACATCAATTGCTGTTAAAGCTCATCTAGTAAAACACAGCACGTCCAGAGGAGCCCTCTGAGAGGCAAAGGCTGCCATTTGTTCGGCTGTGATTTCACTACAGCAATTACATTTTGCCTCTATGACTCCCCTCTTCTCTATGAAACTAAGAGACTTATGAGAGCACAGATAATTTGTTATGAGTTTGCCGGTGTATCTGCTTTTATTTCCTGCTGTATCTACTGAAGATTGTTCCCTTGTGGGAGAAAAAAAAGGATATTTTGCAAACTTTTAGAAAACACTTATAGGCACCTGCTATCTCCTTTCTGCTTTCAGAGAAACAAGGGTTTCCCCTATCAGAAGGGTAGCTAATGGAAGGCTTAGTGATTCTCACTATGTTTAATGGGTCCACACTAGAAAAACACACCAGTAAATTAAATAGGAGGCATGACTTTTACTAATACAGTTAAACTGATACAAGCTCTGCTCCGGACCTGGACAAAGTTATAGAGATGTAAAAGTGCTTGTTCCAGTGCAGTTTCTGTGTCAGCAGGTGAACAGTCGAGCGTGCAGGAACTAGCAATTCCACTTCTTTCTCCTTTGCTTTTCTGTCTCTTTTTTGTTTTGTTTTGTTTTTGTGATTACAATACGRGAATTAGGCAGCTACACAACAGCCTTGGGCTTTGAAGGGTCTTTTCTAGTTTCAGTAATGATGCTAAATGCTAGTTTTCCTGGTTCTAGATCCTTGCAACCATATACTCCTTTACATCGGTTCAAGCATTTATTTTACCCTCTTCTGAAAAAAAGCTCTCAAACATGAATTTTTACTTGGGCGGGCTGCAGTTTTGGCCAATGCGTATTTTCCCTGCAGACATTCTAATTTTCCAGCAGCTTTATTAGCTGAAACCTGGCTTCAGTGATCTGACAGCCAGACCAAGTGAAGTCCACCATAATTCCGCCCCCATTACATCGCATATAGATCAAGCAGTGATTCAATCAGATTTATAGACAGATTTGATTAAAAGGGTATATGTATTTCATTAAAAAAGACCAATGCTAAGTTCAAATGCTTTGAATTGGGCTTATTCTTTCCAATGTAAGATTTTTGATTTCTGTTGCTCATACTCTCAAAACACAATTATGCTGGAAAAGGCCAGCAAAAGGAGATTTCTCAAGTTTCCTTTCAAAATGTCAAGTGTGTTCAGTCTTTGAAAACCTGAAATAATTCAACTAAAACACTTCTGTGATGGAAAAAGTTCAATTTTGACTGAGAATGCCTTTTCAAAATTTGGAAACAGAAACATTGATGGAAATATATTGCCCAGCCTTACTACCCAGTCCAGTTGCTCACTGAGCCAGTACTAAGTCTGGCTTAGATTTATCCTTGGACTTTGAAGACAGAAGAGCTAAGCTAATAGGTGAACTGAAGCAAAAGTTTTACATTATTCAGGGTTACGTGAGAGAAGATTTGCTGGAATTGCAGTATCAAGGTAATTACGATGCTACAGTTATACTGGTCTAACATACTGGGCTGACACTTTTCTTTGGAGTCACCTCATCTTTTTTTTTTTTTTTTCCCAAATAGTAGCTTTCATCTCAAATAAGCAAGCCCACCTGAGGTATATACAGACTGACAGTACCTTTCCCTGCCAATGCAATCCAGAGGCTTTTCTCATGTGATACTGTCCCAATCAGCAGAAACTGTACAAAATCAGGCAGATATTTTAGGAACTTGAGACTAAGATACATTAAACCCAGAACGTACTTTCACATACAATGGAAATCCCCTTCATAAAAAGATGGAGCTCTATCTCAGTTAGGATTTTTGTCTCCACTAATCCAGCTGAAAGGCTGTCCTTAAACTCACTCCTCTTATGGCTAAAAATATTCCTATTTTCAGCCCAAATTTATTCATAGTCTGCTTGTTCCCATATAAATAAAGCTTTTAGTTAAACAGCTCTCCTCCTAGTTTGCTTCCCCTACTGCTATAGATTCATAAAGAGCAGCCATATTCCACCAGCATTTCTTTTCCTAGGATGAATAAGGCAGTCTCTTCTAGTTTCCTGCCTAACTGCTAACTAACTGCCCTCCTAACTGCTTTCATAGCATTTTGCATCTTTCCAGTTTGAATTCAATTTTCTTGTGTGTGGACAACCCAAATTTAGACRCAGAAACACAGAAGTTCAAAGCTCCATTTGTACAGATTTAGAACAGTACTTTATCCAGTTTTGTACAGATCTTGGAGATAGCACTGACAGGAAAGTTGAGACAAAATACTGAGTCTTGAACTTACCTGTCTTTGGGTCATAGTACTAAACTTCCATGTGACCATATTTTGTCTCACACTGACAGAAATAGAGTAATCTTTCTCGGTAACCGTGAACTCACAGCACTATAATTCCAGTAGTCGTGAGTTTATGGCTCAAGTGAAGACGGGTGCTTGAGCTAAGGTCCACATTAGCATTCCACAAGTGGATGCTAAAAAGAAACTTTCCAGATGCTGCAAGCTGCTCTCTAGCAAATGACCCATGAAAAGCAGGACGGGTTTTTGCGCGCTACTGAATCTTGAAGCTGACAGGCATATCCCAGTTAGCTATTCTAAATGTGGCTCAGTTTAACCTCCTCAACACATCTTCAGTTACCAACGAATCTTTTTGCTGAGGCTAATTTGAGGTCTTTTACCTCCTCTTTTATTTCTTTATTGTTTACGAACATCCACCTTTTCCACGTCAGTCCTGATAAGCACATGGAGCAGCAAGATTGCAGGAGGCAGCAGAGCGAGACACCATTTAGTGTACCTGACTAGGCATAATCAGAGCAATCCATCACTTCAGTTTTCTATTCCCGGAGAACAGGAGTAGTCCAACTGAGTGGGAGGAAAGGAGAAGCAACTTACMAAACTTCTTCAGACTATAACCCTTCACCATTTCTCTTTTGCAGGGTCAAAATCCTACTGTATTATTCTAATATCATGACCAAGTGTTTTCCTCTATAAAAAAAGATAATTCCAGAATTTAGTGCAGCCTGACGAAGTACTTCATATGACATTCCTGAGCACTTGTAATCATCATTAATCATTAATCATTGCTCTTTGTATAGCTTTTGTCCCTGAGAACCTCCATTATGGTCCAAGACCCCACAGTGGTAAGGGCTCTATAAATGACACGGAATTACATGAGATGGTTCCTGACTCTTCACAACACTTTTGCGACATTGAGCACTACCACCTGCAGTTTACACGATGGGGATATCAGAGAAAGAGAGGGATTAATCACGAAGAATATAGCTCAGCCTCAGAGTTTGACACCTYGAAAAAAGGCCATGTAATAAAGAGAATCGTTAATGTATTCAGTAAGGGAGAAAACTTACTACTAGGAATATTTTTTTTGCTTTGGATATATTAGTAGCAATAAGTTTGTTCTGGACAAAGCCCTCTCTTAACATTTTCTAGAATCACTCCCCAGTGACATGGAGATCAGGCAAGATAACAGTAACTTGCCATCTTTACTTTCCACTGCTCAAATTCTTCTGTAAATCTTCTCTGTTAACCCAAGTAACTCTGCTGACTTCAGCACTTTACTCTGGATTGGGAAGAGTAACTGCCAGTGGAATTTGGCTCAGCAATGGAGCTAATTCTCCTCTTGCGCAGTATATGAAAGCAAATGGCTTGTAAGATATGAAAGTCTGGCTTCCAGCTGATGTTAGTAAAGCTTAGTTTTGACCAGACCAGCTAAATAGAGGTTCCCTTCTGGTCCAGCTAGCACAATGTGATTTAAGTCTTGGTTTCAGCTCCACTCCTAAACTTCGAGAGCAGCACCTCTGAGGGTCCACTATCTGCCTATAAGACACAATCACCTTTTGTTTGCTGCACGACCCCTCTCATTCATGCCTTGTATTTCTAGTATGATATTACCTAAAACTCCTTAGTTTGGGAGTGGAGTTGCAGACACATGCTTAAGTTTGGCTTCCCTGTAAGGATCTTAGTGGAACTTCATAGAAGTCAAGTTTCCTCATCTGTGCTTTTCCTACAATCTACATATATAAACAATAGCTTCTTCTTGTTTGTTTGTAAGTCTTGGAAGTGACAGCTCCACTTCCTTAACTCATTTGCTGTGGGGACTCCATTTGCTTTGCAAAGCCCTAAACTGTTGGATGGAGCTTTTGTTCCAGCCACATGTGCTCACACTACAACTGAAGCTGTAAGTACTGAACATCTCTCGACTTCCTGACTGAGTAGTAGCAGCAGAATTACAAGSTGGGCAGTGCTTTCTTTATCTTTGCGAAGGACCAGCTCTCAGCCTGAAAGAACATGTCTCTGAGAAAACTCTAGTAAATAAGAGCACATCTGCTGGCTAACTGAATTGCTTTTCTTATTAGGCTAATGTATAGTATATGACCTAAAGACAGARAAGCTTTTCTTTTTTCAAAAGAAAAAAATCTGCTTTGGCAATACGTATCTAAGATATAGACTGCTATATCCATTGCCCTGTTTTTTCCTATCTGTTTTTCTCCTACCTCTTTTCCATACCTTCTACCTTCTTGTTGGCATTCCTCTTCTTTCCCTGCTCCATCTAAATTTTAGTCCCATGACATTCTCTTGCCTGTCTCCTACTTGTCTGGATTTGTTGCAATCTCCTTCTCCTTTTTGCTTTTTCTCTACTCTCACTCATGCCCACATTCCTCTCATTCCCATCCGCCTCTTCTTCATTCTCTTCTATCGTAACTATTATCAACACCTACCTCCTTAGACAACACACACAGTTTAAAGAACTGCATAGTGTATAACCACTCTGTACAGCAGTTTTATGACCAAAACAGCCAACTATAAACTACCAGCCTTATCTTTGCAGACAGGATTAATTCTGGCATGATGCATTATAAAATTAGTCATCCTTGGCAAAGCTACTGGCCTGTAGTTTTCACAAGAACACAATTAAACRGCATTTGCACAGTCAAGCTAGAGCAAAGCTAAGAGCAGACAGACATCAAGAAGTTATTAGATTAGGAAATAAAACAACCACGTCTTGGTTAGCTCAAGCGTTTGAAAGCATTATACAACATTTCAGAGATAATACAGGCAAAATGGAGCTGCTCCAAGGCACTTGCCTTCCCTTCCTCCCTCCCTACCCAGCCACAGGGAAGCACATGCAGCAACAGCAAATGAAATGCAGAGGGAAGTTGCCACCAGATCTCCAGACTTTTGGTTTGCTCAGAAGGTAACTTCCACTGCATCACAGAAAAGGTTAAATCAGTGGGGACTCTGGAGCATGCAAACAACCTGTGGTCTCTTCTAATTAAACACACGTGCATATATCATAGCAAGAGCCTCTCTCTCACCCCAGGGCTAGATCCTCAGCTCATGTAAGTCACCAGAATKCCTCATGACTTTGATTTATGTTGGCTAAAACTCCAGTTTCAGAACTGCTATGTATATGCTAGCATAACTGTGGYGAGTATCTGAGCCTAAAGCCTTATTCAGACATGGGTTTTCACTCTGAATTTAGGCACTTGCATATACATCTACATCAGTAACAGTTCAAGTCTCACTATTCCTCCAAATCAGCTTTGGATTCTCAATGGACAGTAACTCCGAAGGTGTTCCCACAAGGTCCACCCTGTTAGAGCACTCTCCCCACCAGGCTACACTCCAAAGGAAACAAAACTGAGCCATTTTTTCTCAGCGTGCTCCACTTTTCCATCACAAAAGTCCCCCAAACCATTGAATTTGGCACAAATTTTGAAGAAGACTACACACACACAGAAGAGCTCAACCCCACCAGAGTTCACAAAACCTGGAACTTGGTTTGCTCACATAAATTGAAAAAGTTAAACATTTGTCCAACTGCCTTTAAGCAGCTATTGCTTGTGAGAAAGCAAGTATTACTACTGGTAGGGAACCAAGGATTCTACTCTAGTCCTTGTTTAGAGGTGAGGAGATAAGAGACCTTGGTTTTATGATAAAATCTATAGTCCCTTGARGTCTGTCAAGACATGGTGAGGCCGAGTGCCCCGAGCATTCAAAGCAGTATGCTGTGATAATGTGTACTCTGGGAACCAAGTTCAACCTTTCAAAACCTGCWCAAGTTTTATATGTGAAACTTGTTCAGTACAGCTCTGTTTTTCTGCCTAGCCACAGCCAAAGGAGCAAAACCCARGAGCAGATCAGCTTAATTTACTGCTCTTTAAAAAGAGACACCAGCCTTCAATTTATCTCTATCAAGAGAAAAAATATCGAAGCTCCTCAAATGAAAAGCCCTGCAGGATTTTGCCCGCGTGAATGTGGAATAGAGATTTGACAATAAAAAAGACATTTCATTTGTCTTATTAGTGGCTGACTACTGTAGAAGGTGTTCAATCAATTAGACTGATCTTGGACTCCTGAATTATTGATAAAGCTGCATTATACTCTCAAATGCTTTTAGCTTAATTGGCCAACCCATCATCGCTTCATTTTCTTTTTCTTATGTATATAATTTTTTGTTGTTTCKTTTTTTTTTTTTTTTTTAACTATAGCAGCTTGCTAGCAGCTGACCCTCTTATTCTGGTGTTACTGACAGCACTGCTGATGCCAGTTGGGGGGAGTGAGTGCTGCAGCCGTGGCTGGGCTGTGCTCACACATTGCAGTAGGCAGACTACATGAAAATAGTRCTGGCTTCCCCCAGAGACTGAACCGGACTGGAGAGAGGGAAACAACRGCTTCTGTCTATGAAAGAGAAGCGCGAGGGAGATCAGAGATATGTCCCAYGTCTGCCTCCTGCTTAATCTTTTCGTTTTCCAGCTCTCAGTCCCTTTCCAGGCCCTTCCCTTCATATCTCTTCTCTTTCTGCCCGCTTTCCTTCTGCCCTGATGTAGAAACACAACACAACTCCTATCTGGAGTTYGTCTGGACCAGCATGCTGTCTCCAGCAGCAGCTGGGGGGTGGCCTTCTCCTCCCACCTGTTGCAATAACTGTTCCTCCCAAACTCTGTTAATTTTGCCCTCTCATTTCCTCCTCTTTACTCTCAGTACCTTCCAGTCTCTCCACATTTCCCCCTCATCATCATCTCTCATCTCTTACACCCCCTCCGCCACTTCCCAGAGTGGGCCCATTCTCTCCCCTCCTCCATTAGTGGCCTGGAGTGGGCAGCTTGGTGTAAAAGTCAGCAGTATTTGGTAACACAAGCAAAACAGCCAGTTAAATGCAGCCAAGAGAGATAAGTATCGTTATTTGCATGAGCTTTGAGTAATCCAGTCTGCACACAAGCTCTGAACTGCACTGACCTTGATTGTTTAACTCTCATTGACAGATTGGGACATTAGCAAAGACAGATTCACTGTATTTGAGCATTCTCCATATTTAATAGACATCTTAAATGTCTTTAAAGTGTGGTTCCTTGTTACTCTTTTGCAGGCTAATCTAAAGCAGAGATACAAGCACAAATGGATTTATAAGTACTTGGGAGCTATTTCACAATAAGAGAAGAAAAAAGGAACGTAATAAGACATGTGATGGGAAAGGATAGGAAGAAAAATATGAGCAAAGAAAACGAGAGCTGAAAAAGAGAAGAGAGGTTATGAAGAGAKAAAAAGAAGAGAGAGAAGACAAGAAAATGAGAAGAAAAAAGATGAGAAAAGCTTGACAGCAAAAAAAAAAAAAGATAGATATACAGTGTAAGTGTCTGGAAGAACTAGAACTCCTGGTGCTAGATTTGAAATGGATTATTTCTGTGATAACAGTAACATGATAGTATCAGTATTCTGACTAGACCACAGTACTGGGGGTTATGATCTGAGAGAGAAATAAAAGCTATAATGGTAAAACAGCAGTGTAAGTGAGTAATATAAGTGCTTGTAAGAGATTGAAAAACTAGAACATGGTTATAACAGGATCCATCCAAATATAATTAAGTTCCTGGGATGTTGTGACAGATCTCTGCCATTGGATCTAGATGTGACTAGAGATCTCTTGGAAATTATTAGAAAGATGAATAATACTGAGAATATGTCATTATTCAATTTTCTAGATTTCAACTGGAGAATTATTGTTACTTGCAATATTGGATCTCAGTCCTTCCTGGATCWAATGGGCAATAGATTTTCCACACACACACTGAAACAGTGCTGGAGTCAGCAAGCAGCAATTCTGTTTTAGGCTTGGTTTTGATGAACAGTGAGGACACTACAGAAAAAAAAGATCATAGAAATAGCTCTGACCAACTGTTCACTAGTATTATTTAAATTAAATAGAAGGATAGAAGGAAACAAAAGTAGGTCTGCAACCCAGGTCCTCAGTTTCCAAAGTGCAAATGCTGAAGAATTAAAGGGAAGTAGTTAGTGAGTCACTTGGTGTGAAGAACTCAGGGATGATAAAAAAGAAGCTTGAAACTTCTGCATGACAAGTGTGCAAAGAATACTGCCATCTTTGTCTTCAAGGGAAAAATTGAGAGAAAAGCATTCCCCACCTAGCTGATAACTACCTCAAGCTAGATAAATAAATAAATAAAAAGAGAAGCATTTATAAGGACTAGAAAAAGGACAAAAATCAACAAATCCACGTCTTCTAGATCTGTATATGTAAGGATAAGATGTCACCTGCCTAATGAACATTAAAACAAATAGAAAAGAGTTTTTTGGCTGTATAAGAAAAGAAAGGTATCTCGAGAMTAAGGTTAGGAATAGGATGAGCCATGCAATAAAAGAAAACATTGCTTTGCTTCAGCAAAAAGGCAGCTACTACATGCTCAGGCAAAAACCAGATGGAGATCAGTATCTGGGATAGATAACCTGGAACAACTCATGAAGAGCCCTATGTCCTCAAATGTAGAATATCCCTATATGAGAACTCTCTCTCTCAAAAAAAAGAAAAAGAAAAAGAAAAGAAAAATAAATTGCTAGTGTGTTTCTTATTCCACTCCAGTAAAAAAATTAATATGCCCTACAAATACAATCCTTAGTGAAAATGAGAGATACTAAATGAGTAAATAAGAAATGCCAACAGGTTGTATGGAAAGAGAGAGAATTGAGCTAGGAGTTAACGGCCGTCGTCTGTCACTGTRGTTAAAAAGACGCCTGAATAGCAGCTTATGACTGAGGCAAGTCTTTAGGATAATCCTGGGTAAGCAAATACATATCAGAGGAAGAAGCAGATKAGACAGAGGCAGACATACACAAACCGCTGCAGGCTACAAACACGGGACGGGCCAGGCAGSTGGCCAAGGCTGCAAGAGCAAAAGCCTTGCATGAAAAAGGTCCCATCCCAACAAGCACAGGTGGAGCTCCTCAAGGTGCAGCTGATTTTATTTAGTATTTTCGTTTGTGTTTCTGGCACTGGAAGTGGGATTCCAATGACGAGACATGCTAGCTAGCAAGACTCACAAACACGTTTGCAATAAAGGTGGGTCTGTGGCTAACATGGCCAAAAAATAAAACGAGTCCATTTGGAAAGTTTGTGTATTCAGCAAGCTCCCCTAATAACACAGGAAGTCTGCCAGCCCCTTTCCTGCTGCAAAACGCAGCCTGAGGACTGGAAAAGAGCTGAAATGCAAGGAAAACACTATCCTGGAAAGGTGTCTGCCTCTCCAAATACAGAGCACTGAACTAGCACGGACCTTGCGGCCAAGACAGTGCAGCCCCTCTCAAGCACCCTAAAACCACGCTCTGTCAAGAGTGAACGACCAAATGTAGCAGCACACTCGGCGAGGCCGACCTCGGTTCCCGCTGACTTGAAGAAGATTCAGAGCACAGGTGCTGTGAGCTGCCTCTCACTAGGTCAATGCCAACAGAGACAAATTGTACGGGAACGAGGAGGTGCCTTGCTTACACCAAGGAAGCCCTGGAGAATGATTTCATTCACATTAAATCTCCTTCCTTATCAGTGCTTATAGCAATAAGCTGAGCTGTTCTTCTATTAATTTAATTCCACTGATTGAAGTTATCCTCAACTTTCTGTGTATAAGAGCAGAACTGGGTCCAAATTTTCTTTGCTGCTTCTTCCACTATATCGTCCTGATTTTACCTTTCTCTGTCTAAGTTTGTCATGGCTCTAAAAGCCATCCTGAAAGATTCCATTTTATAATGTGCTTTCCTTGCCCACTCTTTTGGGTSAGCCACTGAGAAACTCCCATTCTCCAAAACGACGTGCTACATAGGCCCAGCGAGCTGGAGCTGCTGGAGGCTTCCGGATGGGCTTAGTTTGAGGTTACCCTAAGCAGCAGGTCTACCCCATGGCAACACYACAAGATCCTGGCTGCTCTTAGTACTGCATGGCCCCCTTCCTGCCCAAGGGCTGGCAAGATGGTATATGTTTAGATCTCAGCATATTCTCAAGTCCGGACTTGAGACATATCCAGAGCGCAAAGAAATGCAAATTGTCAGGTCAAGGTTCAAGTCTCAGAAGGCCAAAATAGTCTTTGTTTTCTGTATTTGAGGTGCTCAGATATTAATTCGGTAGAGGCACAGATGTATGTGGGATTAAAGCTGCTCAAAATATTTTTGGCGTAGCATAGTGAACTACTAACAAGTGAGAACCTGAATGAATACATGCAAGTTTGGATAAAAATTATTTAAAAAAAAAATGATCTTTGAAAAAAAAAAAGAAAAAAGAAAAGAAAAAGGCAGAAACCACCTTTCCTTCCAGCAGAACAGCTTTCAGAAATGAGTATAATTCCCTCTTTCTGGATTTTTGGTGATGCATTTTGCACAGTGGGCACATCAACATACAAACATATAACATTTTTTAACCTTTAATGTAAAAACTGAAATTCTGATTTTGGCCTAGTGCTCTGGGAGAGGCCAGAAAAGGATCTCCCTGCTGAGCCAAGGCAAAGCCAATTATAACATGGCTTTGGTGTCACCACATGGCATTATGGCTCCATACATGGCCAGTACCTCCCTAGGGACAGAGTATTAGTGCCCCAAACCCTCCATATTAGCATTGCTTACCCTCACCACCAGCATAGACAGCCTGACACAGAAGCAAACTAAGCAGCAATGCATTCATGATGTCAAGGAATTTTAGGAATAGTTTTAGTTTTCCTATACAGAGCTAATACCAAGCATTTTCCAACACATTTCTTCCTATTACTTAAGCTATTATGATCATGACCCCAGGCATTTCCTGGGGACCAAAGACTAGCTGAAAGTACCATGCACACAGACCATTAACCCCAGACTGTTGTTACCTGCCAGCTTGAGCTTGGCAGACCCCTGGTCAAGGTCTCCATAATACAGATAAGTACTATGAAAGTTCCTTTAGCACAGGCAAGCCCAGAGGAGTGCTCAGCAGGTAGGCTGGCTGGTGAATGTAGCTAAGGAGAGAAGGCTTCAGACCACTTTCATTCCCTAACTCTGATGATTTTAACCTATCCTTCACTTCTTTTAGGAAGCAGTCTTCCTTCACATCAAAGATTTAAAAGGGAGGGGTAGTGTTTAAGGCCTGGGAGTRTAATTCATCACCTTTCAGCCAGGGCGTGGAAAAATGCCAGCTCTTTTCTCATTAGCTCTAGAGGTAAGAAAAAATGAGAGGGAAGCTCCCTTTGGACTGACTGGGGCAGAGGAAAAGGGTGCAAAGAGACATCAGGACTCTGGAGAAGATTTCCTTCCAAGACCTCTTTCACAGTCTTCCAGGGGTTATGGTGTAACCACAGTTACAGAAAGAGCACTGGCTGAGGGTCCCTCAGCACCTCCTGAGGTTACACTCATTCCTGTAATCACCTCGTGATTGTGCTGTCCATCACCAGGCATGGGAGCTTTGGGTGGAGGGTCCTCGGTGGCCAGAGACCTGGAAATACATCAGCCTCACTGGTGCTTCTGCTTCCTATGTGTTATACCTCCCTCACACCCTCKTGTGCTGCTCTCCTGAGGTGTACGGGGAGCTGGCCTGTACCATGAGCGTGTGGGAAAGCCCAGGGGGCAGAAGCTGCTTGGGAACACTCTGTATTATGTTATGCTCTTTGAGTTCAATACTTCCTGTCACTGTGACAAGAGAGCCGAGTTTGATAAAGCCCTAAGTGCTGAGATGAGGTCTTGAATTGCCAACCCTCTATTTTACACTTGCCCTCAAACTAGGAGGGTGGAAATATTAGTCAAGTGAATCCATTACCTGTACCTCTAAAYGCAGCTTTTCTGATATTCCCTGAGAGAGATGCTTAGTACCCATTGGGCTACCGAGACACATTCATTTCCATTTCCCTTTTCTTCATAATCAGTCTCCCAGCAGCAGTACAYACACATTCATTTTTTTTCCTACGAGCAAAGAGCTCTCCACCCCAGCCCCTTGTTTGCAGAAGTCCTCCTGTTGACCTAGGACCAGCTGCTCTAAGTTTCGCTAGCACACCTTGGGTATGTGTGTGTTTTTTCAGATTAGCTCTCAGCTCCTCCATCACCTCAAACAACCTTGCCCTTACTTGTTCTGGAGCACCTAGTGTCTCCGGCAAACACTGCTTTCAGCCCCCTTTTCAACAGAGACATGGTTTATTGTCCCCTAAGTAGCTCTTCACCATTCCCCTTCTCAATCAGCACTGGGTAATGGTTTCCTAGGGACTATAATACTTAGCAGCACAGTAATTGAATGATATTATTAACAGTAGCAGCATCTGTGTTGTCTGTTTAATTAACTGGAGAGCAAATGAGGCCCTAAGAGTCATTAGTCTGATCCTTTATTGTTTTCCTAATGATCTGCAGCTTCTCTTATTTGATTATTGGCTAAGGATCCCCTTTACCAAAAAATGCACTTTTAATAAAATAATAACAAAACAACTCTCTGTACTCCTGAATGACATCCATTACTTCTCTCAAGCCACGGATTAGATAACTGTAAACTTCTACTCTAAATACTCCAAATACACCATTTCTACTACACCATGAACAGTGTAAGGGAAATAGAAGACACTAGCTGACATTTCAAGGAAAGAAAGAAAAAAGCTGCAATAAACGTCGTAGTGTTGCAGAGCCGATCAGTGACAGAAGCAAAGCTCATCCCTCTATCATTCACAGGAGATCTCTGGGGGCTGGAGGAGGTAAGCCCCCCTTTGCACACTGCTAGCCCCTGAGGAAGAGAATATTAACCCAGCACTGCTGTTCATAGGACTCCAGGCCCCTTCTGTACTGAAAAAGAGATAGGACCAATGATGAAGACAGCCTTTCCATCCTTAAGTTGTGCTGAATTTATGGGCAGTCCAACAGCAACAGTTCCCACATCTCCACCTGGARACTTCTTCCATAGCTGAGACAGCCATTCAGTAGCAGCCCAAGCCCATTGYGCAGGCAGTCACGCAGCCCCTCTGCCACCGTGCAGTCAGGAGTCAAACAGCCACCATTCCCTCCACTCCTGTTTAGCAGCAGTCCTCACTGGGTGTTTGGTCTGACGTTCATTGCTTGACAGCTCTCTGCAAGGGGTATATGGAAATTTCCATGAAGATTATCCCAACTGCAGTTATTTAGCTTATCAGGAAGCACAGGCAATTGGTATTAACCAATTTAGAAAAAGAGCCCATCCCAAGCAGGAAGGAGTTCTTACCGTTTGCATGCCTACARTATTGGCTACAGCATGTCTGTAAGTTAAGCAGTAAATGGTGCCAGACATAGTCACATATAGATCTGGGAACATCTGGTATCACTCTGTGTTATGCATCCTCATCTATTGCCAGATAAGGGAGTATGAGTCTTACCACTACATCGCTTTTTCTTGCATAGCTGATTAAACCCCAGTGTTATAGCCAAGGCAGAAACCATCACACTGCAGCAGGAAACCTGGCCTGGAGACTGGGCAATCTCACCACTGCACCAACATCATGCTAGCACCTTTGTGTGCTTGTGGAATTAGCAGCATTTTCTTTACACATGCCAAGAGTATAGCTAATCTGGAGACTACTGGCCTCAAATGTGAGCCTTAGGTAACATCTCACCTCCCCTGCTATCATTARACAACACTAAACACAGCCTAAGAGGAAGTCTACAGTAGCCATTTCTACAGCTCTGTTTACATTTAGAGATGCACTATTAAGCAGTACCCTTTACTGCCATTTGTGGGACTGATAATCAAAATGTAAGTGTTGAACATCAAGTCCTTTCTGGCTGCTCTATTCCAAGTCTCAAATTCAGCTCACAGAGTAATATCATCAGTGCCAGGAGGTCAAAGCATACATGAACACGATATATAATAAGCACTGTTGGAGTGGGACCACAGGAGAAAACTGCCTGTAACTTCAWGATCTCAGTGCAAAATCCTGCAGAAGTCACTGCCTACTTATATGAATTGTCATTAAGGGGGAAAATAAGCTATCTTCTCCTATGATGGCTTCATTCAATTCAGTAGAACATTTCATGAACCAATTTCTGCATCCACGTAYCAGATAAATAGAGAGTGAACAAGGGGCAGAACTGGATCCAGCATCTTTAAAAAGACTRGGAAAATGAATGTGGATATTCTGTGGGCAAAGTAAATCAAATGAGCAAGAAATGAAAAGTAAGATATTTCTCGACACCTCTGGACTTCGCTGTCTCAGGAGCAATGCACAAATGCTCCAAGATTTATAGCCTTAAAGGGGTTATGATTCTCTGGACATTTATTTGGAGATCCAAAATGACTCTTCACTGGACCAATTTCTTAGMTATAGAACAGCTTCTTAAAAATGACAGATATTACTATTTCCTACTTGTTCACCTGAAAGTTCTGCTACACTTCCAACTGGATGAGGGACTTGCTTGTAATTCTTGATTTGCCATCATTCCCTCCCTCCCCAGATCCTGACGCAACAGCTGTTGGCAGCCTCCAGGTCACTGAATGGATGAAAAATAAATGAATGAACATATGAACTTTGTGGCATCCTGTAAATTTAGAATATAGCAGCTCCTTCACACTGGGCATAACAGCAAGAACAATAACAAGTCAAGGTGTGGTTCCCTGGATGAAATTTCYGTTATGATGGCTGAAAGGGCCTCAGATATCTCTTTGGGCCTGGAGAGCCAACTACAACCTCAAATATTGTTAAAGGGCATTTAAAAAGATCTCGGAAGTTGTATTGGAAGTTTTTCTCATGATTCAGCTGGAGATTACACACCTCCAAAAAGGATATCTTTACAGCAGCACTTTGGTATAGCAGGCACCAGTACTGATTAGGAATRGGAAAAAAATATGAGCATGGCACACTTCCGTGGAAAGGCTAAATGATAAAAAATAAGAATTTTTTTGAGGCCAGCTGCTGATCCATTAAGTGAATATAGTCTTGGCCATCCAAACCTTCACTTTACTTCTTCTGTAAATTGGGAATAGTGATGTCTGTCCATCATAYGTGAAAATGGTTGTGGGATCTCTGAATAAAAAGCACTGGACATAAAAATGTGCCAGCAACCTCTGCTGATTTCTTGTTCTTCCATGCCAGTCTTCCTTTGGATTGCCTCTTGCAAAGCCATCTCACTTGTTTCTCCCAGCTTCTCTATTACTGCTATTCATGGGCAAAATATCTGTGGGACCTCACAACACAGCTTAACGTGCATTCAGATGTCAACAGGCCTGTTTATATACCGATCCTTTCTCCAGATGCCTTTATATCCTGTGTGCATTTGCCTAGTCTCAAAATGCGAACCCACTRCCACACAACTCCATGGGAGGTTATTCTCTAAATTAACACATCTGACTGCAAATTTGTACTGTACTCAACCCTTGATTTTAACATTCCCTAATTTCTCCCTGTTACTGCTAAGTGCTATGTCCTTTGACTAAGCAAAATCACTCTCCTCTTTCTTTCATTTTTACATCCATTACATTTTTGTAGCTAGGTGGCATAAGCCCTTTTACTCATCTCTTGGATAGGTTCTCCAGATTTAGCCCCCCACTAGTATTTTGCATCACCTTCCCACTGACTTTTGTGTGCTTCCTGGCAATCCGTATCTTTTGGGTAACAAGCCTGAATATCTGCCCTTACTGAAGCTATAAGAAAGAGACTTTTCTTTCCCAACAGGACAGAACAACCCATTCAGTTTTCCCTATTTCTTCCCACTGGCTGATTGCTTCTTCCTCTTACRTTTGTGCTTGCAGGAAGCATTGTACATTTTATTTCTTGGCATGAAGCCATCTGCTTATCTCCTAGCATCTATAGCTATCTGGAGGTCATGCTAAGAGTCCGGTGAGATTCACACGCAAGCTGCAATCTCTAAGCTCATCTACTTAGCATCTTTCCAGTTGCACTAGTATTCTGTAGCCTKAAAGGCTGAAGCATATGAAGAAAACAGGAAAGTAATAAACAGGAAATAAACCCAGCTCTGTGGGCAAGATCCGGTACAGGCCCCTAAGAAGGTACATTAAAAGGAAGTTCCAGCTCTGTACCAAAAAACAAAACAGGTGGCCACGTCACATGTGGCAGAAAAATATAGCCRTTGCCAAGAGGCAATGCAGGGAACCCAAAATCTTGGCTCCTGGTCTCTGATCTCCATGTGAAACCATTGAGAAAAACCGCATAATCCACTTAAGCACGAGACTCATTTTCTGATTTCTGGATGTAACAAGGTGGCAAGATCAACAGCATCATTGACCATATTTGAAATGTGCATAAGGAAGAACTGCCTGATTTGGTTTTACAGGATGTTTTTTGCTGCATTTGTTGAAAGTTGCTGTAATTATAATAAGGAGAGAGCAATCCTAACCAAAAGAAATCTATCAGACAATATAAATGCTATACTCAAATCTGCAGAACCTTACCAGCCAGAGGTCAAATTTTGGGTAATTGATTTCCATAAAATTTGCTCCTTGACAGAATTACTGTATATTTCACTAGCTTTTGCTTTTGGGTTTTTTTTTATGAAACAGCTTATTCAGCTAATTTGGCAGCTCTTTTCCTGTATATCTGTGGGAGGGGGGACGAGCAGGAAATACTGGCCCTGCTGAAGTGAAGCAGACTGCGGTGCCTGGCTGGGAACATGCACAAACAGCCCTGTAGCCTCCTCTCTAATGGTTATTGTGCTATGGGGTGTCACTTTCCATTCCTCACCTTACTAGAGCTCTAGCTGACTGACAAATTAGGGGCAGTGCCCCTCCCTTTTATTTTATTTCAGCTGGAGAGCCACATCACATCCTTTTTGCTCCTGGCCACGCAAGACACAGTTGTCACATCATACTGAGTTCATCATAGTTTGGTTTTGCAGCAGTCTGAACTTCTCTGGCCCATTCAAGGGAGAGAGGCTCCATATGAAGAGAGGACAAAGTCCAACTGAGAACAGAGAAAGGCCAGCTTATGCCATGCTATGGCTGATGCAGCTGGACCAGATGCTTCTGGGATGAAGATGATCAGCCTCCTGCTGCCTTTGTCTCACCAGGGAGAATGGCTGCTAAGGGATATCAGGGCTAATTTAACGGCTGATGTGAGAGGTCATGATCTCTGCTTCCTCCTAGCATATTCTAGTTAGAAAGTTTGGCTAATRCTGGCTCCAAGTCTGTATTATACTTCTCTTCTGTCTGGCTCTTTTTCTTTTGTCTGTCCCTCCCTTTCCCTTTCTGCAGCACATACTCTCTGCTTCTAGAGAGTTTTCCACGTGGCTTGTTGGCACAAGACAAATATGAGTGTCTTTGAGCTTCCTGAAGCCACTGTGTGAAAGGATGCATCACTTCTCAGTACCGAGGGAAGATTGTTCCGGTGAGCAGTAAGAAAGGAAGACTTCCCCCTACCAGTGTCCCACACCGTCTTCCATACCACTGGTCTCTACYAGGCACCAGGGCTGCATCAGGAAACTCAAAGGTTCCTCTTGCACAGAACATCGGCTCAGACACACTGGCATAATACCTGCCAGCAAATAATGCCTTTCAAGCAGGGAATTGATTTATTTTCCCAATGCAAGTCCRTGCCATGTACCAGTGATATTTTGAAAGGGCCCCTGTCCCACTAGATGATTACAGTGAGCTGTTTCCTGCACTCAGGAGGGCCCCAACTCATTATCTTACAATATATTTCTCTACCAAGGAGGTGCAGTCTCAGCTTTTGCTTGTGTAGCCTTCCTCATCTGCTCCCTGTGACTGATCAAAGACCTCGAGAGAAAGCAGAAGGGAGAAGGCATGAGTGCAGCCATGCTCCTACTTCCCTGTTACCTGCTAGAAAGCACTTCCAAGTCTGTCTGCAGGTAGAAGTAAGAATAGCTTTATAGCTGTATGCAGCTATAGATAGCACTCTATAGCTGTATGCAGCTATAGATAGCACACTAGCCTTGTCACCAGCATCCCTCTCAGCCAAGACTTGACTGTTTTTTAATAAGCTCAAAGTCTTTAGCAAAACATTTTGCTCCCCATATGGCCACCAGTGTACTCCAGCAKCTCAAGTAGAAACCAGGCTACCCAGAGGAGAGCAGCAACAGCAGATGAAAGAGGCTGAGAGCCTGTGGCAGAGTTCAGAGCAGAACCCTGATCTGACAGCTATGCCGATATTTGAATCACAAGACTATCCTTCCTCTCAGCCACAGCCTAATTGTCTCCTAAGCTGGTTAGCCTTGCTTTATGCCCATGTCCTGACTCCATATGATTGTCTCTTGCATAAAGCAACACGTTCTATCTACTCAGCTTGCATTTAGATTGCCTCGTTTGTTGTGTTCTTAAGGCTGCTCTCAGCAAGGACTGCTGATCTCATTCAGATTTACCAAATCACTTTGTAATGCTGAGTGCTCTTTGCTTGGTAACCACACAGCCTTCTGTAGGAAAAGGTTCAGGTCCTTAATCTTTGCATATATAAAACAAACATTTTTATAAGCCAAATGTAATGAACTTCATTGTCCAGTGCTAGCCACCGAGTTCTTTACAGCGAAAGCAATGTCTCTCCAAGAAAAAGCAATCAAACACTACACAGAGTTTCCAGAAAAATTTAACTGTCTGTGACCATARGGTTGATATGGATTTATATTTTTGGAGTTTGTTCCTCCATTAAAAAAAAAGCAGCAATAACAMCTCTTCAAGTGGTGTACTCAGAGGTGTACTCTTCAGGTACTTGTCAGCACTTATGTCTGCMCCATTTAATGCACCAAGGATGGCCATAAGGCTTAAGTCCATGCATAGTGCACTTGCCACAATCTGCCAGATGTTGGGCTTAATGGCCACAGAGGGCCACAGCACATATGCCATTGCTATTAATCATTTGTATAGCAACAGTCCCCAGAGACCTCATGGGTGTGTTCCAAGTCCCATTCCTTTAGGCTTGGGTTTTGGTAGGTGTTGCAGCCTTTAGAATTAAGGTCAATTTAAGAAAATAAGTCATAATTTGGACACACTTAATAGGACAGGTAGGCAAAGAAGGAACTACTGTTTTCAAAACATGAAACATCTACTGTGCAAAATAAATCAACCAGCACAGGCACTGCCTGTGTATAAAGATCCCTTACTGCCACAAGTCTTAAAAAGCTAAGAAGTTTGGGAGCAGTATCACTGTCTGGATGCTAAGCACAGGTCCATGTTTGCTCTGACACAGCATTATGTGATATTGGAACAGAGTCAAGTCCTGTAAAGGTGTAGACTGGTAGATCTCTACTGAAGCCAGTGGAAGTCACAATTTTGCACCAATTACAGGAAAACATGGCAGGTCTGGTTCGATATCATGCTTCTAGTAATATCAATACCTGATGATTCAAAGAGGAGCTCTCTTTATGTAAAAGCACTTCCATAAACCATCATTGATATTTTTCCTGGCAGGAATGCCTTTTTTCTTGATCTATGCAGAATACATTTTATGTTCTGAAATTCCTAACCACAAATGTTATCACTGCTCCCAGAATTAGTCATCTCCAATGTTAAAAAGCCAGCCTCATCCACGGAGCAACAGGCTGCTTTGCATGATCACCAAAAGAGGTAACAGGAGGTAACAGTCTGATTTCAGCACCTACCGTGACAAGAGAATAACATTTATTTTCCATAGCCCCTGATGAGCTAGATTTCTTCCCCTATCATATAATCTGTAATAAATAACCCATCAATCCTTTCACTGGCTGGCAGGTTGCAGAACCTTTCCGTTTAACATATGCACTTTACTGTCTCCAATGCATTGTTTGACATTAGTTCACATTTAAACCATATTTGCCATCGAAAWTCTCACTCAGAGAAAAGACCCACTTCTCTTGCAATCTACATTAGCCACCATCACCCGAGTGACTCATCCCTCTGCAGCAAACTGAAACAACTTGTCCTGGATAATCCAGTTTTATTTTGTTCATCTCTCCCTGCCCCCTTGGCCTTCTTGTCAACCATTTCACTGATGCCCCTCTGGGTTAACTGTTATACTCAGATTCAGTAGACACTATACACTGACCAAGGGACAGCGTCAAGTCAAAGTTTGTGTTTCAGGAGGTGAGAACAACACCAGTGGCATGCATCCACTCGCCCTCTGTAGAATGGGAGAGGTTGGACTTCTTTTGAAGGGTGGAAGATACCACTTCATCACTTGCACTTAGCAATCTAAACTTGGCAACACTAAAGGCTTTAGACACTAAAGAATTTGCTCTGTCTGAATTTGCATCTAAATGCAACCTATTTTCATAGCTACTTTTATAGCAAATTTGAATGTAACTTAGCCACCTTTGTGCCTGAGACAGACAAAGAGAAACTAGTGGCTGGCCAGGTCTGCCTGCCCTAAAAACCTTCAGTTGATCACTTTTCTCACATGGCATTAAAGAAGGACAAGATAGCTATGAATCACACTTAACTCCCCTGGACCACAGTTAAGCCTCAGGCAAAACCTTTTGTTCTCAAGTATGTGGTCCTACTCAGGGACAGAGAGGCAGCACAAAGCTGGATAGACTCAGGGTGGATAACAAGCTCTTTGTGCCCTGCAAATATTTACATTTATYGCTCCCCCTTCTTCCCCCAGACCCTCAAGTCCGTCAAGGCAGGGCAAGGATGCTGGGAGGACTGGAGAAATGTGCTCCCTCATTGGAGCACGGGCATAAACTGAAAATAGCCTCCTGGTAGATGAGCACATTAGTGAAGCTTGACTTACCAAGAAGGAGAAATGTTTCACTGAGATAAATCTAYTGCCTCTGAACTCTCCACGAGAGTAAAGGAGCCAGCACTAGTAGCAGCTGTTCACACCAATAGGCTTTCCACCTTTACCTCGGGTAACCTCTGGATCCTTGCTGAATCTTGCAGGGGCTTTGAGAGGGAAGAGGATGTCAAGGGCAAGACCAGCACATTGAGCTCTAAATGATTAATCAGAGACTTCCAGTTTGTTTAAAGTAGTAATTTGATGATAAAAATCGTGACAATATCCTGCTCCCTTCAACCTCAATATGCTATAATCTTATTTAACACATTTWAAAAAAAATATATTGTAGTGAGCAGGCACCAGAGGGAATGTGGGCTAGAAAAGGATATTACAGTATCACTTCGGAGAGTGCCATAAATAAAACTTCACCCAAGATAGGTAGGCAGATTGGTGCAGCACTCCACACAAAATTGCACTGCTCTACAAGACAGTGACTCATCAAATTCTCCATTTCTGATAATCAGTCAAGCAGGGTATTCGTTACAGCAATAAAGAGAAGCCAGGGAAGGGAACCATCTCTGAGCCTGGCTAGAAGAAAACCTCGCTGTCGGAGTGGGTAGCTGAGATACACAGATACAGTTCCTGCCACTGTTGCTGATTTTCTGACTGATACAGGACAAAGACAGACCAAAATTAGACCCTTCAACATGCCTCAGCATGGCACTTGGTCTTCAATACTCAGGTGGGCACGCCAACAAGATTTGAAACTCCTGAAGAGTTGGCTTGTAACCAAGGTGCCAGTGCTGGGCTCCTAAGGGTAAGAGACATGGACATACTGGAGTGAGTCCAGCGAAAGACCATAAAGATGACTGAAGGACTACAGCCCCTGACATGGATCATCTGACATGAGGAGAGAGCTGGGACTKTTCAGCTTGTRGAAGAGAAGGCTCAGGAGGGATCTGATCAATGTGTATGCAAGGGTGTAAAGAAGAGGGAGCTAGACTTTCTCAGTAGTACCCAGTGACAGGACAAGACACAATGGACAAAAACTGAACACACAGGAAATGTAAACGTAGGAAAATGGTTTTTTTAYTGTGAAGGTAGTTGAACACTGGAATTACCCAGATATATTGTAGAATTTCCATGCTTGGAGATATTCAAAGCCTAATGGGACACAGCCCTGAGCAACCTGCTCTRGGTAACCCTACTCAGAGCAAAGGCTGGACTGGACACTTTCCAGAGGTCCCTGCTAACCACAGCAATTCTGTAGTCCCACCCCAGTTTGCTGGCTGTTCAAGGATATTATTATCATCTAYATACTGGACTGGATTATGGATCTGCAAGGAATCCATATAAGAGCTTTCTATAGTGCCCATCACCATGGTAACTAGGTATAGGTATCCTAAATATACAAAGCAACATGCTCAGTGCATGTCATGGGTCCTTCTGGGTTTTTTATCTTTCTCAGTTATGGGATGCCCCATGTGAGAGATAGCAGAAACATGCACAGACCACAGGGTGTTCCATGGTTCCTTGGACTCTCCGCTAGGAAGCTATTGCTTGTCTTATATTGTCGTCTTCATTCTCTTTTGGCTAATTATACYCACCAGCTCTTTATGGAACTGCAACTGATGCCTCTGCTCCTTGTACTATTTTATGTTGTTTCTAAACTCAGGTTTGGACAGAAGGGTGATGGGCAAAACCAACCTTTAATTCCTATCCTATGCAGACACCTGCATCCAGTTCTCCTAGATGCATTATTTGTTACAGAAAAAAAAAGAATAAAAAATGAAAAAAAAAATTTCCCGTAAGGCAGGCCTCACTATCATATCTCACCAGGAACTTAGACGACTGGTAAATCAGCTTCTGTCTGTATAACTCAGGACATGTGAGCATTCTGCAAGTTAAAAGCCTGTTTTCATTTTGTTCTCCTCTTTCCATGATCTTYCTCTCCTTTAGAACAAAGAGTCACTGAAGTTAGTTGGAGGCTTTATATTAATTTCAGAGACCACTGGGTTAGGCCTCCTCTCAACAATAAACTCCCCAGTCCCTCAGCTTCACACTTTGCAGCAATCCACCTCCTCAGGCTAACAGCAAAATCCAATCATTTTTTCCCATTCATCCTTTTTACTTTTCCCCCGAAGATAGGAACTTTCTACAATTAGCCTCCCAACACATAAACCAAAAGAAAGGGACACCAGGCAACATCTTGTTCATTTATTGCCTTTCTTCCTCAGTACTGGTATTGACCCGATGGCTTAGGATGCTGCTCAAGAGACATGGCACATGACCACATGAGCAGCCTCGATATCCCACTGTGCTGTTTTTAAGCACTCACAAACTTAATCCCAGCATCCTGGCAAGATTCCAGCTGTGGTGAGTGAGTTCTGTGTTATTTCTGCTTGCCTTAAAACTTCCCTCGAATACAGCATTCTGTATTCAMCATCTTGAACAGATGTGTGGGACATTTCATCGCAGCCAGACAATAAGCCAGACTTCAGCTGGAAGAAATACATGAAGCTCTGCTGAAGACATGCAGTTCTGCCACTCTGCACAAGCTGAAGATACAGCTTAGATTTTCTGGTATCCCTAGCAATAAGTGATTTACTAAACACATGGAAATGACACCCATGTGATGAGCTGAAGAGTCATTATGGTAACATTGATTATGGTAACATTACAGCCACGCTGACGCACTGTGAAGTTTCTCCTTGACCATCTTGTCTGTGAGATCCCTCTGCTCCACCTCCATTGCCAAACAGGCTAACATTTAACACCCCAGACAGCTCCAAATCCCTATCACTAATTTAAGGGAAAAAAAAAAAGATATTCTATACACTGTTTCCTTCACACCTTCCTCCAGAAAGAGAAGGGATGTTAGACCAGACAGAAGTACATAACACTAAACTGCCACTCTAGGCCCTGGTTCATGTTCCGCAACAGAAGAGTAGGGCAATTCATATTCAGGGAAGGAGGGAGTTATGCATAGCAATACATATCACTTGCTCTGGAAATTAGATATTTGATTTCAAAGGAGCAGCATTTGTATGTGCAGAACAGCTATTTAAAGTTGTTCGTAGAAGCTTTATGGTTGTCTCCAAGCTCTGGAGACCTCAACTCATGATAAGTAAAGCACCTGGATTTTAAAACCTAATTTTAATATATTACAGCTCTCTATAATATTTGCAGAACAGTTTCTCTGTAAGATGGCACATAAAAAACGTGTGTTAGAAGATGGGATAGGAAGAATTTGTCACTATATGTATTGCCTTCTTCACTTCTAGGCCTCCATGCATTATTGAATCTAGGATTTTCACAACTAGTATAATAGTCTATTGCATCCACTAGGGACACTGTGGGTCTTGCATGACACCCAAACTAGATAGATGATAATTTCCAGTCAAATTATCCCACCAAATTTTCATAACTAGAGATTCTAGTTAYGAACCTCTTCCTCACAGGCAGGGTAAAAGCAAGAAGAGAGCAGACCCAAGTAGAAATCCCACATGAATTCAGGTGACTGCAATCCTGAGCAAGGGGAATAGAGCTGCAAGAAGACTTAAGATAAGGTCACAGCATTGCCCAATAATGGTCTGTCCCATAATCCATATGCTCTGTGAAGAAAAYTGAACAGCAATTGGAAAGTGAAGGAACAGCTGCTGTTTAATTGCAGCAAACTACTGCAAAATCAGTTGAGCTGTCTGTCCTCCCTGCCCAAAGGAACTGAGGAACACGGATAACCAGCCTGATGCACTAATGTTGAAGGGTCTAATTTCCACTATCTCCAGTGGCAAACCCAGGTTAAAAGATTTCCATGCCCCCAGCCATACATTCCCACCTGCCTCCTTCCACCCCATTTGCTGCTACCAATGAACCCCTGTTCATCTGTCTAACAGCCACGCGTTTAAGAGCATAATCAAATAACTGTGTTCAATGAAAAAAGAAAGAAAAGGCTCAAGAAACCTCACCGTAAGGTACTTGCCTTTTCCTCATCTTTAAACATTGTGATATGATTTTATTAGCTAGCTACCATTTTCCTATGTCTTACCAATCAAAGGCAACCAGTTCCAGTGACGTTAACACCAAAACAAATGTCCAGCCAACACTAGATAGGTTAGAAAGGACAGTAGACTGTTCTGCCCAGCTCTTGGTTTGGATGTTCACTTCTCTCCCTCACGTTGCCTTTGAATGCTCCCCCAGATGAGAGACTCTTTCTTCATGCTGCTCTCTAATATGCTAAGCCTGTTGCTTTATATGTTATGCCGTAGTCACCAGGGGCAACTCTACACRCCAAAATAAAAGATCACAATGAGAGGAGGGCACTCAGTGGGAAGCACTGCCACCTGGGGAACAGCCAAGACCACAAAAGCAAAGAGGACACTAAGGGACCTCAGCCCCCTTTGCTCCAGAAACCCAGTGCTTTACCACTCTAAACATCCGGGCAAAATTGTGCAAGTGTGGCCAAACTCCACCACCTTTCCTGTAGCAAAGAAGAGAGAGGCATAACAACCATCACAGCCAGACACCTTTAGTTCTTTAGTCCAAATGGCCAGACACACAGGTTTTGCTAGGCTGGTAACTTTTAGCAGGGGTGCAGAGGGAAGCTCAAACTCAAATTTCTGATCTGTAACAAGAGGTCATATCCTACCTACGTACTCTTCACGTTGGAGTGAACTACGTAGTGACACATAGCGAGACTTCAAATCTAATGGCCAGCCCTGTTACTTTGCTGCATCCGCAGGTAGAGCACTCACTGCTGTCTGTGGAACAGCCTTGGCAGCAGAGAGAAGAAAACAAGGTCAGCTACTCATGCTGTGCTTTAGTGCAACCATTACAAGGCATGAGCAAGAAGTTGTGCATCATGGCAATAGTTTTCTAAGATTCAGGCACTGCATATGGGGCAATCTCTTGATGGCTGACAAAATACACTTCTGAATGTAGTAATGGTTTTCTGTTGTTAATYCTATGCCTTCTTACTTCAGACTTAGCAAAATCAATTTGGCAAAAGAACTGCTATGGCAGGTGATCAGGAGATTCTGAGGGAGAAGCATGAATAAAAGTGCCAGGAATGCCTGAATGTAACTCATATTTTCCTGAAGTCTTTCTGTGTTGGGGCCAAGTGTTCACAACACCACCACTCACAAACTTGTCCTGTGGGCATGCCAGTGGAGAATAGCATGAAACTATGTCTCCTCCTACAGCAGSGCAGCTGGCACATTGAACATGCATTTTGAACATGCAGTTACCAAATCAKTTACAGAGACACAAGCATCTGTGCTTTCTCTTGACAGCCCTTCTGCATTTCCACCCTGATGATAGCCATTAAATCCTCCTCAATTAGTTTTTCCTTGTCACATCTCAAAGGAAACAAACTGTGGGGAGTTTTTTGTATAGAYTGGCATGAAGAAAGAGTAGAAGGGCAGTAAGAAAAGACTGGTATTAGTTGAAGGCATTACTTTGAGTGAGAGCACATGCCCATGTTGCATGTGTGTGACTGTCCATCTCCTTCCAGCCCAACCTAGCATATGTCCCTTAGAGTCTAAGCACTGCAGAGCAGACGTTGAAGGCCAGATACCTTCTGGCATCCCYCCACTGACTCCATAGATTGACTCCAGGACAGGCAATGCACAGGCATTTACCTCTAGCTTTATTCAGTGGTCCCAAAGGGGCTTTATCCCCAACAAGAAGACAAATAACAGCACATTGCAATGTGATTCAGTATTACCYTCTCTGGGTTTCTGATTTTTCTCCACTTCCTGCTGTTTAGAGCCATTGTTTAGAGCTATTCAAAGGCTAGGGATATCATGAAAGACACTGCCCAAGGTGCTTCTAGGATGCTCTGTGATGGGTGTATAATCACTGATTCTTGGCTGGTTCCTGTGACTGCCTCAATCCCCTTGGAGGCAGAGCAACATGGATTGAAAGGTGCAGTTTCAAAAAGCCCCATCTCCCAGCAATCTATTATCTGTGGATCACTGGCATGGCCATTAAGGCCTATCAAGTCAGTGCATGCCTAAGGAAGGATCTGAGCCATAGAGCCACAAACATGCATTAAATCTGCAGATGAAAACCATCTTGATGTGATTAAGGCTGAAGAGCAGCAACTGCCTTTGACCCAGACCCTCTTTTTTCCCTAAGGTTTTCAAATTAAACAGAACATTTCCAAAGGGGATTTATAAAAAGTAGAAATCCATGTCTTTTAAAAACATATTTGTAGGGAGATCACAGATATCTTATGATTACTGATGTTTAATATTGAAAGAATTATTCATTGGAAAGAGTAGAATGTGTCTAATTCATTTTAGAAATTACCCTTGATTAAGAATTAATTTTTTGGGATCATTGTTATGAATTTCTACAGCAGCTYTGAAGTGAGGCTCACTGCCCACAGAATACCCCAGAAAGATATGAGTTGCCCATAACTTACGCTAAACATGATGCAATGAAGAATGATGACAAACAGGAAGGAGAGTAAAAGGTAGTCCTAATGAATGGAAGGTCAAGCTTCTGCTTTACACCCAGGGCCAAAATCCAGGACATGATCCTTATGTCACATTTGATCAGTGTTCTAAGCACTTATTTAAGTCAGACTACTGTTTCCTTTGCACAAGGCGTCCTTCCTCCTTTCTTGTCCTATTTGTCTTTGTGGATAACAGCAACAGCAATAGTCCTGCAGGGAAACAAGGTGGGGCAGAAGAAGAGCAGATGATAGTCTCTCAACACCAGCCGGAAGAGCCTAGTTGCAYAAGGCTGGGGCAGCAAACACTATTATGGGCAAAACAGACCTATCAGGAGGTACCTTGGATGGGCACGCCTTAAGATGCACTTCAGGTGCCTTCAGGAAACAGGAAAAGACTAGACAATGCACATTCAGTCCCCCAGCCACCACTTCCCCACCACTGGCATAGAGGAGAGACATCTCAGCAATMTTTACCATTGGCAAGCATCTTCTTGCAGCTGTCTGTAACTCAGTGTCTCCCATGCCAGCACATGTGTGCCCAGTGACAGTGTCACAGCCTGTGCCAGGGCAATGTCATCACACACAAGTGCTTCAGGTCTCAGGCAATTTCTCAAATCGCTCTTCAGCTTTGGATGGATTTCACTTTGCTGCTCTTCAGGAAAAATTTTCAGGCTCTTTGCTGCCCAAGAACTGTGGTGAACACAGCTGCCCATACTTTATTCCTGGGGTTCAAATAAGCTCAAAAACAGAACCTGAAACTGAACCAAAACTGCTGAGTTTCTCTCAGCTGCAGAGTCATGCATAGGTAAGACCTTCCCACCCCTGCCCAAGTCATTCCAAATTGGTCCAGGACACCATATACTGGGTCCTGGGAACTTTTAGGTAGTCTGAACTACACCCAAAACTACTATAAAACTGGAATGATTTGGAGTTTGGAGGGGGCAAGCCAGGCTGCAATCACTCCTGTGCACAAGACATCCCTCCACTGACTCCAGCACTATGTATAMCAGCACTTTAAAAAAGGGTAGCATTTCTACAGGGTGATATTCTTTCCCATTCATAGTTCTATATCAGTATGAAACTTGAATATTCATAGCTTATGTAATTTTCTTTCCTTTAATGATATTCGAGTCTTAGCTAAAAAAAGATATATGTGTGTGTGTGTGTGTGTGTATGTACACATCTCACACATTACTAAAATATACAGCTTCCCCCAAGAAATTCTTCTCTCACTAAGGTCCACAAACTGCGAACAGTTGTTATGTAGCCTCTGAACAGTTTTCCCCTCTGAAATGAACTGCCTTTAACTTTCCTTGCTTTTCTATGCACTCAGCATTCCATTGAAGGGATTTAAAGACAAAAAAAAAAAAAAAA